>NC_137034.1:3727500-3840000 GCF_032717465.1 Coenobita brevimanus
GGGGGAACAAATGATTATAATTATGATGGAGGACGAATGGAGATAATGATAGAAAGGTCGAGGAAGAAGAGTGTGGTGGTGATGCGGTGGAGAGTGTGGACATATTGGAGATCGATATATAGGTAGATAATGTGTGTGTGGTGGACTGATGGAGAGCATGTTTATAGAAAGGAAAATGATGCAGTTAGTGGTAAGGTGGACAGATAGTGGAGAAGTGGAGGGTTAGGTGGAGGACAGAAGTATTAGACGGGGTATATGTATGGTGGAGGACCGGTGTAGAGGATGCAATGGTGATAAGGGAGGTGGAGGATGAAGATGCTGATGGTGGTGCAGTGGAGTTGATTAATTTGGGGTTAGGTGGAGAGGGAATTGATGGGTATAGATGTGGTGGAGGGCTGGCAGAGAGAGTGGAGTGGTAATAAAGAGGTGGAAGAAGACATAGGTAATGGTGATGTGGAGTGGTGGTGGAGAAATGAAGGGTTAAATGGAGAGGAGAGACAAGTAGAAATCTATATGCTGTGGAGGATTGGTAGAGTGTGTGCGGTGGTGAGAGAGGTGCAAAAGGTGTGTAACTATGTGATGTGTAGAAATGGTGATAGTGTGAATGGGTGATAGTGAGGTGAGTAAGTTTGAGACGTAGCTTTTGGTAGGGTGAAGTGGTGAGAGAGAAAAGAATTTGTAAAGGCAGAATGGTGATTTGGTAGGGTGAAATAATGTGCAAAAGATATGGTCATGGTGTGCTAGGGATATGGTGATGGGATGGTGATAGAGAAGAAAACAATATAGGTGTGGTATAGAACAGGTGATGAGGTGAAATGATGATGAGTGACAGAAAAAGGTGCATAGGTAGTGTGGTGATAGGGTGATGCAATGACAGAGAGGAGAAATGGGTATGAAGGTGATAAAGTAGAATGGTGATGCCAGGATGAAATAGTGACAGAGGAAATGTATAGATGAGTGATATAGAGCTGTAGGGTGAAATGGTGATAGAAACATGGGTAGCATTGCGTCCTGGTGATAATGGAGTGCAGTGGTAAGAGAGAGGTGACAGTGGTGATAGGTGAGAGAAGTTCGTATGTGTTGTGCAGCTGAGGAGGAACAAGAGTGAACACTGTTTTGATTCGTAGTTGTGGTTGTGATGGTGAAGATTGTTGGTGAGGGAGAGTGGTAGGGAAATGAAGGGGTAAGGTAAGGGGGGGGAGGTCAGTAGTAGTGGTGGAGTGTTGGTGAGGAGCTACTGACGAAGTGTAATGGTGGGGAATTGATGGAGAAGGGATAATGGTGAGTTGAGGTTGATGATGACGTGTATTGATGGCGAGAGGTTGTGTAGAGGCAAGGAAGGTGGTGAAATGATGGAGAAGAGCCAGTACAGAGATGGAGTGTTGGAGCAGTGATGGAGAAGGGATGGTGCAGAAGGAAGATAATGAGGATGGGGTTTGGATTGCAAATCTGATATCAATAGAGACTTAGTATGATGAAGGGACGAAGGAGGAGTATGGATGAATATTGAAATGATGTAACCATAATCACAGAGGAAAAATATTTGGTGGGAGAATTTATGGTGTATTAGAAGATTAGAAGAGAGATATTTAGTTACTGAAGGTTAGGAGAGAGATTTAGTTGAATGGGAGGAGAATCATGCAGTTTGTGGGAAGATAAATGGAGTCATGATGTTAAACTTGGGATTGTGTTGGACTGAGAGTGGGTTGAGTTGATTTGAGAAGTAGGGTTATGTTGATGATGATGATGGTGATGAGGAAGATGAAGAATAAAATGATGATGGTGATGATGATGAAGAAGAAGAAGTAGAAGAAAATGATGATGTCGATGATAATGGTGATGGTGATGATGATGATGATATTGATGGTGATGATGATGATGATATTGATGTCAATGATATTGGTGATGATGATGAAGATGATTCCGTGGTGACATGTTGTAAAAATGGGATATGTTTTCAGTCAACTTTGAAATATATCCTAGCGTTGTAAGCTGAGTATGTGGACAAAGGAAAATATCTTTTTAATCTCTACGATGAGCGATGTCACTAAAATCGTTTACCAATTGCAAGAAAAATATCAATGACATAGTAATTACTAGGCGGGGGGAGGGGGTAATTGTCTCATTTCTTCTCCTTCGCCTCAAGAAGTCTCCCTGAAGCTGAAGAAAATGCTCTGCTATTGAGAGAGAGAGAGAGAGAGAGAGAGAGAGAGAGAGAGATATGAGAAGGATGGAGAAAGGAAGAGAGTACGAAAGAAATGTGGAAAGGGGGAGAGAAAATGGAAGGGTACGAAGAGAGAGATGGGACGGGAGTGGGAAAGGATGAGAGAAAGAATATGAAAGAGAGAGAGAGAGGGGGGGGAGGGTCCTCTTACTGAAGGGGTTAACGAGAAACAGCAGCAGACGGCGGGTACACCTGGCCAATTTAGCTTACCTTTATTGGGTATTATCATCACCTGTTCTCTCTCTCTCCCCCTCCTACCCCCGTCTCTGTCCCCCTCCTTCTCCTGTCTCCCCCTCCCCTCCTGTCTCTCTCCCCCTCCTGTCTCTCTCCCCCTCCTGTCTCTCTCCCCCTCCTTCCCCTGTCTCTCTTCCCCTCCTTCCCCTGGCTCTCTTCCCTCTCTTACTTGTTCCTCGATCCATCTCCTCTCTCTCCTTTTCACATCTCTTTTTCTGCATCTGTCTCCTCCTCTCTCTCAGTCCTTTCCCATACCTCCTAGCTTACTCTTTGGTCTTTCTCTTCCTATGTCTCTCCCCATCTTCTTCTTTCCACGTCTCTCTCTCTCTCTCTCTCTCTCTCTCTCTCTCTCTCTCTCTCTCTCTCTCTCTCTCTCTGTCTATCCTTCCAGTCCCCACTCTCCATCTTCTTTCCTAACCCCCATCCTCTCACTCTCCATCATAATCCCTTCCCCCATCCTTCACCCCCCCACTCTGCTACATCATCCTCTCCCCCACCCCTCCCTCTACCCCTCCCTGCGTCCCCCTACTCTTCTACATCATCCTTTCCCCCCCACCCTTCCCCCTACCCCTTCCTGTGTCTGTCCCTCACCCAACCTTGTATAATCGAAACACAGTAGCTCTTAGGTGTATAATTTTGATACGAAGGTAAGTCTGCCTACCTCTGCTCCGCTCCTCCACTCTCTCCTTGTCTGCTGCAGCTTCCTTGGGTGTACTTTTCCCTGTCTGCTTTCTTCCCTGCGTTTTTCTTTCTTATTTCTGGTTTCCCACTTGTCTGCTTTTCTACCTGTTTGCTCTCCCACCTGCCTGCTCTTCTACCTGTCTGCCTACCCACCTGTCTGCTCTCCCACCTGTCTGCTCTCCCACCTGTCTGCTCTCCTTCATGTCTGCTCTCTGCTCATCTTCTTATCCGTCATCCTCTCTACCAACCTGTTAGGCTTCTGTTTGCGTTTTTTTTTTTTCCTCTCTGAATCCATTCCCTTCGTTTAAATCATTTTCTTTACTGTTACCTGTCTGCTTTCCCACCTGTCTGTCTGCTTTCTCACCTGTCTATCTTCTTGCCTGTCTGCTCCTGTTCCTGTCTGCCTCCTTCCTACCCCTTCCATTATATATCCTGTTCTTTACCTGTCTTCTGCATCCCTCTAATTACTCCTACCTTCTTCCCCACCGCCTCCGCGATTACCTGTCCTCTTCTTTGCCTACGTATTTTGCTCCTGTTTGCTTTCTTTCTCTAAGCGTGGCCATTTCAAGAGTAGACCTAGTTTTCACACACACACTTCTGTTTAATGTTTCCCTCTTCGCTGTCTGTCTGTCTGTCTACTGCTCTCTTTCTTACACCTGTCCTTCAGCTTACATTCCCTTCTGCCTACCTCCTGTCTTATTTTTTTTCTGCATGTCTCCTGCCCATTTTTCCACCTACCTTCCCTCCTGTCAACCTATCATCCTGCCTTCCTCATCTCTTTCCTGCTCCCCTCCTGCCTACTTCCACTCTTTCCTGCCTCCCCTTCTGCCTACCCCCCTCCCCTTTCTTTTGCCTACATCTTTTTCTTCAACCTACCCCCCTTCCTTCAACCTACTTCCCTTGCTTCTGCCTACCCCCTTTTTTTCTGCCTACCCTCCTTTCATCAATCTACATCCCTTCCTTCAGTCTTCCTCTCTCCCTCTAACCTATTTCCTTCCTCCTGCCTCCCATCTTTCAGCCTGCCTCCCTTCCTCCCCACTACCCACTTCCTCACTTACCTCCCGTACCTCCCTGCTACCCACTTCCTCACCTGCCTTCCCCCTGCCTGCTTACCTGCCTGCTGATCGCCTGCTGTCCCCCGTGGCTGGTGCTGGCATAGTCGTATCATTAACTCTCTGACTTACGGCTGAGGGACTGCATCGAATTAGCGTTAATTTTGCCGTAGTATCTGAGGGAAATTATACGTCCTCTATGCTGCTATTAGATGTGAGGAGGGAGGGCAGCTTGACGGTGGAATAGGTAATGGGATGTAAATAGGTGCCTTGTTTCAGTTGCTGCACCTGCTTAAACCCACTCGCGTCTACTCAAGCCACCCAGACCCACTCGCGTTTTCCCAGTTACCCAAAGCCACTCGCATCTACCCAAATTCATTCATTATCTACCCAACTTACCCAGACTTATGCCCATCTACCCATGCTGCCCAAACCCACACTCATCTACCTAAGCTACCCACACCCATACCCATCTACCCAAACTACCCAGACCCACTCGTATCTACCCAAACTACCCAAATCACACTCACATATACTCAGGCTTCCCAAACCAAGTCTCATTTACCTATTACTCCCACTCATTTACCCATCCTCCCTAAATTCTCCTTACTCAGCCCTTGAAACTTTATTAATATTTAGTCAAGCCTTGTTATCGCTTTGGAAAACTTTCTTAAGGAGCTTCCTTTACCTGCGAAAATACTGGCCATCTTTCTCACCTGGCCATCTTCTCACTTGGCCATCATCTCACTTGGCCATCATCTCACCTGGCCATCGTCTCACCTGGCCATCGTCTCACCTGGCCATCTTCTCACTCACCTGGCCATCTTCTCACCTGGCCTTCATCTCACCTGGCCATCGTCTCACCTGACCATCATCTCACCTCTCCGTCTCCTCACCATCTAAGACAGCATCACTTCCTTACCTGTTTAAATTAGTATATATCTTGTCATTATCTTCAGGAGTATTATCTTTGTCACCTGTGTCTGTTAAAAGAGATATCAGAGGCACACAAGAGAATATAAAGAAGAAACAGGTAAAATAAAGGTGTGTGTAAGGCTCCTGAACAAGCGAGAGAGTGGGCCTTGTCTCTAGCCTGCATTCGTGTCGGTTGAGCTCCCTAGCATCTGTTCCTAAGCGATTTATTTTGCTTGTCGTTAGTATCCTCTCATTTGTCATTCAGATCACTCCATTAACACCATTTTTAGCATAAATAACGTACTAAATATTAACCATCCGTATCCTAAAATAAATCGCTAAGGAAAAGGTGTTAGGGAGCTTCCTTAACCTACGAGAATACGGGCCTAGGTGTTGACAGTGGGCGGGGCATAGTGACGTCATATGCCCGCAAGGTGGCCAGCGAGGGTGACTGGGACCTTGACTACGTGTACTTTTTCCTAGTTCCTCTTCAACCAGCATTTTAATTTGGGACCTGGTTGTGTTCTAGGGGAAGGTTAGGACTTAGAAAATTGGGTATCTGCTTTAAAAACCCTTCGTGTGGTCGGTAGGTAAAAATATAAGCCAGTTTAAGGTGAGATTTCGAAGCGCCTCATGAAACCAGACTCGAATCTCTTTAAGCTGCTCGAGACCACGGAGTTATGTGGCGTGTGGATAAGTATGAATGATGCTGAGTAATAGTGTGAGTGTATTGCTAGTGTATCCTGGTGTGATTTATTGATGTTACGGTACTGTGTGACGGGATTGGCAAGAACTGTGACGGTAATAACAACGGGAGTAACAGGGAAAAGGGAACAGAAGCGACAGTTTGGAATAATATCATAGAGGTTATTGTTTCTGTCGTAATAATGTTTTGATAGGTGGCCATGTTGTGTTTGGGTGCATACCGCCTTCCTCACCTCATGTCCTCTCCCTTCACCTGCCCTGTCTCTTCGTCTTCACGCCTTTCTCCATTTTTGCGTATCCTGTTCCTCCCTCCCTCTTTCGTTGCTCAGTCACTTCTCCCGCCTTCCCTCCCTCACTCGTTCTTCAGTCATTCCTCTATTCTTCACTCCTCTCATCTTCCCTAACTCCATCTTTTTTCTTCCATCATTCAACTCGCCCTTGCTCCAATGTTTCCTGCCTCCCCTCCTTCTCCCCTTCCATCCTCCTTCCTGATCTTCCTTCCCTCCCTTCTGTGCCATCCCACACACTCCTATCTTTCCTTCTTCATCCTTACCTCCCAAACTCTCTCACTCCTACCTTCCTTCCATCCTCCCTCCCCTGTCATTTCTCACTCCCCTCCCTCTCTTCCGCTTTTTCACCTCTCCCATTTAACCTCTCCTCATTCTCCTACGCACTCATCACTGTCTCTCCCCTTCCACATCCCCATCCACTCTTACTCATTGCCCTGTCCCCCCCTCCCTCCACAGAATCCCCTCCCCCATGATCTCTGCTAGGTCTTTTCTTTCTCACTCCCCTACTTCTTCATTCCCCCCTCATGCATCCTCTTCCTTCCTTCAAAGCCTCCCTTCCCTCTCCTCCTCCTCCTCCACTATCTCCACTCCCTTCACCCTATTCCCCTCCCCATCCCCTCCATGTCTCTCACCTCCCTCCTTGATCCCCTTCACACCCCTCATCCCTCACCCCTATCCCCGCCACACCTCTCATCCACGCTCATTTCCATCCCCTTTACACATATCCCTCATCGTCTTCTCCTCCTTCACCCCCTCCACACCTCTCATCCCCCACCCCACCTCTCATCCCCCACCCCACCTTTTCCTTACCTCTCATCCCCCTCACCATTTCTTCCTTACCTCTCATCCCCCTCCCCACCTTTTCCTTACCTCTCATCCCCCTCACCATTTCTTCCTTACCTCTCATCCCCCTCCCTATCCCTTCCATATCTCTTATCCCCCTTCCCATCACCTCCACACCTCTCATCCCCGTCTTCCATCCCCTCACACCCCTCATCTCCCTCCCCCTTCCCCCCATACTTCTAATCTCCCTTCCAATTCACTCCCTTCTCCATATCCCCTCCCTCTCCCCCTCCAAACTCCTCCCCTCCATCACCTCTACCCCGTTCCCCTCTCCCTCCTCATCTCCCTTCCCCCTTCTCCCTCTCCCTCCCCATCTCCCCCTCTCCCTCCCCATCTCCCCCTCTCCCTCCCCATCTCCCCCTCCCCCTTCCCATCTCCCCCTCTCCCTCCCCGTCTCCCCTTCCCTCTCACCCCCTTCCTACCGGCCAGCAGACTGCATTGACATTCATAATTCGGGACCAGAAAATCGATAATGACGCCCATCATTGTGTTTCTTGCGCTGAGGGAGTGGAGGTGCGGCAGCGACCCCTCCTGTTTTGTCCTTCCCTCATCCTCCTCCTCTCCTTCTCTGCTTCTCTTCTTCTCTGCTTCTCTTCCTCCTCGTCCTCCTCCTCCTTTTCCTCCATCTTTTGTACTCTTCTTCTCCTCCTCCTCCTCCTCCTCCTCCTCCTCCTCTTACCTACTATGTTTCCTCTTTCTGTGAGGGAGTCGAGGTGTGGCAGCAACCCCTCGTGTTTTGTCTTTCCCTCCTTCTCCTCCTAATCCTCTTCTCTCCTTCTCCTCTGCTTCTTTTCCTCTTCGTCCTCCTCTTCCTCTTTCTTCTCCCCTACTCCTCTTCTCCTTACTTCTCCTCGCCTCCACCTTTTCTCTTTGTATTGTTTTTTTCTGTTTGACCACCTCTGTTTGGTTCTGTCCTCTTGACCTCCGTCTCCTCTTCTTCCTCTTTCTTCTCCACCATCCTAATGCTTCTTCTTGTGCTCAGATCTATGTTTTTGTCCTCTTTTCTCCTCTCTCCTCTCCTCTCCTCTCATCTCTTTCCTCCTCTCCTTTCATCTCCTCTCCTTTCTTCTTGTACTCTGTTCTTACTTAATTCTCTTCCCTCTCTCTCCTTACCTTGCAAGGACAGAGGGAGGTGCCGTGGTCCCTCTTTTGTCCTCTCCCCTCCTCCTCCTCCACCTCTCTTCTTCAACCATCTTCTTCCTTTCGTCCTTTTCCTTCTCTTGTTTCTCTCTCCTGCTGTCTTCTCTCCTTCCTGTCTTCCTTCCGTCTCAAATCTTTCTTCTTTCCTCATGCAGGCTTATAACTGTTGCTGTAAAATCTCTCCCTAAAAAATCTCTCTTCCTTGCCTCCCCTATCTCTCCTGCAGTCCCCCCTCACTCCCCTACGTTCTCCGGTCTCCTTCCCCCTCCTCATCACCCCTATCCTCACCCACAACCCCAGTCATCACCCCCTAACCTAACCCCCATCCCCAAATCCCTCTAACCTCACCCTCACACTCCACGCCTATCATATCATAGCTCCTCTGAAAATTTTACCCCTCCACCCGCTACCTCCCTGTGCTCATTTTCTCCTCCAGTGTCCCCCTCCCCCACACACACCCCCACCACCACCCCCACACCATCTCTGTTCCTACCCCCACACGTCCCGTCCCCAACTCCTACTCCCACACCTCCCCTCCCCCAGTCCTATCCCCACACCACCCTTCTCCACCCATACTCACACACCACCTCCCACCCCCATCACCACCCACACCACCACCACCACCACAACCCAGTCCTACTCCCACACACACACCACCCTTCCCCAACCACCACCACCCACACTCCTCCCACACCTCCCCACCCACACACCCCACCGCCACGCTCACAACCCATCATTATAAGGCAGCGTGGCCGTGATAGGAGTGGAGTTAATTACACCACATAAATATCACAGCTCGACCCTCACTATTTTTATCACCCAGCGCTACTGTTACGCACAAACTTACTGTCCTGAACCACTGCTGTCTTTATTTTCTTTATTTTAACTTGTATTTTGACCCCTTCTTTTTCCTTTTCGTATCTTCTGATTTCTTCTGTAACGTCACTGTAACTTACTGTCCTCAACCACCACTATCTTTATTTTTTTCCTTTATTTTGCCTTCCTTTATTCTTCCCCTATTTTTCTTGTCTTTTCGTGTCATTTAATTGGTTACGTTACTGTTATATTTTCCTCTTTTTTTTCTGTTGCCTTCTGCTGTTACGCACTGTCCTCAACAACTACTGTTATTATTTTACTCTTTATTTTGGCTTTCTTTATTTGGTCCCCTGTTTTTTATTTCGTGTCCTTTAATTTTTCCTGTTGCTCTACTGTTATATTTCTCTTCCCTTTTCTCTCTTGCCCGCTGCTGTTACGTACACATTGTCCTCAGCAGCTGTTATTTTTATTATGCCTTATTTCCTTTATTTTCCTTCACTTTATTAATTACCTGTTGCTTTACTATGCTTTATTTTTCATTTCCTCTTTCCTCGTACGCAACTGTTACGTACACATGGTCCTTAGCATCTGTTATTTTTATTATATTTTTACTCTTCCTTTATTTCCTCCGGTTGTTTTACTTATTTTCCGTACACGTTGTCTTTAGCAGCTGTTATTTTTATTATTTCATGTATTTTACTCCTTTCGTGTTCTTTATTACTTGCATTATTGCGTGGTCTGCCTAGTTTTCTCGTGCACTACTAATATGCACCACTTTATTATCCTCACCTACTTTTTTGTGTTACTTATTTTTCCTACTCTATTCCAGTCTCTTGTTATATTTTTTCTTTTTTCCTTCTTCCTTCGTGTCTTTTGTGTTTTTTATTTTTCTTTCATTTTTTTCCTACCCTTTTCCTATCCTTTGTACTTTTTTATTAATATTTATTTTCCGTTTATTTCTCTTTTCCTGTTTGATTTTTTATATTTTTTCGTTTTATTTTCCTACTTTTCCTGTCTCTTCTGCTGTTTTGTGTGTTTTTTCTCGTGTTTTTCCTGCCCTTTTCCTGTCTTTTGTCCTATTATATTTATTTCTCTGTTTACTTATATACTAATTTAAGCCTCAGTTTTTCCCATAATACTCTTCGATTCTTTTTTCTCGTCTGTTTTTATTTTTCCTGTTTTTCCTTTGCATTGTTTTTATTTTCTGTTTGTTGTTTTTGCTTCTTATTTTCCTTAGTCGGATTTTCTTATATTATTTCCTGTTTTTCCCTTTTTTTTCTCAACATTGTCTTTATTTCCCTATTTTCTTTCCCCATTTGTTAGCCTTTACATGGTAGGAACAACTCCCGATTTTATTTTATTTATTTATTTTTTGCCCCCAAGCGACTGTTATTCACCGACTTAAGCTCGTATTGCTGGTGGATAAAGAAGCTCCCTAACACCTCTTCCTTACCGATTTATTTTTGGATACAGCTGGCTAATGTCGTTTTGTATGTTATTTATGTAGAGTATGGTGGTATGAGTGATTTAAGTAACACGGATGAGGACGGCAAGGTATAAAAAACAAAATAAATCGCTTAGGAAAAGGTGTTAGGGAGCTTCCTTAACCAGTGAGAGTACGGGCCTTAATGTCCTCACAGGCAAATTTCTTTTTTTCTTTCTTTCTTTTGCTTTTGTCTTATTATTGTTATTATACTCTCTCTCTCTCTCTCTCTCTCTCTCTCTCTCTCTCTCTCTCTCTCTCTCTCATTATCAGCTTCTGTTCTTACCCACCCACTTGCTGCAGTATATTGTATTTTTCCCAAGTGTAATATCTTCATTGTCTTCTACTATTACACACCGACTTCTGTTCCCGCCAATTTATTTTCTGTTCTTATAGTATTCTTACCTCGAAATTTCCAAAGAACTCCATTAATTTTACTACTTTTTGGCAGTATACATCCACACGTATACACATGCATATACATACATACGCTACGTACATACACATACATACATACACCTATCTATTGTCAAACGCCTCAATCCCGTAAGGGGTGGCCACAAACAAGTCGCCTGCATGTTGCCCTGTCTCCCGCCATTTCACTGCCCTGCTCCCAGCTCACACCCCCGTCTCTCATATACCTCCCCCCTCCATCTCTCCCTTGGCGTCCCCCTCCCTCTTCCCCCCTTCACCTCACTCACATATACTCTCCTCGTCATATACACACATACTTGCATACATACACATATTATGATACCGAATTTAGTATCAGAAGAGTGTGTTTCGGCATCGTTTATATGGATTACCTGTGTTAAATTATGAAGTCCTTTATTTACCTGTTAATTAACCAGGTAAGTCATTAGGACAGGTGTGCAGGGGCGTCCAGGTACTAATCATCCACACTAACACCTGCCCAATTTGTTGATAAGGATATATTAACGTTTTGGGATGGAAGACTTTTTTTTTTTTCATTTTTCTTCTTCCCTTCTTATTAAATTGAGGAAGGATCTTAAAGTAAAGGGATTTTTTAAGGCCATATTAATCCCCTACAGATCGAGAAATTCCCCTGAAGGTGAAGAAAATCCCCCCCAAACGGTAAGAATTAAGGATTACATGGCCGAATTTAAGGGACTATTGGGATTTCTTTATTAACACCTGCCTGAGAGCGATTTTTTTTTTTTCCTCGGTATTGTCAGACGTGTTTTTTTTTTTTTTTTTTTTTTTTTCTGGCGAGACTTTGAACTGCAGGGGTTACATTTAGTCTTCATTAATCCCTTCACTATCAGAGCTGCCTTAAATGAAGTAAAATTGCCTCTTCCCTGCCCCACCCTTGATCTCCCTCTCCTCTCCTCTCCTCTCCTCTCATTCCCTTCCCTGCCCTCCCTTGCCCTACCTAACCCATCCCATCCCATCCCTCCCTTCTTTCTATCGTCCACTACCTGTCGTGAAATAAATCTAAATACCACACTCAATCTTCTCTTCTTCACACAGCCTCTAGAAGACCATTAGCTTAGGTGTTGTTTGCCTTCCTTTGTACTCCTTTGTACTCCTCTATTTTGGAGGGTCAGTATATTCACTCCAGCCATTTTGCCCTGACCTACCATCCTTCCCCTTCCCTTCCTCCCAAACCGACCGCTTCAATACACACACACTACCTTGTCTTGCCTTGCTACCTTACCTTACTTTCCCTTCCCTTACCTTACCTTACCTTACCTTACCTTACCTTGCTTTGCCTTGCCTTGCCTTGCCTTGCCTTGCCTTACCTTACCGTCTTCCTGTTTTCATCTTCTGTTCTTTCCCTTTACTCTTCTTTCACCTCCACTCCCTTCCTCTACTCCTTCCCTTCTACCCTGAATTCCTTTCCGTCTCCCTCCCCTCCCTCCTTTCTCTCACTTCTACCTCCCCTGATCATCCCCTAACCTCCCTTCTTCTTCCCCTTCCAGTCTTCCTTCCTTCTCCTCCCTCTTCCATACCTCCTCCATTTCCCCTTCTCTTATCCATTGCCCAATACCTCATTTCTTCCCTTCATCAATCCTTCATCCTCTTTCCCCTCCCCCCATCCTCTCGACCACTTCTTCACTACACCTTCCTCCCTTCCCTCCCCCTCCTCTCTTCCACTTACCTCCCCTCACCGCTCCTTCGTCCTCCTTCCCCTCCCCTATCCTCTTTCCCACTCCTTCACTACACCTTCCTCCCTTCCCCTCACCCCCACCCATCACAGCCATCAAGACATCGTTACAGCAATCCCAGAGTTTGTCTTTTTTCCTCTCCTTTTCCCTTCTTCCCCCCGGGGTTTAATAACAGACAACGGCCTAATATCTGATTTCCTGTAAACCTTTTCAACATCTCCGGGACCCCGCCAATCTTCCCCTACCCGAACCCACGCATGCCGACAATTTGGGGAAGGGGTGGGGAAGGGGCAGGGGTATGAGGGAGGTCTGGGGAAGGAGGAAGAGGGACTTGGGGAGGAGTATTAGGAGGGGGAGGGGTGATGGTGAGGAAGTATGGAAGATAGGAGAGGAAGAGAATGGGGAAGAATTGGTGATGTTGGGAAGAGGAGGATGGGGTGGTGAAAAGGAATGGGGAGGAGGTATGAGGGAGTTTGGGGAAGGAGAAAAAGGGGGTTGGGGAAGGGGTGGAGAGGAGAGGGGGGTTGGGAAAGGGGTGGGGAGGGGAGGGGGTTGGGGAAGGGGTGGGGAGAGGAGGGGAAGAGGTATGGGGGAGAAAGGATGTGAAGAGCGAAGTAGTATACTCATATGGAAGTGGGGAGAGGAAGAGAAGAGCATAGGGAGAGGGATTTTGGTAGGGGGTGTATGAGAAAGATGTAGGTGTGGAGAAGGGACGTGGGGAAAAGGAGAAAGGGAAGGGAAGGGGAAGGGAGGGGAAAGCGTTGAGGGGAGGGGAAGGAGGCTGTGGGGAGATGGGGAAGGGGGTAAGGAAATTGGCAACTGGGTATGGGGGAGGAGAGAGTGGGGCATGGGATAGAGCTGGGGAAGCGATGTGGGGGAGAGGGACTATGGAAGAGGATGAGGAGGGAGTATGGGGGAGAGGGAGGAGGGGTTGGGGAAATGTACGTGGAAAGGGAGGAGGAGGAGGAGGTTGGGGAGGGGGTATGGAGGAGTGAGGTGAGGCAGGCGTTTAGGGAGGGAGGAAGAGGAGGAGATACAGGGGTTGGGGAGGAGTGTATGTGGAGAGGGGGGAGGAGGTTGGGGGAGAAGGGGCAGGGGAGAGTGGGGAGGGGGGAGTTAATTAGGATAATCTGTTGGTCGTGCCCTTCGCAATTTCTTTTTTTTTAATAATCCCAAATTTCTTGAAAAGGGGAGACAGTTTTGCATTACCACACTGATCTCTTTTATTACCATTCTTTTTTGTGGCGTAATATTGTATGGCGCTATTGTCTTGTTTCGTAATGTTTCGTCTGTTTTCGTCCTTCCGTTCGGCTGTGATTGTCTTCTACTTTTCGTGTGAGTTGATTTTTCTTTGTGTATGTGTTGTTTTATAATGGTTTGCTCGTTTTCTTGGGGGTAATTTTTTCCTGTTTTTTTTTCGCATTTGTTTTTATATGGTCCTGTTTTGTTGATTCATAATTTTTCGTTTTTTTAGTGATTTCTTGTGATGATCTTTTTTTTTTTATATTGTTTCATGTTTTTTTTTATCTTGTTTCATAATGCATCGTGAAGGTTGTTTATTCGTATTTTTACTCGTATTTCGTACCTGGGTTTTGCTTGAGGGTGAACGATGCATTCTGGTAGAGGGCTGACCGAATGCTAAAGGTCATTTCCTCTTGCAATTACAGTAATTTAATTAGGAACGACAATGGCCCCCCAAGTCATTATCCTCAATTATTATTACCGTCGACTTGGCCTGTAGTCTGCTATGGTCAGTGTTCCCCCCTTCCCCCCCACTTACCCCCCTAATTTCCCCCCTCCCCTTGTCACATACCCCTTTTCCCCTCCCTACCTCCCCTTCCTCCACCACCACATACCCCAATCCCCACTCCCCTTCCCCTCCCCTAACCGGCTCTAATCTCCCCTTTCCCTCTCCGCTTCTCTTCCTCCTCTCTGCCCTTCCTCTTCCCCCCTTTCTGCCACTCCTGCCCCCCCCCCTCTCTGTCCCTCCCTTCCGCAATTTATGCGACTCTCCTTTCCCCCTCTCTGCCCCTCCCCTTCCCTCTTGCTGCCCCTCCCCTTCCCCAATCCCTCGTTTCCCCGCCACGTACGTCCCCTTCCTCTACTATTGTCTCTTTTTCTCCCCCTCCCAATTGTGGCCACTCTCCCCCTTCCCCCTGCCACTTACGCCCCCTTCCTCTACTAGTGCCCCTTCTCCCCTCTTCTCGCCCCTCCCAATTCAGCTCACATACCCCATCCCTCCAGTTCTCCCCTCCTCCTTTGCCACCTAGCCTCCCCTTCCCCCATCTCAACTTCTTCCCTCCCCTTCTACCCCACTTCATTCCCCTCCTCCTCATTCTCCCTCTCCTCATTCCCCCTCCCCTTCTACCCCACTTCATTCCCCCTCCTCCTCATTCCCCCTCCCCACCTCATTCCCCCTCCCCACCTCATTCCCCCTCCCCACCTCATTCCCCCTCCCCACCTCATTCCCCCTCTCCCTCATTCCCCTCCCGACTACCTCCACTGAACCCAAATCATAATCCACTCAAAAAAATAAGTAAAAAAAAAAAATCATCATTCCCATATACAGGACGAAATCTAAGCCTCGTTCATATATACACACCATCTCGCTTCATACGTATACACACACACACACACACACACACACACACACACACACACACACACACACACTCTCTCTCTCTCTCTCTCTCTCTCTCTCTCTCTCTCTCTCTCTCTCTCAATACATACACACACCATCTCGCTTCATACGTATATACACACACCATCTCGCCTCATACACATATACACACACTCTCGCTTTATACATACATATACTGTACATACACACCATCTCGCTTCATACGTACACATACACACCATCTCGCTGCATACATATATACACACACTCGCTTCATACACACGGGCGCATAACGGGGCAAAAAGGTCACTGTCCACTGCTTTCCTGTGCCATTATTCTGTTCATTTTTTGCTCTTTTCCTGGCGTATTTAATGTCGCTATTTGTGCTCGCTGTATGAAGGTGTATGATAGCGGCCGTATAAGGGAAATATCGCCGTGATTATCCCAGAGTTTACCCCAAAATATTCTCCCTGTAATATTTGGTGGCGCTTTTCGTTTCCTTTCTGAATTCGTGTCTCGAAATTAGCGTGCCGAGAAAGGGGATATGTTGTGATTATTCTAGAGTTCACAGTGAAAGGCCGTGATATGTTTTTGGTGGTCATTTTGGCTTTGTATTTGTATTTAAAGTTATATTTTATTTGTCCTCAGTTGAATTTTCTGTATATACCGTTACTTCATTTTTTTTTCCTTCCCCTTGTCCATCCTTGTCACCCAGTTCTTAGCTGGAAATAATCAGTCTTTCTTTCCTTCTTATTTCCATCTGATGTTCCTTCCTCATCCCCCCCCCCCGCCTAGTCTTGTTCTTTCGCTTCATTACCCCGTTTCCTTCTCTCTCCCTCCTCTCTCATCCTCTCTCCCCCTTTCCCTCCTCCTTACCCCCTTTCCCTCCTCCCTCCCTCCTTTCTCATCCTCTCTCCCCCTTTCCCTCCTCCTTACCCCCTTTCCCTCCTCCCTCCCTCCTTTCTCATCCTCTCTCCCCCTTTCCCTCCTCCTTACCCCCTTTCCCTCCTCTCTCCCTCCTTTCTCATCCTCTCTCCCCCTTTCCCTCCTCCTTACCCTCTCTCTGCACCTCCCTGTTTCATCCTACCTCTGTTTCCCTATCTCTCTTTCCTCTCCCTCCCATGTCTTTTCTTTCCTTCATTCCTCGCTTTTTCCTCCATTTCTCCTCTCATCCCAAGTCTCTCTTCTCTCCCTGTATCTTCCCATCCCTCTCTCACTGCCAACCCTTCATCTTTCCTAATGATTGCACGGTAGCAAAGTCAAGTCTCACGCTTCATGTCCCTCCTCTCCTCCTCCTCCTCCTCCTCCTCGTCCTCCTCCTCCTCCTCCTCCTCCTCCTCCTCCTCCCTTTGCCATCATTATCTTCATCTCATACAATAGATATCATAGTCATAGTCCTCTAACAGCCCGAACGGCCCATTAGTCTGTTGCTATTTGTTGTCCTAAATACTCCTTTCTTCCGCCATAATCACTTCTTTGCATCCATTCTTGTGCCTTCATTTCTATGGAGATTTCCCCTCTATCCTTCCTTTCCCTCCCTCTCCACCTACACCTACTTCCCCCTACTTCTCCCCCTACCCCCTGCTTCCCCCTACTTCTCCCCCAACCCCCTGCTTCCCCCTACTTCTCCCCCAACCCCCTGCTTCCCCCTACTTCTCCCCCAACCCCCTGCTTCCCCCTACTTCTCCCCCTACTCTTTCCCTTTCCCTACTACAACTCCTTTCTCTCTCTCTCTCTTCCCAGCTCCCATCCTCCCCATCCCTCTATTGTGTCTCGATTGTCACAAAGTTTTCAGTACTTGCTAATGTTCCTTGTGTGTGTGTGTGTGTGTGTGTGTGTGTGTGTGTGTGTGTGTGTGTGTGTGTGGCGTTTTCAGTTCTCGGTGTTTGGTGTTTGTTCGTTCATTAGGCTCTGTGGTGGTGGGGACCGTCACCGCTTTTGAATGCCCCGTTTGTTGATTTATATGCATGACTTTACCTGTGTGTGTGTGTGTGTGTGTGTCTCTCTCTCTCTCTCTGTCTCTCTCTCTCTCTCTCTCTCTCTCTCTCTCTCTCTCTCTCTCTCACACACACACACACACACACACACACACACACACACACACACACACACACACACACACACACACACACACACACACACACACACACACACACACACACACTTTTTATCCTCCTTCATTCTCATTCATCCACAACCACACACCCTCCTACACCCACACTCTCGTCCACACCCACCTATCTACCCACTCACAGTTTTTTCGACAATAACTCTGTCCTTACACATCTCCATGCACACCCACCCTCTCCCCCACCCACACCCACCCTCTCCCCCACCCACACCCACCCTCTTCCCCACACCCACCTACCTATCCACATACCTATTCAATTTTTTTAACAGTAGCCTACACCTCACACATCCCCACCCACACCAGCCCCTACAACCCACATCCTCCCCACCTACACCAGCCTCTACATCCACTTCCTCCCCATCTACACCCACACCCACCCTCATCTACACCCACACCCATTACAGGCGGTCTCTAAATGGCAGCTGGGAGTACGCTCTGTGTTATTAGTGTGGTGATTTATGTCATCACATTATGGTAGGGGTGGTGACGATTAGCGCACACACCACTGCCCTGATGTCTCCATAACACACACACACACACACACACACACACACACACACACACACACACACACACACACACACACACACACACACACACACACACACACACACACTCTCTCTCTCTCTCTCTCTCTCTCTCTCTCTCTCTCTTCATGAACTGTCGTCCACTGTCATTATGATTTACACTGGTATCGGATGATGATATTATGATGATGATGATGATGATGATGATGATGATGATGATGATCCCATTTTTACTATATCCTTTCATCATTCAGTCCTTTAGTACCTCCGCTCCCCTTTCTTTACTGCCCACCTTCACCCCTCCCTTTCTCCCCACCTTCCTTCCTCCCTTTCTCCCCACCTTCTCCTCCCCTTTTCTCACCCTATCCTTTCTCCTTCCTTATATCCCTCTTTTCTGTTTCTCATCTTCTCTTCCATTCATTCATATCCTACCCACATTTTGTTTTCCTACCTTCCCTCCTCCCTTTTTCCTTCTCTCCCTGTTTCTCCCTCCTGCCTCCCCTTCTCTACCCTTCCCCTGTTCTCTCTCCCACCCTCCTCTCTCTTGCCTCTTCCATACCCTCCCCTTTTTCCTTCCTTCATCACTCCACTGTCTCTCCTTCCCTCTTGCTTTCCCTCTTCTTTCTTCCATATCTCTTCACCCCCCCTCCTTTTTTCTCTCCCTTCCCATTTCTTCCCGTGTATCTTTCTCCCCTCCGATTCTCCCATCTTCCTCCCCCTTTCTCCCCAGTTCCCCTTTTTCTCCCCCATCATCACCTCCCCGTCCCTCCCCATCCTTCTTCCCCGCCTCACCACCTACGATAATGACCACTGTCTCATAATTACGTGTGTTGGGGCTGAACGGGGTGGGGTGGGGTGGGTGGTGGGTGGGAGATGAGGTGGTAGGGCGTGGTGGGTGTTTTCCTTCCCGCCCACACACGCCCACGTTACCCAAAACCCGCCCACACCTGTTGCTGTTTGCTTTGTTTTGAATTCCTTTGTACTCTTTTTCACCTCTCTCTTTACTCTCTTTTTCCTCTCTTTCCTCTCTTTTTCCTCTCTTTCCTCTCTTTTTCCTCTCTCTTTCCTCTCTCGTCCGTCTCTCTTACATTTCTTTCTTCACCATGACTGTCGCCTACCAATACAGTTTCTTACTCCCCTCCCCCCGTCACATAATTTATCAGTCTTCATTCCCCTCCCCCTCCTTGCCCCTCCCCCTCCTTGCCCCTCCCCCTCCTTGCCACTCCCCCCTTTGCCCCTCCCCCTTTGCCTCTCCCCCCTTTGCCCTCCCTCTTTCCCCTCCCTCTTTCCCCTCCCCCCTTTGCCCTCCCTCTTTCCCCTCCCCCCTTTCCCCTCCCCCCTTTGCCCTCCCCCCTTTCCCCTCCCCCCTTTGCCTTACCCCCTTTGCCCCTCCCCCATTACTCCTCAACCCCTTCTTCAGTCCTCTTCTCTTTCTCTTCCCCTTTCTCCCTCTATCCATCCACTTTTTCTCCCCTCTCCTCTCCCCTCTCCTCACCTCCATTCCCTTCTTCCCACCTCCTCCCCCTTCTTCTCCCCTCCTCCCCCTTCTTCTCCCCTCCTCTCCCCTCTTCTCACATCCTCTCCCCTCTTCTCACATCCTCTCCCAATCCACCCCAGTCAGTCCCTTCCCATTACATTTCTTTCCTCTGCATGACTGTCGCCCACCAATACAGCTTCTTATCCCCCTCCCTGTCACATAAACTTCCTGTAATTGCCCCCTTCATGACGCTCGTTACTGTTAATGACCATTTCACTCGACATAAACAAAGTCTGACTGTAGTGACACCTTGCATGGCGCGTTAAGTCGGATTAGCAGTAAAAACGAACGGCAGTGAATCCGGATGGGGGGCTGCAAGAAGGCGCCCGGTCAGAGAGAAAATGGGAATCCTGAGGGGGTAACTATTGGGTTCGTGGATTTTCTGCGTGTTAAAGATTAGCGCCAAGTCGGATTAAAGGTGACAAAAACGAGCCTGGGAAAACGGGATTACGAAGGGGATTACTGGATTCGTGGGTGCGCTCTGTGTAAAGTTCCTTAACAATTCGGATTTAAGTGAAGCAAGAACGAGCAGCGCTTAACTGGTGACAAGAAGGGAGAGGAGGAGAGAGGAGGTGGGAAGAGGGGAGAGGAGGTATGAAGAAGGGAGAGGAGATGTGAAGAGGGATGAGGAGGTGTGAAGAAGGGAGAGGAGATGGGAAGAAGGAAGTGGAGGTGTGAAAAGGGGAGAGGAGGGGAAAAGGGAGGAGAGGAGGGGAGAAGAGGGAAGCGGAGATGTGAAGAGGGGAGAGGAGAGGAGAAGACGGGAGAGGAAGTGAGACGAAGGAAGAGGAGGTGTGAAGAGGGGAGAGGAGGTGTGAAGAGTGAAGAGGAGATGTGAAGAGGGAAGAGGAGGAGAGAAATGGGAGAGGAGGTGTGAAGAGGAAAGAGGACATGTGGAGAGGGAAGAGGAGGCTTGGAGAACGAACTGATGAATCCTTAGCCCTTGAGACGTATCTAAGAAACGGGCATAAGAGTAACTGTCAGACAGTAGAGCAAAACACAGCACATAAGTTGCCCTCCAAGGTGTGAGAATTAGAGATACATAATTTGCCCTCCAAGGTGTGTGAATTAGAGACAGCATCAGGACCCCCTTGACTGGCGTTGTGTAGAGTGATATGTTGATGATCCATTACAGGTGGAAATGTTGGGTGGAAGAGAGACAGGTTTGAGCTTGGGACTTTTTATTTTGGGGAGAGAGAGAGAGAGAGAGGGGGGGGGAGGTTAGAGCTGGGATTCTTTATTTTGAAAGAGAGAGAGAGAGGTGAGAACTTTAACTCTCTCTCTCTCTCTCTCTCTCTCTCTCTCTCTCTCTCTCTCTCTCTCTCTCTCTCTCTCTCTCTCTCTCTCTCTCTCCCCAAAAAATATTATCCCCAGCAAGAGTATTATCCCCCACCACCATCACAAAATTATCAATATTAGCCACAAAAATTATTCTCACCACCACAAAATTATCAGCATTAGCCACAGTCATAGACCAATACCACCACCACCACCACAGCCACCACAAAAGCAGAGTAATCGCCACCCTATCCACCACAAAATTATCAGTTAACCACAGTAACAAGAGATTATTCCACCACCACCACCACCACCACAAAATAATTATTGGGTACTAATAGATTATCCTTGCCATTATCACTCAGAAAATTAGCAGCCATAGCCAAAAGTATCAACTGTGTGTGTGTGTGTGTGTGTGTGTGTGTGTGTGTGTGTGTGTGTGTGTGTGTGTGTTTTATTTCTTGCCTATGAATCCCACTCAGGAAATGTGTAAGTAGGAAATATATTCGATGATGATGATGATGATGATGATGATGATGTGTTGTTTGTTTCTCGATCACTTTCACTCGTGCCTAAATGAAAAGTGGGACTGTAAGGATGATGATGATGATGATGATGATGACGATGATGATGATGATGATGATGATAATGATGATGACGATGATGATGATGATGATGATGATGACGATGATGATGATGATGATGATTGTGTTTCAGTATGTTGTTATAATTCTTCAAAAATCACCACATTCTTTCCCATACGCATCACATTATCACCACGGTAACTATAGCCATTCTCGTGTAAATACCCTTCTTGTCACCACTACCATTCATCACAGTCATAACAGCACATCATCTCACCACAACTTCCCCCCACCACAACCACATTATCTGGCCCCAACCCTTTATCATCAGTCACTATCACCACAGCACCCCCTCATCACAAACTCCACCTCCACCACACCAATCATTATTGCTACCACCTCAGCCCACTTTACCACAACACCTCCCTCACCACAACACCCCCCTCACCACAACACCCCCCTCACCACAACACCCCCCTCACCACAATGCCCCACTCTTTACCTTGTCCACAGCATTCTAGCATCAATCATCACCACAACACTCCCTCATCACAATACTCTTCTACCACAACAGCCTTTAACCACAACGCCCACACCACCACATTTCCTCACCACCACACACCCCTCCCCTCTCCACAACACCCTCCTACCACATCACCCCCTAGCTTTTCTATCTTGCTTTTTTTCGTTGCTATTCGTGTCTCTAACTTATAAAATACTTGCTCTAGTTATAACCCACCCAAGAACAGAGCCTTAAAGGGACCAATGTTTCTGTTACTGTTTTCCTTCCTTTGTACGTCTTTTTAATTCCTTCCAACATTACCCCTCCCTTATACTTCTAACACACTCTAGCATTACCCTTTCCCCCACCCCCGCTCCTAACCACATCCTCCCCCAATGCACCTTGAACTAGCCACCAATAGACACTAATATCTTCCTACGTACTCTGTAGATTTGAGCACCTTGATTGAAAATAGGTGTGAAAAATGGGTTGGCAGGTGTGAGATTATGCTGTCCCCTCCTCTGCCATTAGCAAACGGGCAATAGATTCAGCCTTGACATCCCTTGGCCATCGCTCTGCTGTGGGGACCTTCGGGGTGTGAGAAGTGTGGGGAAGACACGTAAGGAGGCCAAGGAACTCACGATGTCTTGCCCTTTTGTCTTGAAGGATGGTGTTAAGGTCTCCAGGAACAATTTAAGGAGGCTTTTTTCTTCCTCCCATCTTAAAGGAATTTTTTATAGTAAGGTGCTTCTTGAATTAATAAAGGAGACGCATTTTTTCTGCTGCATATTAAAGGAAGTTTTAATATTAAGATTCGTCGGGAACTGATAAAGGAGTTATTTATTTTTCTTCTCGTCTTCAAGGATGGCCTTATTTTACGCCGCTTCAAGAAATGTTAGAGATATATCAAGGTGTCTTAGGCGTTATTCTAGGCTGTTTTGTCGCTGCTTTAATATCAAGGCAAGTTCTTCGTGGAAATATTCTGAACTTTCTTTGCGTGTCTCGTCAAATCTTCACTTCAGATCTTAAAACTTTTTCATTGTCACTTCAAATCTGTCGCAAGCAAGAGTAAGTGATAATAGACAAAATTAGAGCATTCCTGACACTCCTTCCCCATGACGGTCGCTTTTAAATTGAGTAAAATCGAGATCTGGGTCATGTTTGGGTGAAAAAGAAATTTAAGAATAAAAAAACTTTAGTGATCTTTTCCCAAGTTGAATGAAATCGTCTGGAACTGTGACCCTGCATGCTTTCTGTAACACTTCTTCGTGACTAGCATCTTAGTGTAGTGTCAGGCCATTGATGTAACTCAGCGTTCAGTAACTCAGCAAAACGACGAAAATCTGGGCCAAGTTCGGGTGAAAGAATTATAGCGATCTTAAGTCGAATAAAATCGTCTTAAGTATGAAAAAATCGTCACTATATTCGGGGGATTGATGAAATTGTCCTTCCGTTTTGGGAATAAATTTAGACATCTTAAAAGTTTACTCTAAATTGCCTCCCACTCCTTCACTAAGGCCCGTATGCTCGTCGGTAAAGAGAGCTCCCTAACATCTATTCCTAAGCGATTTATTTTGTTTATCACATCTTACTCTCCTGTTCTGTGTTATATAAAACCCTCCGATATCGCAATGCTCTCCATACATAACGTACAAAAGGATGTTAACCAACCATGCCCAAAAATAAATCGCTAAGGACGAGGTGCTAGGGAGCATAACCAACGAAATTACGATCCTAAAAGAGGTCTACCCTAAAAAATCTGTTAGTCAATTTAAGAATAGAATTTATGGCACGTAATTTTAAAGGATGGATTAAAATTATTCTTTCCAGCCTCTTGCATCGGATTGGAAGCGAGTCTCCCACAGTATTTCTACATAATTGTGAGAAGGTGGTTGGGATGAGGGTGGTTGAAGTGGTTGTAATTGTGGTAGTGGTGGTGGTGGTGGTGATAGTGTGTGGTGGTGGTGGTGGTGGTGGGGTGGTGGTGAGGTTGTGATAGCTGTGGTGGTAGTCTTTTAGGAGTGGGGGTGGTGGTAGCTGTTGTAGTAGTGGTAGTAGTAGTTGTGGTGGTGGAGTTGGTGGTTGTCGTGCTGGTGGTGGTAGGAACCGTAGTCGGAGTAGTGGTTGTAGTGTGCTGTGGTAGTTGCAGTTGTGGAGCTGATAAATGCAATAACAAGAAACTGTGGTTGTGACTAGTTGTGTTAGTGGTAGTAGTAGTTATTGTGGTAGTTATAATCGTGGTAACTACACCCACAGTTCCACATCCTCAGTTCCACACCCACAGTGCCACATGTATAGTTCCACACCTGCAAATCTTTCTAGAGTTCCGCAGCAACGTATCCTTTTACTAGTTCCACAGCTGATGTTCCGCATTTAGCTCTCCACATCCACATCTTCCATTTCCACAACTCCACACCTGCACATCTTTTTCTCTTGTTCCATACTTACGTTCCACACATGCAAATCTTTCTTCTGATCCATACCCACACTCCACCCCTTTGTTAGTCCAGTACTTCCAGATCTTTATATAGTTCCAAACCTTCAATTCCACATTCAGTTCCACACCTACAGTTCCACACCCAGAGTCACCGTGTATCTCTTTCATCATACTTACAATTTACGAAGCTGGTGTTGTCCCTCTTGGTCACCTTTTTTTCTTTTTACATAAACCAACCCTTGTGTTTTGCCCGTCAGAGCGCTGTGTCAATAATTAACTGATGAATACGGTAAACTAGAGAAAGTAAAAAAATGGTAAAGATATAAGGTAAACTGGATAATGTGAAAAAATATTGGTAAAAGTAGAGATAAATTTAATGCTGAGAAAAAACTAAGGTAAATTGAATAATGAGAAGAAAATAAAAGTGAAAATAGTGTGAATTGAATTTGAGAAAAATAAAGGTAAATATAAGGCAGATTTGAGAAGATAAAAGTGAATTGAATCAGATGAGACGAAAGTTCAGTAAGGCAAGTTGGATAGATAGATAGATAGATAGATAGATAATTTTAACCTGTAGGAAATTATTGTCATTCTAGAGAACAAAGGATATAAAAAAAAGTAAAAATAAAAGCTAGAACAGATGATCAGGAAAAATATAAAGGGGAAAAAGCGTGGTAATAAAGCAAATTATTGATAAAGCCAAATGAGGGGACAAAAACTCGAAGCGGAATATGAGATTATGCATAAACACAGAGGATAAAAACAAGACTCTAATTACCCCGCAATCCCTAACCAATCGCTGATAAGTCAAGGGATTAATTGACTAGAAAAAGCGATTGAAATTACCATCTTCCAATTCAAGGCGTCGTAGATATGTTAAGATTTAATTGTGCAGTCGGCCTTGATGCTGAGCTTGGAGGTGTGTGTGTGTGTGTGTGTGTGTGTGTGTGTGATATGTGGTCTGTGTCCGTCTTTGTGTGTGTGTGTGTGATATGCGGTCTGTGTCTGTCTTTGTGTGTGTGTGTGATATGTGGTCTGTGTCTTGTGTGTGTGTGTGTGTGTGTGTGTGTGTGTGTGTGTGTGTGTGTGTAATACTAGTTTTGTGGATAATTACTCAGGTCTCAGGGTTACTAGCAAGGACAGGCAAGGTTGAGTCCACAGATGTTGCATTGTCTTTGCTTTAATGTTTGTTCCAGTGTGTGTGTGTGTGTGTGTGTGTGTGTGTGTGTGTGTGTGTGTGTGTGTGTGTGTGTGTGTGTGTGTGTGTGTGTGTGTGTGTGTGTGTGTGTGTGTGTGTGTGTGTGTGTGTGTGTGTGCGTGCGTGCGCGCGCGCGCGCGTGTGTGCTCAGATATGCGTTTTGGCCGATTCGTATCCAATCGTAATTTGCGTTTTTGGCGTCCCTCATCCAACCACAATTTGCGTTTTTGGCGACGTATCTGACCGCGAGAGATGGCGAAATTCCTTAACGTAGAGTTCGCGACGTCGGCTGAATCGCAATCAGACCGGAGTTACGGTGAAGTATTAGCCGCGGAGAGTAGCAATTTACACAGTCCAATTTTCTCGCGGGTAGAATGAGGCTTTCAATTTTTTCTTTTCTTTTCTTTTTTTTGCTTTATTTTTACTGCATATATTTTTTTTTTACTAATCATAACATCTATTATTTTCCATTCTTTGCTCGATTTTTTCTTTACTATATTTAGCTCTTTACTTTGCCATATTTACTGAATATTTTTTCATGCTTTTTGCTTTATTTTTTTGACTTTGCATTTCTTCACCTACCGTGTTCTTACTTCTCCTTTCCTATTTTTACTTCATTTTTTGGCCATTTTTACGTGATCTCAATTTTTCCATGCTTTACTATTATTATTGATCTTTTACTCGTTTTTTTTAGTTTATATTTTACCTTACTTTCCATTTCTTCTTTACTGTGGTTCAATTTTTTTTTACTAATATTTTGACGGTCTTACTATTAAATTTCACCTTAATTTCCGTTTTTACTATATATATATACTCGTTTTTTCGCTGTTATATTTTCTTTTCTATTCCTTTTTTTTATTTACTTTCCCGTCCATTCATTATTCAATTTTTCATTACCCCAGCAGAAGCGTAAGGGTCCTGGGCTAGGTTATTCAATTCTATACGTCATATACATATATATAATTTTTTTTTTTACTTACAGTATTAATTTTATCTTAGTTTTTCGATTATTTTTTCCACTTTTTTCATCTCTAGTTTTATATATTAGTCTAGTCATCGCTTGGTCATAAAATCCATCTAACGGAGGTGGCTTGTTCCTCTCTCTCTCTCTCTCTCTCTCTCTCTCTCTCTCGCCTGTGTCATAGGAAATGGAGGGCCTTCTTCTTGGGTTTAGAAGGCTCCCTAGTGCAGCTGACTTCAGAGAGAGAGAGAGAGAGAGAGAGAGAGAGAGAGATTATCGTGAGCCTCCTAACACCTGCCCATTGACGCTTGCAAAATTTCTAGGAGAGAGAGAGAGAGAGAGAGAGAGAGAGAGAGAGAAATCGTGAGCCTCCTAGGTCCACAACACCTGCCCATTGAAGCTTGCAGAGTTGCCTGGTTGATGTCACTCTTGTTGCACATCAAGGTACTCAGTCACTGCCCAGCCATGTCAAGGTGAGGGATATGGTTGCAAAGGTGATGATTTGGGGCTGGTAATATTATCTTTTTTTCTCTCTCTCTCTCTCTCTCTCTCTCTCTCTCTCTCTCTCTCTCTCTCTCTCTCTCTCTCTCATAATACATTCTATGAATTTCCTTCTAATTGTGGATATAGACTTTATTATTTATCTTTATTTTTTTAGTTTTTTATTTATCTCTATTTGGGTGTAGTAACTGTCGATAAAGCAGTAAAAATGGAGTGTGTAGAATTTCAGTGCTGTGTAGGGTGACTGTTTACGTGTGTGTGTGTGTGTGTGTGTGTGTGTGTGTGTGTGTGTGTGTGTGTGTGTGTGTGTGTGTGTGTGTGTGTGTGTATGTGTGTGTGTGTGTGTGTGTGTGTGTGTGTGTGTGTGTGTGTGTGTGTGTGTGTGTGTGAGAGAGAGAGAGAGAGAGAGAGAGAGAGAGAGAGAGAGAGAGAGAAAGAAATTAAGACAAAAAAATAAGATCAAGCCAAAAGGAATAGCAAACGAAAAAAAAAAAAAGGAGAAGAAGAATAAGAGA
The DNA here is from genome assembly GCF_032717465.1 of Coenobita brevimanus. Lineage (NCBI taxonomy): Eukaryota > Metazoa > Arthropoda > Malacostraca > Decapoda > Coenobitidae > Coenobita > Coenobita brevimanus. Next base: position 3,754,804 of record NC_137034.1, read on the forward strand.
AAAAAATATATAAGAGTACGAGAGAGAGAGAGAGAGAGAAAGAGAGAGAGAGAGACAGATCCAGTCCCCTCCAAACTGTATCATACGGAGTTAATGGACCGAATATTCTTTTGACGCATCCCCTCTCGTTACGCTTACACCTGTGATTACCTGAGAGAGAGAGAGAGAGAGAGTATTCAGACAGCAGAGACAGGAAACAAAACGGTGAAGCAGACAGCAGATAGACAGGAAACAAAACGGTGAAGCAGACAGCAGATAGACAGAAAACCCAGACACAGGAGAGAAAAGTCGAAAAAAAAAAGGTTCCATTGAGACAGGAATAAAGAAATAAGGGAAATAAAAGCAGACTCAGCAAAGAAAGTGATAAAGTGACAGACAGACAGACAGACAGGAAGAAGAGGTCATATGGGGAGGAAGTTATTGAAGGAGAGGTTATTCAGAAGCTGTGAGAGTGACAATAAGTAAAGGTAAAGGTGAGAGTAATAAGGGTGAGAGTTGAAGGTGAGGAAGACAGTGAGGGTGAGTAAGAGTAAAGATGGGGAGGAGGATCAAGGGAAGAGGAGGGTGTACAAAGACATGAAGGGTGAAAAAGGTGATGTTGAGGGTGAGTGTTAGGTGAGGGGAAGGTAGGGGAGATGAGGGTGTATAAGAGACGTAAGGTGAGGGTGAAGAGAAGGACAGGTGGCATTAAAATGTAACTGTGAGTAAGGGTGAGTTTGAGAGTGAGTAAGAGTGAGGGTGACAGTGATAAGTTGAGTGTGCAATGATAAGGGTGAGGGTGACAAGGTGAGGGTGAATGTGAGTATGAAGTGACAGTGAGGACGAGTATGAGTGTGAGAGATTGTTGATAAGGGTGAGAGTAAGAGTGACAGAAGGGGTGTACATGAGTAAGAGTGAGGATGAGGGCGTGTCACCAGAGGCAGTACTTCCTCAGCTAATAAATCTGTTAAGTTCCCCACCACTTCACCTCTCTCTGACGTCACACAGGTAATGAAGGAAAGGTAGAGGGGGGAAGAGGTGGAGATGTTGGAGAGTGGTGGAGATATGTGAATGATGGAAGTGTGCGTGGAGGATAGTGAGTGAGAAGAAGAGGGGTATTGATGGGGATAGATGGAAGGGATGAGGAGTGGTAGTGGTTAGTGAGGGGGAGAGTGTGAAAGATTGGTGGGGATAAGTGGATGATTGGGGGAGGGTGGAAGGGGGTGAGGGGATGGTGGGTGAGGGAGAGAGTGGTGAGGTAAATGTACTGTGGAGGTGTATAGTGTTGGTGGTGGTGATTGAGGGGGGTGGGGAGAGAGTGATGAAGATAAGTGGATGGTGAAGGATTCTAGAGAGTGATTGTAGATGGGTGAAGGGATGAAGGGGGACTGAAAATACTAATGGTGGATGAGGAACTGGTGCTGGCTGAGAGATCAGGGTGGTGAGGGTAGATGAAGGGACGTTTGTAGAATCAGACAGAGGAGGGTAGATTTGGATGGAAAGAGTGATGGTGAGTGGATTTTGGAAGCTGTGGAGAATGTAGTACTTGTGGTGATGATGGTTGTTGTGGTGGTTGTAGTTTGTAGTGATGATGATGATGATGATGATGGTCTCTGTCATTACGGTCTTCGTTAATTGCTATACTTATGGTTGTAATGGTTTTGATGAAAATATCCTCCGTGGTCAGATTGCACATAGACCTAAGAAGCACTAAGATTACGCAGAAAATTAACTGTTTGCACACACACACACACACACACACACACACACACACACACACACACACACACACACACACACACACACACACACACACACACACACACACACACACACACACACACACACACACACACACACACACACACACACACACACACACACACACACACACCTTCACGTTACATCACAGCTGGATTTAACCTTGTTCCTACCATGATATTTTTCTCAACACATCAGAGACCTTTCGAGGAGAGAAGTACATAAAGCAGGCAAGATATATAGTACCACTCATGCATATACACATTTAAACAGTAACAAAAAATCCAGAAGAAAAATGCTGTACCCTATTTTAATCCAATTTCGTGGGGTGTCCCGTAAATCAAGTTGGGTGAATATATAACGTGAGGCAATATGGAAGGGCAACCTGGCGAGCATTACCTGTCAGTCATCGACAGGTGAGACGCGCTTACCTGCCCAGCCTTGGATAAGGAGGTTGAGGGGGAAGGGGAGGGGTGATGAGGAGTGATTGCGATGTGAGGGAGGAATAGAAAAAGGTGAGGCGAAGGGTGTGTGTGTGTGTGTGTGTGTGTGTGTGTGTGTGTGTGTGTGTGTGTGTGTGTGTGTGTGTGTGTGTGTGTGTGTGTGTGTGTGTGTGCTTTCCACCTTGTGTCGTCTTGGTATGGACGGGAGAGAAATATAGATAGATTGCGAGAGAGAGAGAGAGAGAGAGAGAGAGAGAGAGAGAGAGAGAGAGAGAGGGGGGGGGGAGGGGGGGAGTACGAGTGGGTTGCGTGCTTTTGTCTTCTCTCTCACCCTCCGCAATATTGACATTAAGAGTGAGGTTCAAGCCGTGAATAGTTTATAGGTGTAGATTTACCTTCCCTTGATAACCTGCGCTTGTCTGATCCTTCCTCTTATCTTCTTTTAGCTTTTATTTTTATCTCTGTGGTATATTTTGGGCTTATTTCCTGTAGTTTTATAATTATACGCCTTTTTTTTCGTTTTATCTCCACTTCGCAAGGCCTCCCATATCGTATCGTATCGTTTATAAAGCTTCCACCATGCTTGCTGCTCGATCTCTGGCAGCCCCCCAAAAGGAAAGGTGTTAGGGAGCTTCCTTAACCGATCAGAAGAAGAAAAGAAGAATAAACCGTCTTATAACCCTTTCATGACAAGAAATCTCTGTTAAGTATGCTCTGTGTGGAGACTAACATTTTATATCATTGTGTGAAATGGATGAATATAGAGGTGGATAACTTTCTACCCCAGCGTTGAAATCTCTGGGAAACATTGGGGAGGAAATGGAAAATTGGCTCTTATTCGTAGGGGGCATAGGAGGCTTCGTGGCATCTCTTCCATAGCGATTTATTTTGTATTTTACACCTGAATGTTGTCCTGTATGTTATTTGTGTTCTAATACCGAAAATTCCCCCCGTTTTCATTACTTTTTAGGTATCGAAAATTCTCCCCTTCTCTTCTCCCACCATTGCCCACCCTCCCTGCCTCCTTCACCACCCCCTTCCTTCATCCTTTCCACACCAATCCCCCCTTCTTCCCCTTTCCACACCAATCCCCCCTTCTTCCCCTTTCCACACCAATCCCCCCTTCTTCCCCTTTCCACACCAGACATCCCTGTTTCCTTCCATCCCTCGCCAAACCTTCTCACTTTTCCTCCCTCATTAGACCTTCCCTTCCTCCTCCTCCCCTCTCCCCCTTCCCCCACTTCACCAGACTTCCTATCCCTCCCTTTTCCCCCATACCCCCTCTCTCCCCCTTCCGCACCTAGCCCCTCTCTCCCCCTTCCGCACCTACCCCCTCTCTCCCCCTTCCGCACCTACTCCCTCTCTCCCCGTTCCGCACCTACTCCCTCCATGTCCCTTCCCCTCCTTCTCCCTGTCCCTTCCGTTCCCCTTCTACCCTTTCTCCCTCTCTCTTCCCTTTCAACCTCCTCCCTTTCCCATCCCCTCATAACCCCTCTCCCCTTCCCTCTCCACCAACTCACTCTCCTTCCCTCTCCACCAACTCACTCTCCTTCCCCTCCCCTCTTCACAAACTCACTCTCCTTCCCCTCCCCTCTTCACAAACTCACTCTCCTTCCCCTCCCCTCTTCACCAACTCTCTCTCCCCCCCCTCCCCTTCATACACCCCCCTCCCCTTCATACACCCCCCTCCCCTTCATACACCCCCCCTCCCCTTCCCCAAGACCTTCCCCAGTCCTACACCTCAGGTCCTGTGGGTCTCATCATTAAACTTCTCATTAACAAGTGTTTCCTGACAATAACCTAAAATATAATAGTTTGTCCGTCAACTTTTATTGATTTTCTGTTAGTTGGATTATTTTTAACTAAGACCTTTCCAGTTTCTCTCTCTCTCTCTCTCTCTCTCTCTCTCTCTCTCTCTCTCTCTCTCTCTCTCAAAACCCCTTTTCTTTTTTGTTCTCCATGACAAATTGGTACACAGGAGACAAGAGTTGTAAAATCTGATTGCTCTCTGTTTCAGGTGTGTAATTTGATATAATTCTTATAGGGTGGATATTGGTCTGCTTGTGTGTGTGTGTGTGTGTGTGTGTGTGTGTGTGTGTGTGTGTGTGTGTGTGTAAGAGAGAGAGAGAGAGAGAGAGAGAGAGAGAGAGAGAGACCTGCCTAGCAGCACTTCCTTGGCGATTTAGTTTGCATTTAATTCCTTACTGTGTTCCCCCTAATTTCTTGAATATCTAAAATATTTCCGTTTATTTCCTCCTATGACATTTCTCTACGTCCCTAAATTTCCCTAAAGTTTCCCTGTATTGCCCCTAAAATATTTCCAATTACGTAGCAAGTCTCTCTCTGTTCTTATATCTCCCCTAAATTTTCCCTTTCACTCCCCAAACACATTTTTCTTTGCCATTAACCCTCCCCATTGCCCAGGGACAGTACCCTTACCTGCACCTTGGCCTAAATGAAAACAAAAGAAGCTGGAACAAAGGGAGTTGGGATTAGAGTTGGGACTTGAGTTGGGACTTGAGTTGGGACTTGAGTTGGGACTTGAGTTGGGACTTGAGTTGGGACTTGAGTTGGGACTTGAGTTGGGACTTGAGTTGACACTTGAGTTGGGACTTGAGTTGGGACTTGCCACTTGAGTTGGCACTTGAGTTGACGCATTATTTGGCACTTGAGTTGGTAATAAAGTTGTCACTTGAGTTGCGACCTAAGTTGGCGCTTGAGTACGGACCTAAGTTGGCGTTTGAGTTGCCACTTGAGTTGTCATTTGAGTTTGGACCTATGTTGGTGCTTGAGCTGGAACATAAGTTGGCGCTTGAGTTGGCGCTTAGGTTAGCTATTGAGTTGGCACTTACGTTGGCACCTGAGTTGGAGCTTATGTTGGCACTTAAGTTGGCACTTGAGTTGGGACATAAGTTGGCATTTGGGTTGGGACTTAAGTTGGCGCTGGAGATTGGACTTAATTTGGCGGTTGAGTTTGGACTTCAGTTGGTGCTTGAGTTGGAACTTAAGTTGGTGCTTGAGTTGGGACCTAAGCTGGCACTTGAGGGAACTTAAGTTGGTGCTTGAGTTGGGACCTAAGCTGGCACTTGAGGGAACTTAAGCTGGTGCTTGAGTTGGGACCTAAGCTGGCACTTGAGGGAACTTAAGTTGGTGCTTGAGTTGGGACCTAAGCTGGCACTTGAGTTGAGGCTTAATTTTTCGCTTCTGTTGGGACTTATTTTGACGCCTGAGTTGGAACCTAAGTTGGCACTTAAGTTACATGTTGTCACTTGAGGTGGGACTGAAGTTGGCACTTGAGTTGGAACTTAAGCTTGCGCTTAAGTTGAGACTTAGGTTGGTGCTTGATTTGAGACTTTGGTTGGCGCTTGAGTTGGGACCTAATTTGGTGCTTGAGTTGGGACCCAAGTTGGCACTTGAGTTGGCACTTAAGCTTTCACTTGAGTTTGGATTAATGTTGGCGCTTGAGTTGCAACATAAGTTGGCTCTTGAGTTGAAAGTTAAGTTGACTCATGAGTTGGCACTTACGTTGGCACTCGAGTTGGAACTTAAGTTGGCACTTGATTTGGGACTTTAGTTGGCACTTGATTTGGGACTCAAGTTGGCACTTGAACTGGGACTCAAATTGGCGCTTGAGTTGGGACTTAAGTTGGTGCTTGAGTTGGGACATGGGTTGGCGCTTGAGTTGGGACTTAAGTTGGCGCTTGAGTTGGGGCTTAAGTTGGCGCTTGAGTTGAGACTTAAGTTGGCGCTTGAGTTGAGACCTAAGTTTGCGCTTAAGTTAAGACAAATTAGCGCTTGAGTTAAGACGAGTTTGTACTTGTGTGTGGACCTAAGTTGGTATCTGTGTTGAGAGGAGTTGGCACGTGTTGGGACAACGTTGGCACTTGAGTCGGAGCTTAAGTTAACACTTGAGTTGGCACTTAAGTTAACATTTGTGTTGGCATTTAATACTTGAGTTAACACTTAAGATAACACTTACGTTAGCACTTAAGTTGGGACTTTCGGTTGGCATTTAAGTTCGCACATAGGTTGGGACTTGGGTTGGGACTTGGGTTGGCACTTAGGTTGGCACTTAGGTTGGCACTTAGGTTGGCACTTAGGTTGGCACTTAGGTTGGGACTTGGGTTGGTACTTAAGTTGCCATCGTAGCTGCAACTCAAGTTGGCATTTGAGTTACCACTTAAGATGGCATTAAAATTGCCATGTAAGTTGGCACTTAGTGGCCATTTAAGTTGCCACTAAAGTTGGTGCTTAAGTTGCCATGTAGGTTGGCACTCACGTTGACACTAAAATTGCCACCTAAATTGGCACTGAAGTTGCCACTGAAGTTGCCACTAATGTTTCCACTTAGGTTGGAACATAAGTTTGTTGTGCTACTTAAGCAACAGTTGAGTACAGCCTAAGCCCAACTTAACTAGCACTTCAGTAGAACATAAGTGGAACTTAAGGGGCACTTAAGGGGCACTTAAGTGGAACTTAAGTGGAACTATAGTGCAACAAGTGCCACTTAAGTTCCACTTACGTACCACTTAGGTGCAACGTAAGTGCAACTTAAGTAGCACTTAAGTTGGCTCTTTCACTTAGGTGCCACCCAAGTGCCACTTGAGGCACTTAAATTGGCACTTAAAGTGGGACATTAGTTGGGAACGAAGTTTGCGCTTGAGTTGGGATAAGATTGGCGCTTGAGCTGGGACTATATTTTGTACTTGAGTTGGGACTTAAGTTTGCTCTTGAGTAGGGACTTATGTACTTAGGTAGGCCATTGCGTTTGGACTTAGTTTTGTGCTTGAGTTTGGACATAGGTTGGCACTTGGGTTGGGACACAGGTTGGTGCTTGAGTTGAGACTTAAGTTTGCTTTTGAGTTGAGACTTAAGTTGATGCTTGAGTTTGGACTTAAGTTAGCGCTTGAGTTAGGAGTTCAGTTCGTACTTGTGTTAGGACTTAAGTTGGTGCTTGTGTTTGGACCCAAGTTGGTACCTGTGTTGGGACCTGAGTTGACATGAGTTTGAACTATAGTTGGTACTTGAGTTGGGATTTAAATTGACACTTGTGTTGGGACTTAAGTCGGCACCTGTGTTGGGACTTAAATCGGCACCTGTGTTGGGACTTAAATCGGCACCTGTGTTGGGACTTAAATCGGCACTTGTGTTGGGACTTAAATTTGCACTTGTGTTGGTACTTAATTTGGCACTTGAGACGGAGCTTAAGTTAACACTTGAGTTGGCACTTACGTCACCACTTAAGTTTGCACGTAAGTTGTCACTTTAATTGGCACTTAATTTGGGACTTGAATTGGGATTTGAGTTGCGACATGACGCTTGAATTGGCACTTGCATTGGCACTTGAGTTGACACTTTTTGGCAATTGAGTTTGCACTTAAGTTGGCATTTGAGTTTGCACTTAAGTTGGCATTTGAGTTTTTACTTGTTGGGATTAGAGTTGGCACTTACATTGGCACTTGAATTGGCACTTTCATTTGGACTTCAGTTATCACTTAACGTTGTCACGATTTGGCACTTAAGTTGGCACTTAAGTTTGGACTTAATTTGGTGCTTGAGTTGGGACCTAAGCTCGCCCTTGAGTTTTGACTTAAGATGGTGCTTGAGTTGGGACTTAAGTTTGCACTTGAGTTGAGACGTGTTGGCGCTTGAGTTGGGGCTTAAGTTGTCGCTTGAGCTGGGACTTAAGTTGGCGCATGAATTCGGACCTAAGTTGGCGTTTGCGTTGGCACTTATGTTGTCACGAGTTGGCACTTATGTTAGCGCTTGAGTTGCAACATAAGTTGGCGCTTAAGTTGGTACTTAAGTTAGCTCGAGTTGGCACTTACGTTGGCACTTGAGTTGGAGCTTGCGTTGGCACTTGATTTAGGACTTAAGTTGGCACTTGAGTTGAGACTTAAGTTGGCGTTTGAGTTGGGACTTAAGTTGATACTAGATGTAGGACGTTTTTAGTGCTTGAGTTTGGACTTAAGTTGGTGCTTGAGTTGGAATTTAAGTTGGTGTGTGAGTTGGGAGCTAAGCTGGCTCTTGAGTTGGAATTAAGCTGGTGCTTGAGTTGATACTTATTCTGGCACCTGAGTTGGGATCTAAGTTGGAAGTTGAGTTGGCACGTTGTCACTTAAGTTGGGACGTAAGTTGACACTTGAGTTGTGACTTAAGTTGGCACTTGAGTTGGGACTTAGGCTGGCGCTTGAGTTGGGACTTAGCTTGGCACTTGAGTTTGGAGTCAAGTTGGCGCTTGAGTTGGGATTTAATTTTGCACTTGAGTTAGGACTTAAGTTTGCTCTTGAGTAGGGACTGAATTTGGCGCTTGGGCTGGGACATAAGTTTGCTCTTGAGTTGGGACTTCAATTGGCGCTTGAGTCGGGACCTACGTTGGTGCTTGAGTTTTGACCCCAGTTGGCACTTGAGTTGGCACTTAAGGTTTCACTTGAGTTGGGATTAATGTTGGTGCCTGAGATGCAGCATAAGTTGGCACTTGAGTTGGGACTTAAGTTGACTCATGAGTTGGGACTTAAGTTAGCACTTGAGTTGTAACCTACATTGGCACTTGATTTTTGACTTCAGTTGGCACCTGAGTTGGGACTTAAGTTGGTGTTTGGATTTGGACATAAGTTGGCGCTTGAGTTGAGACCTTAGTTGGCGCTTGAGTTGGGACTTAAGTTAGCGCTTGAGTTAGGACTTGAGCTGGAACTTGTGTTAAGACTTAAGTTGGTACTTGTGTTTGGATTTAAGCTGGTACCTGTGTTGGGACCTGAGTTGGCACTTGAGTTTGAACTTTAGTTGGTACTTGAGTTGGGATTTAAATTGGCCCTTGTGAAGAGAGGAGGGGGAGGGGTAGGGGGAGGAGAGGAAGGGGAGGAGAGGAGGGGGGAGAGAGGGTACGAGGACGGGCAAGGAGGTGAGAGTAGAGAGGAGGGGACAAGAATGGAAGAAAGGAATGTGGGAAGACAAACGGAAAACAAAAGCTGAAGCAAATGAAGAGAAAGAAAAAAAGAGAGGGGGGGGGAGAGGGGAGAGGAAGGCTTAGGATGGGAAGGAGGGGAGAGAAAGAGGGGGGTGAAGGAGAAAATGGAAGGAAGAGAGGAAATGCTGAAAAGAATTGGGAGAAGGGGGAAGGAGGTTGCTTGACCCTTTGGCGATGGCTGGGCCGATAAACTGAGACTGTGGCTAGGTTGTGGCTGGGACTGAGAGGACTTGGGTAGGGAGAGAGTGGCTGGATAGACGGAGAGACAGACAGACAGACAAGAGAAATGGAGAGAGACGGACGTAGACAGGCAGACAGACGGCAATGTAGGCAGAACCAAATCAGAGAAGAGACAGAATCCTTTGCCTCTTGATAAAATTGGCTTGATAAACTGTGAGTCCCTGGGATATAGCGGGATGGTAGTGGGCAGATAGATATACAAATACGGATCGATAGATAGATAGGCTGACGGAGACACATGGATAAAGGGATAGGAAGACAAACGGGAGAGAGACAAATAGATTCAGAGAGAGAGAGAGTTCGGTGGAGTGTTCAACAGACAGATGGAGAAATAGACAGCTGGAGAGAGAGTTAAACAGGTGGAGTGGAAGGCAGATGGGGAGACACAGATGGAAAGACAGAGACAAAGAGATGGGGAGAGAGGCAGGCAGACAGACGGGGAGGCAGACAGACAAGCAAACATAGATAGACAAAGATATGCAAACAGAGAGAGAGAGAGAGAGAGAGAGAGAGAGAAATAAGACGTACACCCAGCAAAAAAAATTACCGTTTAATATCATACCAGAAGGGTAACGCATATTTGTTTTTTTGTGGGTGTACACACATACATTCTTACACACAAACAAGATGACACACAACAATACACAAACGCAAATGTACACACACAATTTTTTCCCGCTCGAATGGACAGTTTTTCAGTAAGTGGTGTAGTGCGAAAGAATGACAGTTTGCGAACACGAATACACACACACACACACACACACACACACACACACACACACACACACACACACACACACACACACACACACACACACACACACACACACACACACACACACACACACACACACACACACACACACACACACACACACACACACACACACACACACACACACACACACACACACACACACACACACACACACACACACACACACACACACACACAATTTTCGTAGAGGAGATATCGCCACTCCTCTTCCTCTCACTTCAGTATGGTGACGGTGACACATTGGAAATCCATCTATACCCCTTTCACCATAACTTGGTCCAGATTTTCTTCGTTTGCAATTTATTTGACATAGCTTCGTGGTAAAAGAAAAACAAGTAAATGAATAAAAAAAAACTACCACGGCTATAAATCCTTTTCAGCACTTCTTTGTGACTAGCAACATAATCTAGTGTTAATCTCATGTTACGACTCTGCTTTCAAGATGGAGAGACGGAAGTTTTAGGCCAAGTTAAAGTGAAATGAGTGTTCAAGATCGAGAGAGGGAAAGTTTGCGCCAGGGTAACGTGAGAAGAGTATAACCAACACGAAAAGAGATTTTTAGGCCAGGTTTAAGAGGAACGAAGCGAATTTTAGGCCAAGTATTGTGGAAAGAAGGTAATTTTTGGCCAAATCAGAGTGGAAAGAGTATAGATATTTGTTCAGGCATCAAGTGGTGTATAGAAACTGCTACCTTCCTGTAATACTTAGCGATGTGTAGCGGGAAATGGCGGTGATAAGTGAGCGTTCGTGTCATTGTTTATCCACGCTGATTGCCCCATTGTATAAAGCACCGTATTGGCTCTGCTCTGTTCGTCAGCTTTACGTGTTCAGGCTTCCGGATATATGAGCTGGTGGGGTACTGATATATTGCTGATGGTGGTGGTGATGATGATGATGATGAGGAGGAGGAGGAGGAGGAGGAGCTCTTGAATAACTTATTTTCTTCAGGCTTATTATAAATGATAGAATATATTAATCGTGCTAAAACCCTAACTGGAGAATGCTTCTGTCCTCTTTACTGTGAAACATCCTCTCAGAGCCGTATAATATCGTCCGACTAAGAATTATTATCATTATTATTATTATTATTATTATTATTATTATTACCTCCGCCAAGGAGATTATGTTTTCACCCCTGTCCGTTCGTTTGTTGATTGGTTTGTGAGCAAGATTACACAAAAATTACTGGACGAATTTCCACGAAACTTGGTAGAAGAATGGGCCGTGGCCCGGAATACACTCCATTAAATTTTGGTGCGGATCCGGATAAATGTGCGGATCCAGGAATTTTTTTTTCACTTTAAAATTGCGAGATAGGGCGTTGCCGGAGGTGTGTGCTCTACTGAGTGCCATTCTAGTTATTATTATTATTATTATTATGAAAGAAAGCCCTGGAACCCTAAGTAATATTATAGTTCCCACGGACAGTGTGACTTGCCTGAAGGTTATGGCGGGTAGACATAGTTACACAGACGCCACAGACACAATATCCTCCTCCTCCAGCCAGTAATGACTTGTGAAAGAACCTTAAAGTTTAGAGGAAATTGACAGGCACCGGCGAGCAATCCTTTAGGGTCCTTAAGTTTTTTCCGTGTTCTTAAGAGTGATTGCTGTAGCCATCCCCACACCAGGTAGCATTCACTCTCACACATAATTGCATGTATCTTGCACACATGTATTGCACACACTTTCCTTGCTCACACTTGCACACGTATCTTGCTCACACTTTCCATACACACACATCCTGCACACACATTTTCCTTGCACACACTTTCTTTGCACACACTTTCTTTGCACACACATCTGCACACGTTTTCCTTGCACACACATTAGTTGCACACACCTTTGCACACACGTTCCATGCACACACATTCGTTACACACACGTTCCTTGCCCACACTTTCCTTGCACACACGTTCCTTGCACACACATTCCTTGCACACATTTTCTTTGCACACACTTTCCTTGCACGCACGTTCCTTGCGCACACGTTCCTTGCACACACATTCCTTGCACACATTTTCTTTGTACACACTTTCCTTGCACACACTTTCCTTGCACACACATTCCTCGCACACACTTCCTTTGCACGCACTTACCTTGCACGCTCTTCCATGTACTGACGCATATTCGACCGTAGACTGAGTGATATTAGATATTTATAGGTATTTTCCTCAACATTCAGAGAGACTATGGAATTCGTGTATCTACATATGATTTACACACACACACACACACACACACACACACACACACACACACACACACACACACACATTTTTTTATTTATATACGTACTAGTGGACAGACAGACAGGCAGACAGACAGATAGGTACACAGATAGATAGGTAGACAGGCAGACAGAAAGACAGACAGATAGATAAACAGATAAATAGACAGACAGAAAGACAGACAAACAGGCAGACAGCTAAATAGTAAAATTCCATTAAAAAATGAACCCCAAAATGTGCAGTCTCAAACCGGGTGTAGGTAAGGTCCAGGTATTTATATGATTGGTTAATTAGCCCCTGATACCTTCCACCCCGGTTAATAGATCACAGGAAGGAACCGGGAACGTGACGAGGGGAAGAGGGGAACCGGGAACGTGACGAGAAGGGTGAACCGGGAACGTGACGAGAAGGATGAACCGGGAACGTGACGAGAAGGGTGAACCGGGAACGTGAGGAGGAGGGGCAGGGAGGCGAACGGGGTACCCACAGTTTCGACACGCTGCTGTTTTTTCGCCCAAGTGAGACGAGTCATAAGCGTCGAAATCTTCAGGTATAACGCTATAATTTAACATGATTATTCGTCTACCTGTCTATTATTTAACATGTCATTCATCTACCTCTATAATTTAACAAGATCATTCGTCTACTTTGCCTTAACATCGTCATTCATCTACCTGTCTATTATTTAACATCGTCATTCATCCACCTGTCTATTATTTAACATCGTCATTCATCTACCTGTCTATTATTTAACATCGTCATTCATCTTCCTGTCTATTATTTAACATCGTCATTCATCCACCTGTCTCTTATTTAACATCGTCATTCACCTACCTATTCATAATTTAACATCGTCATTCATCCACCTGTCTATTACTTAACATCGTCATTCATCTACCTGACCATTATTTAACATCGTCATTCATCTACTTGTCTATTATTTAACATCGTCATTCATCTGCCTTGCTATAATTTTAGAAAGGGTAGGGAAGGGCAGGAAGATGTGTAAAGAGAGGAGGTGTTGCAAGTGTAGCGAGGAATCATAATGTGAAAGGAAGAGGTGTAGAGAGAACAGAAAGACGGAAAGAGGTATGCAAGGAAGGAAAAGTGAGAGAAGGGAGAGAGTGTGAGGGGAAGGAAAGGGGAAGAGAAGGGAAGGGGAGGTGGAAGTGTAAAGAAAGGAGTGGGGTCTGAAGGGGGGGTGTAGAAGTGATTGTTTGAAGTGAGGGGAAGGGAGAAGTTTGAAGAGAAGGAAAGAAAAAGGAAAAGTATATTGAGATGAAGAGAAGTGGAAAGAAGGAAAGGGAAGGAAGGGATATGAAGTGAAGGTGAAGAGAGGGAGGGATTATGTAGGTAAGAGAGTAGAAGGAAGGGAAGAGAAGAGGAAGGAGAGGAAGGGAAAGAAAGGAAAAGGTGAGAGTTGGAGGGAAGTGAATGAAAGGAAAGGGATGGGAGAAAACTGAAGAAAAGGGAAGGAGTGTGAAAGCAAGAGAAAAGAAGAACAGGAAGAGAAAAGAAAGGATAGTAAGGAAAGGGAAGGATGAGGTGTGAAGGGAGGGGGTGTGGTGGGGGTGTGGCGGGGGTGTAGGAGGGGGTGTGGGGGTGTAGTAATAACGTGGCAATGATAGTGTGAGGCAGACCATTACGCAAGACATATGGCTGACAGCGTGATCAAGGTTGTGTGTGCGTGTGTGCAGCTGGGATGGGTATGTGTGTGCGTGCATGTGAGGTGTGTGTGTGTGTGTGTGTGTGTGTGTGTGTGTGTGTGTGTGTGTGTGTGTGTGTGTGTGTGTGTGTGTGTGTGTGCGCATTGAGTTCATCTTATTTTTCAGCGGTTGTGATTTGACATTGTAACATATGGTGCAGGACTCTTACGTGAGAGAGAGAGAGAGAGAGAGAGAACTACCAACATCTCACTATTATTCCCCCAAGGTGTATAAAGGAGGGTACCAGGGAAAGATTAACAGAAATAAAATATTGCAAGTGCCTGATGTGTCCTTGCATTATATCCCTTGCAGACAGGTGTGCAGATGCTAGAGGACACAGGGGGCAACTCTAATGTATAAATTACTATATTCTGGATGTAAAATAAATGTATGCTCGTTTATTCATACAAATACTGCATTTTTACCATACACTGAAGAAATTACTGAAAACATATAGTATTATTATCATTCTCTCTCTCTCTCTCTCTCTCTCTCTCTCTCTCTCTCTCTCTCTCTCTCTCTCTCTCTCTCTCTCTCTCTCTCTCTCTCTCTCCAGCACTACAGAAACCCAGACTATAAAAACAAATATATAATAATGACTGGGCAGAAAAAAACAGCTACGAGAGAGAGAGAGAGAGAGAGAGAGAGAGAGAGAGAGAGAGAGAGAGAGAGAGAGAGAGAGAGAGAGAGAGAGAGGGAGAGAGGCGAGAATTTTGTGGGATTGAATGATGTGTGAATGAAGGTGTGGACCATTTTATTACACACTCTTATCATAGTTTTCCTTCTTATGTGTTTTCCCTTTTTCCTGTTTCTTTAATCCTGCCTGCCACGTACAGGAGAGGGAAGTAGATTTCAGTTGATGATGATGATGATGATGATGGTTAAAAGGATACGATGATTTATATACTTCTGCCCGTCTTTCGGTAGTGGGAATAGGACTGTTGATGATGATGATGATGGTGATGATGACTAACCCTTTCAGTACTGACAGGTAGAGTTTGTTGATGTATGAAAAAAAGAGAGAGAGAGAGAGAGAGAGAGAGAGAAAAGAGATATGGAAAAAAGAAAAAGTTTATGAAGAAATAGTCCTTTGTTTCTTTTTTTTCTGTCTGTGTAATCCTGAGTAAAAATATCCAGGTGCGTCCGGGGCTGCAAAAGGCTTAGGACAAAGATAGATAGATAGGTAGATAGATAGATAAATACATACATACATACATACATACATACATGCATACATATATACATACATACATATATACATACATACAAATATACATACTATAAATACGTACATACATATGGTACACACATACATACATACATTGTGGTTGAGAGACACGAACAGACAGAGATATTATACAGATAGTAAGAGGAGAATGACCATAGAAAAGAATCATAATTTAAAAATATATGTAAAAACCAGAAGTAGAGAGGGAGAGTCTTAAAAGTTAAAGTAGAAGAGAAGGAAGACGTAAGAAAGAGAGGAAAGAGAAAGCAGGGTTGACAGAGAAGAAGGCGTGAGAGAAAGAGCAGGAAAGGAAAGGAAATGACAAGAAAATGAAAAGGAAGGTGAAAGAAAGAGGATAAGTGTAATTAAAACGAAATTAAGAAATATTTTGCACACCTGCCCTGTTAGCCTTCTCTAGTTTTTTTTTTATTCTGCTCCTGCCACCTCAAGATGGTTTTCTCTCTGGTATATAAGAGACGAATCCTATTTACTCGTTTGCTGCTGAAAATCCCTCCTTAGCTGAGTGAAATCGTCTGAGTTGGGGAAATGAAAAAGAGGTGTGTGATTTTACTGAGTAGGTTGAGAGAGAGAGAGAGAGAGAGAGAGAGAGAGGATGGTGAGACTTAACCTCATCTGTCTCATTTTTCCTTCCCCCACCTTCCTGTCCCCCTCCACCTTTTCTCCCTCCTGTCCCTCCGTCCCTCTTCCACTCATACTTCCTCTTCCTCCTTCTCCCTTCTTCGTTCCTATCTGTCTGTCTTCTTCTTTCTTTCCTCCTCCTCTTCCTCCAATGTCTCCCTTCTTCCACGTCCACTCCACTCTTCTCCCACCTTTTCCATTCCTTTAGCCTCTGTTCCTCTTACCGTAACCCTTGCAAACTTCTATTCCCCCTCTCATCCCACCTCCCACTCCTCATTCCCTCCTTCCCTCCATATCCCCCTCCCTTTTCCACCCTCCCTCCCTCCTCCCCCTTCCTGTCCCCCCTCCCGCCCCACCCTCATGCATCACCAGGTAAGAATGCACCTAGCTACCTGCACTTCTTAATTAGCCTGCATAAACAACGTATATTTTTAGAGACCCTGTTGTTTCGTCTTGGTCAGATAAGGAGCTGGTTTAGGAGATGATCTGAGAGAGAGAGAGAGAGAAAGGTTGTGAGTTCACCTGCCGTACACACACCTGCCTTACCACACCTGCCTTACACACACACACACACACCTGTCCCCGGTCATTAACCTGCCTCCCACCCACACCTGACTTCCACTATATCTCTCAGTCTTAAAGTACCTCGCTCACGCAACTGTGTCATTTTTTGCAGTCATTCTCTCTCTCTCTCTCTCTCACACACACACACACACACACACACACACACACACACACACACACACACACACACACACACACACACACACACACACACACACACACACACACACACACACACACACACACACACATTTAGGGTTGCATTCAGTTTGCCATAAGGACAGTGTGTGTGTGTGTGTGTGTGTGTGTGTGTGTGTGTGTGTGTGTGTGTGTGTGGAGTCCTGTAAGCCAAGAATTCTACCTTCCTCACGCGTCTTTGTTCTTAATTTGGCTTGATTCTTATCCTTGATTACTATTAAGTCTCCTGTGAGTGGATGTGGAGCAGCGTGACTATCAAGGGGTGTGGAGCCTCTCTCTCTCTCTCTCTCTCTCTCTCCTCCACTCTGTCTATATTGAACCATCTTTTTTTTCTTATCTGATTTTTTTTCGTGCTGGGGAAGAGAGGTCGTTAATGAGTAGGGACAAAAGCGATTGGATACTCTGTTTAGCGAAGCAGTAAATGAGTATAGTATTTATTAATTTATTTTTTCTCATCTCCATAGTATAGTTATAATCTTTTTACTCTAACTTGGCCTAAAATTGCCTTCTCCCAATCTTGAATGCAGAGTTGTAGTTATATTGCTAGTCACGAAGAAGTGCTATGATAAGGATGTAGAGCCATAGCATTGCCATTTACAGACACAGACCTACGTGAAATAAGGCGAAAAATACGAAAATCAGGCCCAAATTACAGGAAATCAGCCTTAACTCCCATGTGTACAGTTTTTGTTGACTCTTTTGGGAGGTGGGAGTGATTGAGGCATATTGTTTTTTCTTAGTATATGTAGTTATCTAATTATTTCACTCATTTCCATTTTAACCTCTGCCCTAAAGTCACATAAATTTGAGGAGGAAGAGGAAGATGAGGAGGAGGAGAAGGAAGAGGAGGAGGAGGACGACGACGAAGAGAAGGAAGAGGAGGAGGAGGAGGAGGAGGAGGACGAAGAGAAGGAAGAGGAGGAGGAGGAGGAGGAGGAGGACGAAGAGAAGGAAGAGGAGGAGGAGGAGGAGGACGAAGAGAAGGAAGAGGAGGAGGAGGAGGACGAAGAGAAGGAAGAGGAGGAGGAGGAGGAGGACGAAGAGAAGGAAGAGGAGGAGGAGGAGGAGGAGGACGACGATGAGGAGATAAGAAGGGGGACGAAGATAGAAAAAATAAAATAATCTCACCTTCACGCTTTATCATCCTGCCCTCTCAGTAAACTCATTCCCCACTTAAGGCTTGACTGATCACCCACCTGTAATTAAGAGCCTGAAGCCCGCTCACCTGGCCGAGGGAGGGGGGGGGGGCTGGGCTGGCAGGTTGGGCGTGAAGCCAGACGCTCCGACTGTGAGGGAAATTGGGCGGAGAGAGAATTGGGCGTGGAGGAGGTGGTGAGGCGTGGAGGGAAAAGGATGACCCAGAGAGAGAGAGAGAGAGAGGTAACGGGATAAAGGTTAAAGATAAGAGGAGAGACAATGGGAGAGATGAAGATAAGAGATAAAAGCGAGAGACAAATACGGAGGAGAAAAAATTATATTAAATGGAAAGAAGTGTGGAACTGAAGGAAAGAGTCTGTGAAAATAATTGAGAAAATGAAATGACTTGCAGAAGAAGGAGGATAATAGAGTATCATCATCATCATCATCATCATCATCATCCTCTCATTAGCACCTTCTAGTAAGATGCCCTGTGTATTTCAGTCTTGCTTTCCAGACGATTTTATTCAGCTTAAGAGTGACGTATGGAGCTGAAAGTTTAATTATAGCTTTCCCTAAATCGTCACCCCTAGATTATTCTCCTGAGTAAAATCGTCTGGTGGTAGCATGAAAAAGAATATGATAAACTCGTTGTCTTTGTGTGAGGGTAAATTAATAGGGCAAATATGTGCAGTGTCCATAAATAGGGAAAGGACTGCATAGAAATAGGGGCCTTGCTTCAGACCGCTCCATTCCCATTTCCTTCACTCCTTCCCTCTCTTCTTTTCTCCCTCTCCTTCCTCCTCCTTCTTATCTGTTCTCCTTCCATCCTTATCTTCGTTTTTCGTACCATCTTCTCCTTATCACGTTCTCTTGTTGCATTCTTTTTCTTCCCTTTTCTTCCCTTCCTCTTCTCCTTTTTCCTCCTCTATTCCTTTCCAGTTTTCCTCCAACTGCCTTTCTTTTTCCCGACTCCTACCTTGTCCCCAGTCTGATACCTTTGCTCCCCTCCCCTCCTTTTCCCTCCCCCTCCCCTCCCTCCTTTACCCTCCCTTCCCTTCCCCTCCCCTTCCCCTCCCCTCATTGTTCAGACGCGACCAACTACCGTCACGTCCTCTCCTGATTTCTTACATCTTTTTTCTAAATATACTTTTTAGCGGCCGTGCTGTCCAGGGGAGAAAATATGACGGTAGGGGAGGGAGGGAGAGAAGGAGGGAGGGAGAGAGGGAGAGGGAGGGAGGGAGGGAGGAGAGGGAGAGGAAGGACAGATATGTATTTGTGTGTAGGTGTGTGGGTGGGTGGACGAGGGAGGTGTGATGATGTGAGAGGGTCTGAGAGGGAATATGTGAAGTATAAGAGAGAGAGAGAGAGAGAGAGAGAGAGAGAGAGAGAGAGAGAGAGAGAGAGAGGCTCCATCCATCACCATCCTGGCTGGGTTTTTTTTCCCTCGCCTGGCCGTCATCATCAGTTATATTGTTGTTGTTCGTAACTCTTGCTGTTATTTCATTATTTTTTTTTGTTCCTCTTTTATACCTTCTTATTGCAAGTTCCTGTTATTTCACAATTTTTAGTTATTTTTAGTGCTTTATTTTGCTTTTTCTACTTTGTTATTACTTAGTTTACCCTTTTATTATTAGTCTTTTCCTAATATTAATGCAGAAGGAAGAACCCAAGGCTGAAAAACTGGGAAAAAAAATATTGCTCTACCCTGGAATGATTTAGATTTGTTTGTTTGTTTGTTTTTTCAATTCGAGATCTCCCTAGACACTTGGCCTTTAAAAATCTGGAGGTCATAGGCAGAGGGAAATACAGGTTAATTATGAAGTACTAGAGCCTACCTGTTGAATGCCACTTGATAAATAATGTTGTTTTGTTAATAAGAATTGATATTAAATTTGTTCTGGCTAATTTCCTGATATTTCTAATTTGGATATTAGTGTGTTTTCATTGAGAGAGAGAGAGAGAGAGAGAGAGAGAGAGAGAGAGAGAGAGAGAGAGAGAGACAGACAGACAGACAGACAGACAGAGTAGATTGATGGAAGGGAGTGACAAAATGGGTGAGAGAGAGAGAGTTGGGAGATAAAGAGATAAGAGTATATAAGCAACGTTAAATAAAAATCGTCAGGAGATAGCAAACGTCACACACACACACACACACACACACACACACACACACACACACACACACACACACACACACACACACACACACACAGAATGCCTAATAGATTACGTAGTTCCTATATTTCCCCTTATATATATATATTTTTTGCCATTTTTCTTAATTGATTTTAGCATTTTTTCTGTAGTGGTAAATAGTTATCATTAATTTACCAGTGTTAAGTCTGAGCACCTTGATATTTACCTGTGTTTTTTGCATGTACTCTTTATTTATTTATTTATTTATTTATTTATCGCTGTGTTTATTATTTACCACCCCCGTCACGCCCCAGTGCTTCGTTCCCAGCCGCCAGAGCGTGTAATGTGACGTCACGATGTAAACACCAGCCATCCGTTTTCCAACCACCGTTTTCTTTTTATATTTTCTTTAATGGAGCGCGGACTGAGGTAGAGGAGGAGGAAGTGCTTTGCTTGGCTTCCTGTGTACGTTGCTTGCCCCGAGTTGCTGTGTCATGTGCGTTTGTGTGTGAGGAGGGGGAGTGTGTGGATGTGGCGGGGTGTGTGTGTGGGGGGAGGGGTGGATTTATGTGCGTGTATGTGGGAGGTGGGGAAATTTATGTGGACTGTGTGTGTGTGTGTGTGTGTGTGTGTGTGTGTGTGTGTGTGTGTGTGTGTGTGTGTGTGTGTCTTTTACCTGTCTTTGTAATGATCTTACGTAACCCCTTCACTACGATAATGTCTTCATATCCTATCACTAGTCAATTCTCTTTTTTAATTTTGGAAGGAGCTGCCGTAGTGAAGGGGTTAATAAAGGCTATATTACCCCTTCCAGTTAAGTAAATCTCCCTTAGCACCTTGGATCCGGCGACTTATTTTACTGATTGATTTTTTTAGCCTTTAGATATTATTATTGAACTTGACCCTACATTTAATAATGAAATAAAGACAATGAATAAAATAAAATATACGGTTACTGTTAGGAATATCGCCTTACTTTTTTTGGTCGAAGAATTATGGAACTCGTACACCACATTCTGGAAAATGTGTTGGTTTTAAAGGCGACATCGCTAAGTTTCAAAACCCATCGTTCACTATCCTGCTAATTTCGATATGAGAGTCCTTTTTCTTCCTGTTCTTATTTCTTCCTTTCTTCCCTTCAATTTTTTTTTTCCTGTTTCCCTATTTTCTTCGTCTTTTTCCCTGTTTTTTTTTCCTGTTTTTCCCCTCCGCAACGCTCCTCTTCCTGTTACTTCATCTATGTAACTGTTCTCTCGTTCTCTGTCTCCCCCTCTCACTTCCTCCATCCATCATTCTTTCGTTCAGTATTTCCTTTTTCCTTTTGTTACCTTCCCATCATTTTTCCTACTTAATCCGTTTTACCATTTTTCATTCTACCCACAATTCCTCCTGTTCCCACATATTTCTCTCTCTCTCTCTCTCTCTCTCTCTCTCTCTCTCTCTCTCTCTCTCTCTCTCTCTCTCTCTCTCTCTCTCTCTCTCTCACACACACACACACACACACACCATATGATATCGTTCTTCTCACTCTTTTTTCTCCTTCGTCTTTCCAGTCAGCCTCTCCCCCCATCTTTTCTTAACTCAGCCTTCTCTGTTTTTTTCCCCCTCTTAACCACAACCACACTTCCACCCCTCCCCCACTCTCCCTTCCTTTCTCCCTCCCCTTCCCAATCCCCCTTTCCCCTTCCCCTGGTCCTTCCCCTTTCTTTACCCCAACCCTTTCCCCCTTCCCCAATTTCCCCCTTCCCCAATTTCCCCTACCCCTTCCCCTACCCATTCACCCTCTCCTGCCCCCTCTCCAACCCCTTCCCCTTCCCCTTTCGTTACCCCACCATCTGCTCCCCATCTCCTCCCCCTCCCTGTCATAGTCTCCTAGTTCCATTTCTCTTTAACATTATTTCTTTATATTTTCTTTATTTTTCTTTACTTTGACAGTCTTTTCTTGTCCAAAACTTTATTCATTATTTATTTACTTATTCCTCTCTTTTTCAGATCATATATATTTTTTTTTCATTTATCCCCTGCGTTCCTGATCAAAGCTGTTTATCCTTTTTCTCAATTGATTTTTTTTTATTTATCGTGTGTTTTATTTGACTTTATTTCATCTTTAGGCCTTCATATTCTCTCACCTCTTTAGTCTTTGCTCTCTCCTTCCTTCATTCTTTCAGTTCCTCTCCTCCCTCCATCCCTTCATTTTCCCTCTTCTCCTATTCCATCCTCTCTCTTTCCTTCATTTTTTTTTTTCATTTTCTCTCCTCCCACCCTCCCTCCCTTCATTACCCTTCCCATCTCCATCTTCCCTCCTCTCCAATTCCATCCTCTCTCCTCTCTTCATTCTTTCATATCCTCTCCTCCCTCCCTCTCTCCCTTCGTTCATTACCCCTCTATCTCCATCTCCCCTTCTCTCCTAGTCAATCTTTCCTCCTTCATTTTTTCATTACCTCCTCCCTCCATCCTGTCATCATCCTCCCTCCCTCCATTTTCTCTCCTCTCCGCCCTTAATTACCTCCAAGTCTCTTTAATTACAATGTCATTACCCCAACCACAACATTCCGCCTCCCTCTTTCCCCCAGCCATCTCTTCCCTCCACTCCCCCTTACCTCAGTCTCACCACATCTTCATTTACCTCCTTCGTCTTTCCTCCTTCACTTCCTCCTCCTCCACCTCTTCCTCCCTCTTCTTCCTCCTCCTCCACCTCTTCCTCCCTCTTCTTCCTCCTCCTCCTCATCATCATCATCATTCATCATCATCATTCATCATCATCACTATATTCATCATCATCATCATCATCATCATCATCATCATCATCATGTTCTTCCTCTTCCTCATCCTCTTCATCATCATCATCATCATCATCATCATCATCATCATCATCATTCTTGCCACCACCAGACGATTTTACTCAACAAGGCACATTCGTGGCCCAGATTTTTTTCCTTTGTAATTTATTTCGTGCAACTCATTGGTAGAAAAAGATAGTGTTGTGCCTTTACAGTCTTTCCATAGCACTTCTTCGTGACTAGCATCAAAATTGTAGGATCAGTCTAGTAATACAGGTAACTCAGTGGTAGACAATAAGTGCTATGCCTTCTACATTTTTTCCATAGCACTTCTTCGTGACTAGCATCAGAATTATACCGTTAACTTAACATTCACAGATGGAGAGATGGAAGTTTTAGGCCAGGTTGGAGTGAAAGGAGTATAGTGAAGGTGTTAATGAAGGCTAAATCTAACCCCCCCAGCCTTGAAAGTCTCCCTAAGGCTAAATAAATCGTTTGTTAGATTATGTTACGTCAATATACAAAAGGTATTGAAGGTAGGATTACGGCTTTTACTTTAATCCTACTCCAGACGATTTATTCAGCTTAGTGAGGGGGATTTACAGTAAGTTTTCTCCGTTAATCCCCCTTCTTAATCCTTTTTTCATCCTTTATCCATTGACCTTTTCTTGTTATTCATTTTTCTTTCCACCTTTCATGACTTCTCTTTCCCCCTTTTCTTATCTTCCTGTCTCCCTCTCTGCTTTTCCCGTCTTACTTTCTTTCCTCCTCTTTCTTCTTTTCCCATTTCCTCCTTCCTTCCATTCCCTCTTCTCAATCCCTCCTTTCTTCCATTTCTTCTTCTACATTCCCTGTCTTCTTCCCCTCTCTTCCCTCTTTCCTCACCTCTTTTTTCTTTTTCACTTCTCGCCCCTCACTGTTTTCCTCCCTCTTCACTTTTTCCCATTCAACCATTTTTCTTCTTTCATCCTCTCTTCCCTCTCTCTTCTTTCATTGTCTTCCCGCATTTTCATCTTCACATTCTTCTTCCTTTCCCCTCACTTCTCCTCTCTCATCCTCCCTCCCTTCACTGTCCTGTCCTCCTCTCTTCTCCTTACTGTTCTTCCTTTTTTCCTTCTTCTGCGTTTTTCTTCCTTTCCTCCCCCCCCCCACTTCATCTTCTCATCCTCTCTCCCTTCTCCTTACTGTTCTTTCTTCTCTTCCCTCATGTCTTCTTTTCTTCTCTTCCCTCATGTCTTCTTTTCTTCTCTTCCTCCCTCCTGGCTCACTTCATCATCATCCTCTCCCTCACTCCCTCTCCCATCTTACTCTTCTTTCTCTCCCCCATTTCCTTTTTCTACCTCTCTCCTCTCTTCCATTCCTCCCCCCCCCTCCACTTCATCTCCCCCCCCTTTCCACTTCACCTCCCCCCTCCTCCAGGCGTCTAGTCAGTCAACACGGTGATGAGAGGGTGTGGTAAAGCTGAGTCAACTTGGGTCAGTAACAGCAAACACCATGACACCACGCTCTCACCTCTTTAGTGTGTGTGTGTGTGTGTGTGTGTGTGTGTGTGTGTGTGTGTGTGTTTGTCTTTCTGTCTGTCTGTGTCTGTGTCTGTGTGTGTGTGTTTGTCTGCATGTGTGTGTGGTGCAGTGAAATATTTTTTACTTATTTACTGTCAACCAATTAATTTCCACTATTATATTTCCTCTAAAAATTACTGTATGGCTAAAAAAATATCCATCCAACCACCTTCAATACAGCAACCTCCTTAGATTTCATTCTTCTTTTCTTTTCGGTTCTTCAGTACTGCATTTTTCCCAAGCATTTTTGTATTTCCTGTTTGTGCTAGGTACCTCTCTCTCTCTCTCTCTCTCTCTCTCTCTCTCTCTCTCTCTCTCAATAAATCAACTAACCCCCCGCCTCCCCCTCTCTACACCGCAAACGCCTTCCCTTCCCCCCTTTCCCCCTCCCTCAGTTCTCCCCCTTACCCCCATCCCTCAGTTCTCCCCCTTACCCCCATCACCCACCACCTTGCCTAGTGTCCCCTCTCTCTTTATATCCTTTCCTCCCCCATCCTATATTCGCCATCCTTTCCCAAAATCTCTCACTTTCCTCCTCCTCCTCCTCCTCCTCCTCCTCAGGTCATGAAAGTCGTATCGAGCCATCTGTTTGGGAGGCCCCGAGTTCACACGTCATTCTCCACTCAGACCTGTAAGCAGATCACTAAGAGAGAGGGAGAGATAGATAGATAGATAGATAGAGAGAGAGAGAGAGAGAGAGAGAGAGAGAGGCCTGATCCTCACCCTGTTATTGTAAAGCCTTTGGTCTGTTTCTGTTCACTGACAATTCGTTATGCGGGTTGTTTTGATCGTTATCCTGTTGTGGCTGGGGGAAGAACAGTACGTAAAAGAGAGAGAGAGAAAGAGAGAGAGAGAGAGAGAGAGAGAGAGAAAGAGAGAGGGGGGGGCATATTTTTGTTTATTGAATGGTTGGTTGTATGGTACGAGAAAGGTGGAAGAAGAGAGATTGGTCAGGTGTTTGATTTAGTTGGAGTGGTTGGATGGTTGGTTGGTTTGTAACTCAGAGAGAGAGAGAGAGAGGGAGAGTCAGTCATGTCAAGTTCAACAGTCCAGTACCAATACTTTTTTTTCCCCCCTTCTGTATAGGTACGTGTGACTCTCCCATGGTCCTGCCTCTGTTACTTGCACTTGTGGTTGGATCTCTACACGAGGTTTATGATTACTGATACTTCTAGACATTATGGTACGGAGTTTGCTGTCTCGTGTTGATGGTGAAATACTGTGTTATTGGTGTGGGGGGTTATGTGTGGGTGGAAGTTGTGTCTGGGGGTGGGGTTGTGTGTGTGTGGGGGTGGGGGGGGTTTGTGTGTGTGGGGGTGGGGGTGGGGTTATGCTTGTGTGTGGGGGTGGGGGTGGGGTTTGTGTGTGTGTGGGGGTGGGGGTGGGGTTTGTGTGTGTGGGGGTGGGGGTGGGGTTTGTGTGTGTGTGTGTGTGTGTGTGCTCTTTTTATAAATATGTTCGTATGTAAGTCATGTATGTATTTATGTATGTGCCGTATGTAAGTATATGTGTATGTGCAGTATTGTATGTGTGTGCGTGTGTAAATGTTCTCAGTTTCATGGGACAGATAATTACTTGTATGTATGGAGTGTTCACATCCTGGCTGTGTTCTGTGCTTAGTTTTTATCAGTGCTTTGTTGATAAAGGTTTCCACATAACCCTCCCCAAGTTGCAAGGGAAGATGCAGACTTTTTAAGCTTGCAAGAAAGTAAACATCTTGACTTTTGCTTACTTCTTGTTATTATTATTATTATTATTATTATTATTATTATTATTTGAGGGGAGACATTTGCAAGCTGCTGTAGCCTTTTTTTATTATTATTATTATTGTTATTGTTAACGGATACAGAAGAACGATTCGATATTGGTCTGATTACTTGAATGTAGACGAAGCATTTTATTTAAGATTTAAAATTTATGAATGAAGGTATTTATTTATAAGGTTGAAAGCTGATGCCGTCGTACCGTAATGGGAAAAAAATTGTAAAAAATTATAATGGATTTTTAAAAGTTCGTCAGTAAAGATAATTATTACTGAAAGGCTTAAAATAATGACACTATTCCAGCATAAAAGGAACAAATGCTTATGTGTAGAGGTAATGGACAGGGAATTCATTTTGGGGGAGATTATTATTTTTAAGGTAATTTTCATATATTAAGAGAATTCGGCAAAGTAGGGAAGAATTATGTATGCAGTATTGTAGACAAGGAATTTAAATATAACCACAATTTTTTAAGTCGCGAACGTAGTCAGAATTCATAAGTTAAAAAGCTGACTCAGTAGCAACATGGGTATATCAGCCACTTATGCACTAGTAACATCAACTGCTGACTTTTACGCATAGGTCAGCATCATGCATTAGTTATCAGCGCTGGCCCTGATCTTTTCCCCCATCCATGCCCCCTCCCACCCCTCCTCTCTTCCTATTTACCTTCTCACCCCTCCCTATTGATGTGAGGCAATGGTTTTATCCCCATTTTTAAATTTTTGCTTTCTCCCCTATTGGCTTTCATAACTCAGCACACCTGCCTTCGTGTGTGTGTGTGTGTGTGTGTGTGTGTGTGTGTGTGTGTGTGTGTGTGTGTGTGTGTGTGTGTGAGTATTTTTAAAACGTTCGTACTCTGTAAACACACACACACACACACACACACACACACACACACACACACACACACACACACACACACACACACACACAGCCCTTCTCCCTGGGGCAGCGCAGTAAGCCTGGATTTGCATGGAGGTTAGTTTATGCAAGTGGGGGCTTCTACTGGGTTACTCTCTCTCTCTCTCTCTCTCTCTCTCTCTCTCTTTTTGGGTTTTAACTTCTTATCTTTTTCATTTCGTTCATCACCATCACGACCACCATCATCACCATCACAATCACCATCATCACCATCACTACCACCATCATCACCATCACTACCACCATCATCACCATCTCATTCATCATCATAACCATCACAGTCACCATCATCATCATCATGCCTTCACTCCACTTCCTCTTTCCCTCCCTCCCTCTTTCCCTCCCTCCCTCTTTCCCTCCCTCCCTCTCTCCCTTACCCCTCCCCTCCCCCACACCCACTTCCCTCTCCCCTACCCTCCCTTCCCCCACCTTCGCACAGTAGCCAGGCAGGGGAATTTATGGGAGTGACCGGTTAGGGATGGGGAAGGGGAGGGGAAGGGGGAGGGGGACGGTAGGATATATGGAGGGAATGAAAGGAGGGAAGAGAGAGGTGGGAGAATGGGGGAGAAGGAGAGGGAGGGTGAGGATGGGAAGGGTGTGTGAGAAAGAATGAATGAAGGAGGAAGTGGAGTGGGAGGTGGAGGAGGAGGACGATAACGAATAGAACGAGGGCGAGGAGGTGGAAGACGAGGACGAGGACGAGGACGAGGAGTGGGAGTAGGTGGAAGATCGGAGAATAGAAGAGGATGTTGTGGGGGTGGGAGGAGGAATGGAGGATGAGGAGGGAAGATGGAAGAGGTGTGGAAGAGAGGAAGATGATGAGTGGAATAGTAGGTGGATGAGAGAGAGAGAGAGGCAGAGAGAGAGAGAGAGAAGGTGGAGGTAGGCAGAGAGGCGGTGAGGCATACTTGAAAGACTTATGATAGACAGGAGAGGAAATGATTGACAGGCAGAGTGGTAGGGGAAGTGAGAGGCAGGCAGGGTGGTAGGCAGGAAGGGTGGCAGGCAGGCAGGCAGGCAGAATGGTAGGCAGGCATGGTGGTAGATAAGTAGGTTTGTAGAAAGATAATAGGTAGGTAGGGTGGTAGGTAGAATATGTGGTAGGCAGGGAGTGGTAGATAGCCAAGATGGTAATCAGGCAGGGTGGAATCAGGCACGGTGGAAGGCAGGCAGGTTGGTAGGCAAATAGAGTGGTGGGTAGGCAGGGTGGAATCAGGCACGGTGGTAGGCAAGTAGAGTGGTGGGCAGGCAGGGTGGTAGCAGGCAGTATAACCAGGTAGCGGAGCCGCCCGATTAGGCTTTGTAGGAACGGTTGGCCACACATAAACCTGGTACAGTGTGTGTGTGTGTGTGTGTGTGGCTACAATTACGGACGTTCATGCATCACAGTTATTGCCCATTTCAACAAATACATAACACCTAAGTTTATTCCTGTCAGTGCCACCAACAAACACGTGATTATATCAAGGTTGTCCAGGCCTCTGCTACACACTGATGCTGTACCACGTTCATATGTTGTCAAGTGTACTAAATGCTAGACTTCTGCTACTCATTGACGCTGTACCCCTGCATGAAAGCATCTCTCCGGCCTCAAAACTACTAAAAGAATCTAATAAAGCACATGAAGAGCTGGAAATCTTAAGGACAATAGAAGCAGATTCGTCGATCAAGGAAAGGATAGAAAGAGAACACGGGAAGGGAAGCGAAAGGAAGAAGGGAGGAGTTAAAGGAAAGGAAATACTGGTAGATACTCGTGAAACTAGTAAGGGATCCTAATAAAGCAGCTGAAGGGCAGTAAAGGCATAGGGAAGGTAAAGGCAGACCATCCATTACAGACAGTGCAAGTAGGAAAGAAAAAGAAACAGGAAGAGGGAAGAGGGAGTGAAAGTAAAGGGGGTAGGGGTAGATTGGCCCTGAAATCAGTAAAGGAAACCAATAAAAAACCTGATGGGCATATGGACAGTAAAGGAATGATAGTAGTATACGGTGGATTAGGGAAAGGGTATACGGAGAGACTGGGAAGGGAAGAGAGGGGGGAAGTGTAAGAAGGAAGTGAGGGAATGGGGGAGTGTAAGAGGATATTGGGGAAGCATAATTAAAAAAATAAAAATAAAAAGGTGAAGGAAATAAGGATGATAACTGCAGGAGATCGAGAGCAGAAAGGGTAAAGGAAGAGGAAGGGATTGTAGGAAAGCAAGAGGAAGGGAACGTAGGAAAGCAAGAAAAAGTGAACATAGGAAAGAAAGAGGAAGGGAGTGTAGGAAAGCAAGATGAAGGGATCGTAGGAAGGAAACAGGAAGGGAACGTAAGAAAGAATGAGGAAGGGAAGGTAGGAAGGCAAGAGGAAGGGAACGTAGGAAAGCAAGAGGAAGGGAACGTAGGAAAGCAAGAGGAAGGGAACGTAGGAAAGCAAGAGGAAGGTGACTTAGTAAAGCAAGTGGGCAAGGGAAGGTAAGTAAATGCTCCTTGAAACTAGTAAGAAAAAGGTACGGAAGGGGAGGGGAGAGTAGGAAGGCAAGAGGAAGAGAATGTAGGAAAGCAAAGGGAAAGGTAAAGGAGGGTAGATAGATGCTCCTTGAAACTAGTAAAGGAGTCCAATAAAGCAGCTGAAGGGCATAGGGAGGATAATAGCACGCCATCCATCAGTAGTAGGTGCCCAACCCCACACTTCGACTTAAACACCGGCTCGCCCCCATATTTTGCCTCAGTTTATGTACACTGGTTTTTGCTCTTCCCCTTCTGCCCCCCATCTCCCCCCTCCTCACCCCCTACCCCTACACTTACCCCTGCTGTTTACCCTTTCCTTCTCCCACCTTCCCCCCACCCTAGTGCATCCCCCACCCTTCCCCCTCATCCTACTGCATCCTCCTTCACTCTGCTGTCTTCCCCCTCCCCCAGTCCCTGTCTCCTGGGCTTCCTCTCTCCCCCTTCCTCCTCTCTTCCCCTTCCTCCTCTCTTCCCCTTCCTCCTCTCTCCCCCTTCCTCCTGTCTCCCCCATTCCCCCATCCCTCTCTGCCTCCTCGCCTTTTCTACAGCCTTTCCTCCCCTTCCGCCCTTCTTCTTTCCCCTCCCCCTTTCTCTTCGTCTATTTCTCTTTCCCATTTTACCCCTCCCCTCCGTCTCCCTTTTCAATCTCCCCCTCATAACTCTTGCCTCGTCAATCTCCCCTCACCCTCTCTTCGGCTCCTGGCCTTCTCTCCTGCCATTCCATCCCCTCCTTTCCCCTCTTTCCTCCCCTTTCACTGTCTCCACAAATCCGTTTCCTCCAGTCATTCTCTCCTCTCACGTCTGTCCTCTTCCTCTTCACCCCTTTCTGATACTTCCTTCTCCCGTGCAGTTTTCTCTACACTTCTCTTTTCCTTCCCTTCTTCCCTCCATTCTTTCCCTCCCCTCTCCCTCACCCTCTTGGTTTTCTCCCCCTCCCCTCCCTCAACGTTTCATTCTCACTCCTTCTCTCCTTCCCTTCACTCCTATTTCTCTGTGTTTCCCTTTCCCTTTCTCCTTCAATTCTTTCCCCCATTCACTCTCCTCATTCACCCTTCTCCCCCCTCACTATCTCACTATTCCCCCCCTCACCGTCCCCCCTCACCATCTCACTATTCCCCCCTCACCATCCCCCCCTCACCATCTCACTATTCCCCCCTCACCATGCCCCCCTCACCATCTCACTATTCCCCCCTCACCATCCCCCCTCACCATCTCACTATTCCCCCCACCCCTCTCTTTCTCATTACCTTCTTTCATGCCCTTTCTTTCCCCCCACCCTTTTTTCTCTCTCTCCCCTCTTCCCTTCACTCTCCTGTTCTCTCCACCCCTGCCCCCTCCCCCCCCCGCTCTCTCTCTCTCTTTCTATCTATGTGTGTGTGTGTGTGTGTGTGTGTGTGTGTGTGTGTGTGTGTGTGTGTACATATATAAAAAACATATACGTGTGTGTATAATCTTCCACAGTCTTCTTCCTCCTCCTCCTCCTCCATCCCTCTCTTCTCCCCCTCTCTCATCCTTCATCCCAGCCCTCTGTGTAAGCCCTAACTGGACCAACCTTACGCCCTCCTGCTTGAAGACCCAAATTCCAATGCAGCATGCAATTTACATACTGAGCCCATCATCTGTTCAATATTTTGCTATGGTTTATATCTTGGCCTGGCGCTTATCTCTGGCAAGCCTGGAAATTAAACCCATATCTCTCCCTGGGCAAAAAGCGGAGATGATAGAACGATAGCGGAGATAGCCAGGGAGTTGTCTTAGAGTGGATGGCGATGTGTGTACCGTAGTCTTGATTGTTTTGGCTCGGGTTTGGTGATTTGTTTTTGTTGTCTGTTCCTGTGTGTGTTTGTACCGTAATCGTAGTTGTTTTGGGTTGTCTTGTGTTTACTGTCTTCATGCATGTGCGTGTACCGTCGTCGTGGTTGTCTTGGTGGGTGTTTTTGTTGTGTTTGCGATTTTTCTTGCTCCTTTTTACTTAGTTGTCTTTGTGCCTGTGTGTGTACCGTAGTCTGGCTTTGTTTGGACTTGTGTTTTTATTGTTTTTCTTGTTTCTTTCACTTTAAAATGTTTGTTCTTTGTGTGTGTGTGTGTGTGTGTGTGTGTGTGTGTGTGTGTGTGTGTGTGTGTGTGTGTGTACTGTAGTCTTGGTTGTTTTGGTTCGTGTTTTTGTTGTGTTTGCGGTTTTCTTGTGTTTCATTGTCTTTGTGCCTGTGTTTACATCGTTGTCTGGCGTGTTTATTTGCTGTTTAGTGTATTGTTTTTGCTTTGTTTTTGCGATATGCTTGTGTTTCCTTTATTGTCTTTGTCTTCTTTGTTTTATTGTCTTTGTATCCCCTTTATTTTCTTTGTGCCTGTCTGTGTACCGTTGTCTTGGTTGTTTTGTCTCGTGGTTTGTGTGGTGGTGGCGGTGGTGGTGGTGTGTTGTGGTAGGAGTAGCAAGAAGAGTGGTCGTGGAGGTGAAGGTGGAGGGAGGTGTTGTTGTGATGGTGGTAGTTGTGGTGGTGGTGGTGGTGATTGTGATGATAGTTGATGTGGTGGAAGGTGGGTGGTATTGTGGTGATGGTGGTAGTTACAGTGGTGGTTGTGGTAGGAAGTAGGTGGTATGTGGTGATGGTAGTTGTGGTGGCGGTAGTGGTTGTGGTGATGATGGTGGTTGTGGTCGGAAGTAGATGATGATATGGTGATGGTGGTAGTTGTGGTAGGAGTAATGATTGTGGTAGGAAGCTGGTGGTAGTGGAGATGGTAGTAGTTGTGGTAGAGGTGGTAGTATATTGGTTGTGGTAGTGAAGATACTGTAGGTGTGTTCTGACCACTAATTGAGTCTCATAACTTCCAAGGTGGATGAGGCAGGTAAAGACAGACAGACAGACAGACAGACAGACAGACACACACACACACACACACACACACACACACACACACACACACACACACACACACACACACACACACACACACTCTCTCTCTCTCTCTCTCTCTCTCTCTCTCCGTGTTCTCCCTAGCACCTCTTTCTTATCGATTTATTTTTGGATATGGTTGGTTAATATCCTCTTGTACGTTATTTATGCAGAGTATGACGATATTGAAGGAATTTATGTAACACAGAACAGTAAGGTATAATAAGCAAAATAAATCGCTTAGGAAAAGGTGTTAGGGAGCTTTACCGACAAGAAGTGTACCCTAGTCTGCTGTGTATTTAACCTGCCTTGCTTCACCTCGGACATGCAAACAATTATCAACCCAATTCCAACCAGTCATGCGATCCAGTTTGGTAAATTTCAGGCAGCCGTTTGTAATTTGAGGCACAAGAAACAATGGCTCTATTATACCGCTGTTCTGTGTGGCCTGAGATCGAGCCCCTTTATACTCCCGCTTCCAGATGTGATTAGCTTTTACTGCGCTGGTTAAATATTCCCTCATTTACGCTTCTCATTAAGGCCAGGTGAGGGTGTAATTAAGGTGTGCAGGGTCATTAAGGTGTTTACAGGTTATAATGACTATATTAACCACAGACTTTGGATATTGTTCGTGTTCCTTGTTCATTCCTGCCTTAACCACAGCAGACCTCTTTCTCTCTCTGCTTTTCTTTCCTTAATTTTTTTTTCTCCTGTTTTTCTACCTTTCCTTTTTCTTCCTTCCTTCCTTCCTCCCTTCATTCCTTCCTTCCTCCCTTCATTCCTTCCTGCCTGCTTGCCTTCGTCTCTTTCTTCCTTCTTTCTTTCCCTCCCTCCTTCTCTCCCTCCTTCCTTCCTTCTTTTCTTCCTTCCTTCCTTCCTTCCTTCCCTCTCTATATATATCCCTCTTTCTTTTTTTTTTTCTTTTTCTCAAAACCTAGTACACCATATTCATTACTACATCACTCAACATTTTTTCATCTCACTTTCCATTCCTTGGTTCCCTGCCCTTCCCTCCTTCCTTTCCTTCCTTCTCCCTTTCTTGCTGCTTCATTTCCTTCCTTCTTTCCCCTCTGCTTTCTTCTTCAGACCATCTTTCCTCAATGCCTTCTCTGCATCCTTCCTTTTCTCCTCCCTTCCCTTCTATTTCCTCCTTTCCATTTACCCAGCACCGTTCCCTCTGTCTATGAGAGAGAGAGAGAGAGAGAGAGAGAGAGAGAGAGAGACAGACAGACAGACAGACAGACAGAGACAGACAGACAGACAGACAGGGACAAATTTGGGCCAAGTAAATCTGGAGAGAATTTATCGTTGTATATGGAAAGGTGGCAATTTTAGGCCAGGTTAAGGTGAAGAGAGTAGAGCTGATACAATGAACATCTTAACGCTAACAAAATGCAGAAAGGAAGTAGCCACTGTCATTACCCTCCACTTCTTTCCCCGTAAACCCACTTTCCAACTCGTGGCAATAATGGCTTTGAGACCCTTAGGACCAAATTAAAGAGATCATTATTTTTAATTTGCCTTTCAGAGAACTGCTCGTGCGACTCGTCAGTTTTAAGGCGCGTTTTTCTCTGCCCTCAGCTCCCAGGTCTCGTTAGCGTTTTTTTTATTATTTTTATTTTTTTTCTGGGCCGCCACTTTTGAACTCTCGTAAAAGTTGCACTGTTTATTCTTCTTGAAACTTGTAATATGGCTAATACTTTTCGTCCATGCTTCCTACTGGTATTTGCAGATAATGATTGGTGAAATAAATGAGGATGTTTGTGCGTATAACAGGTGCTGTTGTGGATAATAAGAGCGAAAGTGCTGCGCGGAGTAATACCTTCTCTCGTTAAACTTATAGTCTGGCTTCTCATTTTTCTTTTTGTGACGTATTTTCCACCAGAATTTGCAGATAATGATTATTCATGTGATTAGGATATTTATATGCAAATAGAACTTCACTTAAGGGTATTGAGAACGTAAATTATGACTGTCTCGCGGAGTAACACCTTCCTTCCTCCCCGCCAAGCCTACTGACGACTCTATCACCAACATTGCGCGGTGGAAACTAGTCCACGGAGACCCCTTTCCCCTCTTATATTTACTGCGCTTCTGAGGGTGTTGCTGCGACCATAATTACACCATTACGTTATTGCTCATCGTTAATGGAGAGGAGAAGAGGGGGAGAGAAGAAGAGGAAAGGGGGACTGAGAGGGGGGAAATGTGGTTATGAGAGAAGAGGGGGGCAGGAAAGAGGAAGGACAAGCAGAGTGGGGTGACATCGTTAGGGAGGAGGGAAGGAAGGGGAAGGAGAGGGGAGGGGAAGGGGAATGGGTGGGGGAATATAGAGAGGAGGAGTAGGGGGTTGTAGTCACCTTTTTACCACCGTGTTCTCCCAGCAACGACCCGTCAAATGGAGTAATTAACCCAGGGACAAAGAGATGTTTTGCATACCTGTCGCCCACCGCTTTGCCCAGTGGCTGGTTAGGCGGCCAGGGAATCCAGTACATCCAGCACCCCTAGACAAAACTAAAGGTGTTCTTCGACCGTGTACCTGCGTCCTACCTGTATAACTATCAGCCAGCACAGGAGTCAGTCAGCATAGGAGTCAGCCAAAATAGGAGCCAAACAGCATAGGAGTCAGCCGATAAAACCCCAGTCAGCATATCCGTCAGTTCATATAAAGATTCAGTCAGGTCCATCGCATCCATGTCGATCCAAGTCAGGTCGTTTCATGTCATTTTAAAGCAATTTTGAGTCCATTTTTTTTTTCAGTTCTGGTCAGGCTCAGGTCAATCTAGTTCAGTTTTTCTTTATATCTGTTGAGGTGGAATCAGGAGAGAAATTCTCGTGCAGTTAGGAAGCCTACTTAACACCTTTTCCCTACCGGTTTATTTCAGTAGCTACTCTGAGGGCCAGCCCTTCGTTAATATGCTCCTCCTCATATATTTCATCCAGCAGCTCGATCCCCACCACCACCACCACCCTCAAACTAAGCACGCCTTGCTCTCATACTACGTCTCACGGATCCAAACAAAAAAAATCATAGAAAAAAACGGAAAAAAAAAGCTAAAAGTGCACATGTCCGCACCCCAGCTGTCACATCCACAGCTCATACAAAAACAATAATGTGACGTAATTGTAGGTGAGACCGTAAGGACAAATTGAACAGCAGCAGCGAGATGGTGAGAGAGAGAGAGAGAGAGAGAGAGAGAGAGAGAGAGAGAGAGTAGGGGCAGGGGCAGGGGCAGAGTGTGCATGTGTGTGTGGGGGGGGGGTGTTTCAGAGAGAGAGAGAAAGTGAGAGAGTGTTGAGGAGGGAGGGGCAGAGTGGGTGTGTGGGTGTGTGGGTGTGGGTGCGGGGGTGTTGGGGTGTTTCAGAGAGAGAGAGAGAGTGTCGAGTGGGGAGGGGGAGTGTGTGAATGTGTGTGTGGTGGGGGAGGTGTGGGTGTTTGTGTGTGTGTGTGTGTGTGAGAGAGAGAGAGAGAGAGAGAGAGAGAGGACTGGGAAAAGGGCAGTCGTAAGGCCTCTTAATTTTCCCCATTAGTTATACAGATCATACAAACCTTCCACAATATTGAATTTTTCTTCTTTGATAATGTTGGTCGGTCGGTCGGTCACTTCTAGTATTCTTAACCTCTCTGATACTATGATTCTCTCTCTCTCTCTCTCTCTCTCTCTCTCTCTCTCTCTCTCTCTCTCTCTCTCTCTCTCTCTCTCTCTCTCTCCCTCTCTCTCTCTCTCTCTCTCTCTCTCCGATTTTATTCATATCTCGTAAGGAAGAGGCAAAGAGAATGGCAGTGTTGAAGGTAAACTTAAATATTCTGCATAAACTCAACACCAGATAAACCCGGACCAATAAGGAAGCCAGCAGTGTTTAAGTACCAGTTTTTGATTATGGAATAGCCCAGTCCTTGAGTAGGCAATTAAGGGTGATTAGAGTAATTAGGGAGAAGAGGATGTAACTACCGGGACTGGACCAATACGAAGAGCAACGTAATAAAGTTGATTAAGTATGATAGAATTACTAGAGATATGGCTGGCCAAATTAATACCTTTCTCTGTGCCAGCTAAATTTATTGAGTATGAGATGATGCATAATTTTAGACAATGGCTCTTTACTGCAAACCATTTAGAGGGAGTTTTTATGGTAAGCATCTCAAAATTGTTCAGTTACATGCAAACCGCGTATAGTAAAAATATGTGAGATTGAGAGAGACCTGGGATGGAGTGCGTGTGTCTGATTTCGTTAATGAGGGGGAGAGAGAGAGAGAGAGAGAGAGAGAGAGAGAGAGAGAGGTCTTAGTAGGAGTTGTATAAAGAATCAGAAAGCTTTAAAAGGGTTTGGGAGAGCTGGAGAAGGGAAAGGGGAGGAGGGAAAGAGATTTAGTGGGGAGGGAAAGGCAGTAAGAGAAAAGGAGTGAGAGGGGGAGGGTTGGAGAGGGAAAGATAGGGGAGTAGGGAAGGGGAGCATAGGAGGGAGGAAGGGAATGAAGGAAGTGAGAGGGAGAGACACGGGGTGGGGATGGATGGAGAGGGGAGAAGGGGGAAAAGGTGAGCCTAGGGCAATGAATATGAGGGGGAGAAGGCGAGGAGGGGGTTAAGAATGAAGGAGGGAAATTGGAGGAGGAAGAAAAGGAGAGAGAATTAAGGTGGTGAGGGAAGAAAAGGGGTGGAGGAGGGGGATGGGAAAGGTGGAAATAAAACTGAGGAAGGAAGAGGGAAGGGGTAGAGAGGATGGTGAGAGAGAAAGGGGAGAGGGGGACTGGGGAAGGGGGGGATGGTGAAAGAGAGAGAGAGAGAGAGAGAGAGAGAGGAGGGGAGGGGGAAGAGAGAAGGAGGGTGGAGGAGGTTGGGGGAAGGGAGAGGGTCTGGGAAACAGGTAACAGGTGATGACAATTTACCTGTAATTACCGATAGGAGAAGCAGCGCCACACAACAATGATTTTAATTACGAGGAAGTGGGGGAGGGGGAGAAGGGGAGTGAGGGAGCTTAAAAGAGGGGTTGAGGGAGGAAATGGGGGCTAAGAGGGAGCAGGGGGGTGATGGAGTTAAGGGGAAGGGGGGATTTTAATCGAGGGATTGGGGGGTAGGAGGGAGGGGAGGGGGTGTTCTGGTAAGGCATGAGAGAGAGAGAGAGAGAGAGAGAGAGAGAGAGAGAGAGAGAGGCGACAGAAGACAGAGAGCTTGAACGACAGAGTGAGAACAGGGCAGAATCAGAGAGAGAGAAGAATGAGGGAGCCAATGGGGACATATTAATATCAGAATCACATTATCCCAGCCCGAGAGCATATGCAGAAATTATACTCATTACAGGGATACATCAGCATCTGCCCCTGAATTAAGGCCTCTCTCTTCTATCATTAACATTCACCTTCTGACCGCCATAAAGAAGTTTGTTATCTCCACTCCTAAAGCTTGTTTTGTGGGGGGCAGATGGGAGGGGGTGTTGTGTGTGTGGGGTGGGGAAAGTGTTTGAGTGCGTGTGGGGGTGTTCTATGTGTGTGGGTTTGGGGGGGTGTTGTGTGTGTGTGGGGGGGGTGTTGTGTGTGTGTGGGGGGGATGTTTTGTATGTCGGGGGAGAAAGGATGTGTGCTGGGGGAGAGGATGCTTTGTGAGTATTGGGAGGGTAGTGTGTGTGTGTGTGTGTGTGTGTGTGTGTGTGTGTGTGTGTGAAAAATTTAAAAAAAGGTTTCAGTATTGAGAATTTTGAAGTTAGATTTGTAGGGCAAGAAAATGTTTTAGCACCTTGTGTAACTTCATTATTATTATTATTATTATTATTATTATTATTATTATTATTATTATTATGCATCATCATCATCATCATCATCCATAGTTATCCCTTTCCCATTCTTAAGTACAGTAGAATGGAATCATATACGACAATACTGCAGTTTATCTTGTCCACTCATTCTATTCTCAACATCCCTGCCCCCAGCTCACCCCCACCCACAACCCCCCCACCTTTCCCCATCTCCAGCTTCCCCCTACCCTCCCCCCACAGACCCGGAGGCATCGTGGGTTGGGGGGGAGGGGTTAACGTGTCTCTTAGGGTGTCATTTTGGGTGGGATGGGAGGGGTTGAGATGAAGCCATTAGTACCACCCCACACCCTCACCCCCACCCACCCTCACCCTCATCCACACCCACCCTCACCCTGATCCACACCCACCCTCACCCTGATCCACACCCACCCTCACCCTGATCCACACCCACCCTTACCCTGATCCACACCCTCACCCTGATCCACACCCTTACCATGCCTCTCTCCCTCACCCAGCGTCTCTCCCTCATCCAGCGTCTCTCCCTCACCCTGCCTCTCTCCCTCACCCTGCCTCTCTCCCTCACCCTGCCTCTCTCCCTCGCCCTGCCTTCCTCCCTCACCCTGCCTCTCTCCCTCCGTTTTCTGTTCTCCCTCTCTTTTCCAGCTCCTCTTCGTCTCCATTCTTCACCCCCATCCTTTACCCTGCCCCTCTCCCTCACCCTGCCGCTCTCCCTCACCCTGCCGCTCTCCCTCACCCTGCCGCTCTCCCTCACCCTGCCTCTCTCTTACCCTGCCTCTCTCCCTCACCCTGCCTTTCTCCTTTCGTTTCCTTTCCTTTCCTTTCCATCCCCTTTACTCTCCATCCTTCAGCCTCATTCTCTTCCACTCCTACTTTCCACCTCTTCCACCCTCCCCCCCATAATCACCAGCTCAGATCGTCCACCCACCTAAACACACACACACACACACACACACACACACACACACACACACACACACACACACACACACACACACACACACACACACACACACACACACACACACACACACACACACACACACACACAGTCTTTGTCGTCTTTGGCCACGTATCGGAAGGAAATAAAAAACACAGATATGCCAAGTATGAGAGAGTCCCTTGAAGACGAAAGAATATATGCAGTATAAGTTCTTAGTGTATTTCGAGACCTTGATCCTTTGTGTAGATGAGTGTTGTGGGATTGAAGAGTTTTTGTTGTGTTTGGATGAGTTTTTGTTGTGTTTGGATGTCCCTGTTTGTCGGTGGCTGTTTAGATATGGCTGTTTATATGTGGCCGTTTAGATGTCCCTGTTTATCGGTGGCTGTTTAGATGTGCCTGTTTATATGTGGCTGCTTAGATGTGCCTGTTTGCTGATGGGTGTTTAGATGTGCCTGTTTGTCGGTGGCTGTTTAGATGTGCCTGTTTGTTGATGGCTGTTTAGATGTCCCTGTTTGTTGATGGCTGTTTAATGTCCCTGTTTGTCGCTGGCTTTAAAAATTTATTGATAAATGTGTGATTAGGAGAAATGAACCGGGCCCTTCAGACAAATATTGACTTCCTTGCTTTTGCTGTTGTACTAAGAGTCATGTTACCTTTATCGATTTTACTCAGCATAGTAAAGACGTATATTGGAATGAGGTTAATGTTTTTCTATGACCCCCTCCAGTGCGTAAAATTTCTCTCTTCAACGGGATAAATCGAGAGGAGGGAAGTGTTAAGTTGCCAGGCGTACGCGATCCTTCCTTGTGGGATTGAAAAGCCTTTGTTGTGTTTGGATGCCCGTATTTGTCGAAGTTTGTAAAGATGTATTGATAAGGGTGTGACTGGGAGAAATGCACGAAATTCGAGAGAGAATTTTGAAGAGGCTCCAAGTCGGGCTGAAAGTGTTGTCTCTTCTGGATAAACAACCTTATTCTATGTAGGTATTATTCTTC
This sequence comes from Coenobita brevimanus, assembly GCF_032717465.1. Classification (NCBI taxonomy): domain Eukaryota; kingdom Metazoa; phylum Arthropoda; class Malacostraca; order Decapoda; family Coenobitidae; genus Coenobita; species Coenobita brevimanus. The sequence goes on from NC_137034.1 coordinate 3,794,928, forward strand.
TATCCTACAGTATCCTGAGAATTACGATTATTTTTCTTTAATTTCAGATTTCATTTTCTTTTTATTTATTAATGTATTGATTTCAAATAGTCTCTCCCCTTTGTATTTTTAATGTTTTTGGCGCTGTCTGGCCGGACTGGAGAAGGTCTTCCCTATGACTGTTCCGTCACAAATGCACCGCGTTTGTATACTTTAAATTAGATTGAATTGGGTTGCGTCTGATTGGGTGAAAGGTGAAGGAAGACCCCCAGTTGTCAGTATTTTCTATATCTATGTCTATCTATTTATCTATCTATCTATCTATCTATATATATACGGTCAGATGTCCCTTCAGCTCAGTAAATTCTCTTACCGTTGATTAGAATAAAACGGGAAATGCGTTATCGTGGCGAAGGGGTTATGTGAGATTACTCCATACCTGTAAGACCAAAGGAGGGATTATTGGACAGGTATCAGTCATTCTCACCCACCTGCCAAGCGCAAAGGTACGTGGGAGTTAGGAAGGGTAGATGAGGGGTGATAGTGTGTGTGTGTGTGTGTGTGTGTGTGTAGACGTGTGGACGGGTGGAGCAGGTCTTGGTGGATGTGACTTAGTGGAGGAAGAGTGTTAGAAGTTTGGGTTGGGCAGCTGGTTATGTGTGATTTACTCCTTCCTCGTGGAGAGATCCGGTCTTGTAGTGGACTGACTGGGATGATGATGATGATGACGATGGTAGAGATGTTAAGGCTGATTGTGACAAGTATAATGACGATGATAATGATGGGGTGGTGATTGTAGTGATGATGATGATGATGATGGTAACCGTGCTATGATGATTGATAATACAAACCACACAAAAAAAATCAATAGAAAAAAAAAACTGACCTTCATGAATATTTTGAGTCTCGTCACCAATATAATATCGACTGAATAATATAAACATCGATCAGGGAAGAGGAATAACAAACACTTATCAAAATTATTCGGTAAATTCCATAAGCTTTACAAACAGAGCCTTATGTGGGTAAATGGTGAGCTGTGTTTGTGTTTTATTCCTCTCTCTCTCTCTCTCTCTCTCTCTCTCTCTCTCTCTCTCTCTCTCTCTCCATCATCATCATCATCATCCCCCATTCGTCTTTCCCATTGGTCCCATCTCACCACCAATACCCCAACCTGGCTATCCTCCTCCACCCCTTTCCCCTTCCCCTTCCTCTTCCCCTTCCCCTTCCCCTTCCCCTTCCCCTTCCCCTTCCACCTTTATCCCATCATCCCTCCCTCTTCCACCCCTCTTCTTTCTCCCTTCCCTCTTACCTTTACTCGTTTGTCCTCATCCCCCTATCCCCTACCACCTCTCCCCTCCTATTACCACTCCTCCCCTCTCCCTACCTACCCTTCCCTCCCTACCATTCCTCCCCTCCCCCTGTCACTCCTCCCTTACCCCTAACCACCCATCCCCTAGCCAACAGTCAACTAAATTCCCCACACTCTGACCCATTCCCTACCATTCCCTAGCTGATCCCCCTCCTCCTCTCTTCCTTACTAACTCACCCAGCTTTATCCTCCCCTACTATCTCTCTTGCCCCCTACCCTCCCATACCCCCTACCCTCCCATGCCCCTACCCTCCTCCCTCCTCCCTTTCCCTGTTTCATCCCCTACCCTCATCCTTCCACCCCTCCCCTGTCTCATCCCCTACCTTCATCGTTCATTCCCCTCCCGTATCTCATCCCCTACCATATCCTCCTTCCCTCCCCTTCGTCCCCCTCATCCCCTACCCTTCCTTATATTCTTCCCTGTCTCGTCATCCCCTGCCCTTACCTACCTCATCCCTAATCCTCCCTTCTCCTCCTCCCCTCCCCTCCCTTCCCCTCCCCTCCCCTCCCCTCTCCCCACCAAAACAGGCAGGGAGACAGTCACCTCTCCTGAAACAATGACCCTTACCAAGACATATCCACAGCCACAGCCACCCCCCAAAAGTCACCCTTATTTCCCCCCATCCACAAGGGTCATATTTGTTTTCTTTTGGGGCTGTGGGTAATGGCACTTAGACGCTGGAGATGACGCGTGAGGTGTAAGTCTTGTGTCATTTCCTACTTGCCTCTCGTAATGGTGCGGGGTGGTTGCATTTTGCGTGTGTGTGTGTGTGTGTGTGTGTGTGTGTGTGTGTGTGTGTGTGTGTGTGTTGGATAGATGAATGTATACGTATATGGGAAAGTCATAATCCTGTGTGTGTGTGTGTGTGTGTGTGTGTGTGTGTGTGTGTGTGTGTTGGATAGATGAATGTATACGTATATGGGAAAGTCATAATCCTGTGTGTGTGTGTGTGTGTGTGTGTGTGTGTGTGTGTGTGTGTGTGTTAGATATGTGTATACGTATATGGGAAAATCATACTCGACCTTTGTGTGTGTGTGTGTGTGTGTGTTTGTGTGTGTGTGATCCATCCTACTCTTATCACAGTAAACATTCTCCTTCAACCTGAGTGATTAAGATGTGAATTTTCTAAGTGAAGTCAAGCCCAGTGTCTTACACGCCTCGTATACCCCCCACTCACCCGTGTCCTGCCTACTACTGGTCTTGGAGGAGGAAGAGGAAGAAGAGGAGGAGGAGGAGGAGGAGGAGGAGGAGGACATGAAGAAAGAGAAGTAAAAGATGTTGAAGAAAGAGATGGAAAGAAGTTCAAGGAAGAGAAGTTGAAGAAGAAAAAGAAAAAGTTGAAGAGGAAGATAAAAGAGGTGGAGGAAAAAGATGATGATGATGATGATGATGATAAAGTAGAAGAGGAGGAGGAAGAGGTGGAGGAGGAGGAGAAAGATGATTATGATAAAGTAGGAGAAGAGGAGGAGGAGGAGGAAAAAGATGATGATGATGATGATGATGATGATGATAAAGTAGGAGAAGAAGAGGAAGAGAAAGAGGGGATAAAGGATCAGTTTTGGGTTTGTCTGGCTACCAATGGATGGTTATTAAGGTAGACTATACTCTTTCCACTTTAAATTGGCCTCAGGTTGTCGTCTCTATCCTAAATAATCTATTACAACAGTATATTAACACTAGAATATAATGCTAGTCACGAAGAAGTGCTATGGAAAGGATGTAGAGCCTAAAGATTGTATTATTACTCTGCTAGGCCATGGAAAGTAAGCCAGAAAAATGTGATAATCTGGATCAAGGTAAGGTGAAAGAACTACAGTACATTAGACAGAGGCGGGGGACAGGGCGACATGGAGGCGATTTGTTTGTGGCCACCCCTTATGGGATTAAGGCGTCTGGCAGTAGACAGATAGACGTTAGACAGAAGATAATTTCCTACATATATATTCCGTCCTATACTGAATATAATAGGCGCTAACTTGAATATAATATAGAATTCGTATATTACAAGGGAAAAACATATATGGAACAGCTGTGAGTGTTGATGGTGCACTGAGGAAAGGTTGACGTGAGTGTTGGATTGACAAATGTGATCACCCTTCTCTCTCTCTCTCTCTCTCTCTCTCTCTCTCTCTCTCTCTCTCTCTCTCTCTCTCTCTCTCTCTCTCTCTCTCTCTCTCTGCCAATCCATCTATCTATATCAATCTAATCTGTAGCTGTTTATCTGTCTGTGTCTATCTATCTATCTATCTGTCTATCCATCCACACACCTCTAGGGTTAAAGACTACATTCTGCAAACTCTCATGCTTCACCATGATTCGAATCCCCAAGAGGAATGACAAGACACCTTCCCCACTCCTCATCTTCCCCACTCCTCATCTTCCCCACTCCTCATCTTCCCCACTGATGGATAGTAAAGGAAATATACAAATTCATTCCCCTTTCTCTCAGGATCTGCATAAGAAGCGTTATTGAGTAAACATGACGAGACTGACTTCCTTCTCTTGTCTCGCCTCTTGTCTCGTCTCGTCGCGTCCTCTTCTCGCACCCTTCTCTACTCTGCCCACCACCTCCACCTCTCATATCCTTCCCCTGTCCATCACTGACCCATTCTTCCCCAACCCCCTCTTTTTTCCTCTTTCTTCGTCTCCCCCCATCCCTCTTCCCCTCTTTTCCCCTATCTCCCATTTCTTTCCTGTCCCCTTCCCACCCTTCACTCACTCTTCTTTCCTCCCTTCCCTCGCTTCCCTAACCCATCTTTTCCTCTTCCACTTCTCTTCTCCCCTTCTTCACCCTCTCTTCTCCTCTTCTTCACCCTCTCTTCTCCTCTTCCCCTTGTCTTCTCCCCTTCTTCCCCCTTTCTTCTCCCCTTCTTCCCCCTTTCTTCTCCCCTTCGTCTCCTTACTTCTCCCCTTCTTCCCTTCACTTCTCTCCTTCTTCCCTTCACTTCTCCCCTTCTTCCCCCTCTCTTCTCCCCTTCTTCCCCCTCTCTTCTCCCCCTCTTTCCCCTCTCCTCTCTTCATTTTCTCCCCTTCTTCCTCCCCTTCTCACTTCATTCTCCCCATCTCTCCTCCCATCTTCCCCCCCTTTCTCCCCTTCCCATTCCCCAACCCTTGTCCTCACCGGCCGTCAGATGCGATATAACGGGACAGGTTGGTAGGACACCCGAGGGAGTAACAGTGAGAGTAGATTCAGGTGGGACTATGCTCTGTTTATTTCAACTTGGCGTAAAATTGCCGGCGTGAAATTGCCATCTGTCATGAATTTTTTTGACTCGTTGCAACAAATTTTTATTTGAATGTGGTGCTAGTCACGAAGAAGTGTTATGGGAAAGATACAGAGCTGCTGTGTTGTTTAGTGTGTAATTGAGGTAGTGATATTAAGCTGGAATATTGACGCGCTCTCTCTCTCTCTCTCTCTCTCTCTCTCTCTCTCTCTCTCTCTCTCTCTCTCTCTCTCTCTCTCTCTCTCTCTCTCTCTCTCTCTCTCTCTCCTCTCCTCTCCTCTCCTCTCCTCCTCCTCCTCCTCCTCCTCCTCCTCCTCCTCCTCGTCACGTCTTTTAAACCACCAGGGTCGTTCCGCAAGGCAGTGTATTAGCTCCTTCCTTCATTAATTGCTTTACGCTCTTTTCTCAATACCACAATCTCACACGGTTTTAGTATTAGTCTTTGCGGGTTTTATTTAGTTATTTTTGGTCTTTACGTTTTGTATTTTTTCGTCATTACGGGTTTATTTTTTATTTTTGGTCTTTTTTTTATTTTTGGTCTTGAATTTTTTTAGGTTCGGTCTTTTTATTTTTGGTTTCTAGTTGTTTTATTTGGCCTATTTATTTTTGGTTTTTAGTTTTTTTTTTTGGTCTTTCTGGCATTTAGTCATTACCTTTTTTGATTTTTTGGTCTGTTTTTTTGTCTTTTCGTTTTTTCATTTTCAGTCTTTTTTGGGGCCGTTTACTTACTTTTTTTTGGTCTTGACAGTTTATTATTGGTCTGTTTTATTTCTGGTCTTAGCGTTATTTTTTTATTTTTTGGTCTTCGGGTTTTTTAGTTTTGGTCTTTACGTTTTTTGATCATTATGTTTTTTGGACGTTAGTTTTTTATTTTTGGCGCTTATGGTTTTGGTTTTATGTTTTGGTCTTTAATTTTTGGGTTAATTTTTGGTCTGTGGTTTTAGGTATATTTGTAGTTTACGTTGGTCTGTTTAGCTCTTTTTTTCTTTTCCTTAGAGGAGAAAGAAATCAGGAGAAAGGATAGTGAAGGAAGAGGAAGAACATTAAGGAAGGAGAAAGAAAAAATGAAGTATCAGGAATCGTAGAAGGAGAAGGAAGAGAATCAGGAAGTAGGAAAGGAAAAATGAAAAGGTGAAGAAGAGTATGGGGGGAGAGAAGTGTATCAGAGGAAGGGGAGGAAGAAGGGATGTGGAGTTAGGAGGGGGAGGGGAAAAAGAAAGTGAGGAGGGGCGTGAGGGAGAATGCAAGGGACAGAAGCGTATTAGTAGTGGTGGTGGTGATGAGGAGAGTCATTTACGACGCTGAGACTCTGAGATGATAAGAGGAAGAAGAGGAGGAGGAGGAGGAAGAGGAAGGAGAAAGGAATTAGGAGGAAGAGGAGGAGGAGGAGGAGGAAGAGGAAGGAGAAAGGAATTAGGAGGAAGAGGAGGAGGAGGAAAGTGAAGAGGGAGGGGGAGGAAGCAAGGGGCAGAGAAGCATATTAGTAGTGGTGGGGGGGGAAGGAAGGCAATTACAACGCTGAGGCACTGAAATGATGAGAGGAGGAGGAGGAGGAAGAGGAGAAAGTGGAGGAGGAGGAAAGTGAAGAGGGAGGGGGAGGAAGCAAGGGACAGAAGCATATTAGTAGTGGTGGTGGTGGTGATGAGGGGAAGCCATTACGACGCTGAAGCCCCGAGATGATTATTGAGCGGCCCACCACAACGACCAGATTACAAAGACGCCGACCCACCTTACTGCTTTATTTACTGGGCCAAATTCCATTTTTGCGCTAAGATATATGAGCGGTACTTTGCGCCCGCCTGCCTCCCCTCCCTACCTACCTCCACGGCTGACTTGGAGGAAAGAGGGATTGAGGAGGGAGGAAGGAAGAGGGGGGAGTTTAAAACAAGGGAGGGGAGATTGGGAAAAAGGGAGGAATGTAGAGAGAGATTGATGAATGAAGAGTGTAGGGTTGAGAAACAGGAGGGGCATTGATTGAAGAGGGAAAGGGTTGAGAATGGAAGAGGATAGGTGGATAGGAGAGGGGTTGAAGAGTGATGAAGGAATAGAGGAGGTATAAGGAGGAAAGGATGAGGAGCAGAAGAGAAAGCAGAGAGGAAAAGGGAGTAAGAAGGGAAAGATAAGGAGAGAAATGGAGGGGGGAGGAGGAGAGAAAGAAGAGAAGGACTGTGGGAGAGAGAATGGAGACGAGAGAGACTGAGGGAAGAAGTGGGAAGGATTGAAAGAAGGACAGGGGAAGGAAAGAGGGCGTAAGAGGAAGGGAAATGAGAGGTGGAGAAATATTGAGAAAAGGTGAGATTGCGGAAGAAGGAAAGAGAGATTTAGAACGGAGGAAAGGAGAGAGAGAGCGAGAGAGAGAGAGAGAGAGAGAGAGAGAGAGAGAGAGAGAAAGTGTATCAGTGAGAGACTAAGGAAGGAAGGGAGGAAGGGTTGAGAAGGAAGGAGAGGAGGAAGAAATGGAGATAGACTGAGGAGCTGGAAGGATAATGAGAGAGAGAGAGAGAGAGAGAGAGAGAGAGTGAAATGGGGGGGGGGTGCTTGACTGGATGCAATCATAAGCACACGTTCGTACTGTGAAGGCGTACATGACCGTATAGACACGTACACAGGGATTGGATTAGCACGTGAGAACAAGGCGTAAGCTTACACACACACGCACACATATAGGAACTGATACACACACATGCACACGGAGACTTATAAGAACTGATACACACACACACGCACACACACACATATAAGAACTGATACATACATAAACGCACACAATTAAGAACTGATACACACACACACACGCACACACATAAGAACTGATACACACACACACACACACACACACACACACACACACACACACACACACACACACACACACACACACACGCACACACATAAGAACTGATACACACGCACACACACAAGAAGACACACACACACACACACACACACACACACACACACACACACACACACACACACACACACACACACACACACACACACACACACACACACACACACCACAAGACAATATTGGCATTACCGCTACGTTCATAAACCTGCTGACTTTACAAACAGGAAGAGAGTGTCCAATCTGGCAAATATAATTCTTTTTTTAACAATGTAGTATTATTTTTTTACGTATTTTTAGTTATATTACTGTTTCCTCCTCTCCCCTTCCTTCCTCTTTCCACTTCTCTCCCCTCTCTCTTTCCTCTCCCTTCCCCCTTCCTCTATTTCCCTCTCCTCTTCCTTCTATTCCCCTCCTCTTCATCCACTCCCTCTTCCCTTCCATCTGCTCCCTTCCTCCCCTCGTCCCATTACTTTTTCCCCTCTTCCATGTTCACTTCCCATTCCCTTCCCGTCCATTTCTTTCCCCTCCCCTCTCCTCCCCCTCCCATTCTCTTCCCCCTCCCATTCTCTTCCCTCCCTATCCCTCCTCTCCCCTCTTGTCCATCTCTCCCCACTCCACTCCTTTTTCTCATCCCAATTTTTTCCAGTTATCTTCCCCCACCATCTGAAAGTAATATGAGTTTTCTCTCCTCGTTTTCGTCCCTTCCCCATTTTCTGTTCCCCATTCGTTCCTTCTTCCCCAGTTCCCATCTTTTCTTTGCATTTCCCCACTTCCCCATCATCCCTTCCTCTTCCGTCACCCCCTCTCACTCACTCAAACCTTCCTTCAGTCACTCACACCTTCCCTTACTCGCTCACGCCTTCCCTCTCTCACTCACTCACTCACACCTTCTCTCCCTCCCTCCCTCACTCACTCACACCTTCCCTCACTCACTCACACCTTCCCTCACTCACTCACACCTTCCCTCACTCACTCACACTTTCCCTCACTCACTCACACCTTCCCTCCCTCCCTCCCTCCCTCACACCCTTACTCACTGGACCGCTTAGTTCTCCCATCAGTTCCTTCCTTCTGCAGTGCCCTTCCCCCTCCCCATCACTGACTTTCTTCCCCAGGTGCTGTCTTTAATCATTCCCCTTCCCATCTCTCCCTCTGATCCCTTCCCACCCTTTCCCTCTCTCACTCTCCCCCCCCCCATCCTTTCCTGTCCCCTTCTCTCCCCTAATTCCCCTCCCAATCCTCATTTTTCCCTTCCCTCTCCACTTTCCTCATCCTTTCCCCTCCCCATCCACTTGCTACATCGTCTCCTTCCTCTCCCCTTCCCTCCTCACGCATCTCTCTCCTCCCTCATATCCTCCTCTTCCCTTCACGTCCACCCTCCCTTCTGTCCCCCTTCCACTTTCTCTTCCACTCTCTTCTTCCCCTTCACTACCCTACCTTCCTCCGTTCCCTTATCCTTACTTGCTTCATCCTTCCCCCTCCTTAGCCCTTAACACACCTTCTCTCCCTTACATACCCCTTCACCTTCCCCATCCCCCTGTTCTCTCTTCCCCTCTTTTTCCCTTCGCTCCCCTCTCCCTTCCTTCCTTCCTTCCTTTCACACCCCCTTCTCCCTTCCTTTCTCTTTCCCTCCCTTCTTCACTCCCATTCCCTTCCCCATCACCCTCTCCATCTCCCTTCCCTTCCATCCCCCTCTCTTCCTCTCTTCCCTTCCCATCCCGTTGCCCTCCCTTCCCATCCCGTTGCCCTCCCTTCCCAGTTTCTCTCCTCTCCTTTCTCCTCTTCTCCCTTCCCTGCCCCTCTCCTCCCTTCCCTGCCCCTCTCCTCTCCTTTCTCCTCCCCTCCCTTCCCTGCCCCTCTCCCTCCCTTCCTCCCACCTCTGTCCCATCCCCTCCCCATCCCCAGCTCCGTCTCCTTTCCTCTCACACACCCTTCCCTCTCACACACCCTTCCCTCTCCTCCCCACTCTTCCCAAACTCTTTCCTCCCCTCCCCTCTCTTCCCCCACTATTCCCCCCCCTCCCCTCTATTCCTCCACTCTTCCCTTCCCTCCCCTCTCTTCCCTTCCCTCCCCTCTCTTCCCTTCCCTCCCCTCTCTTCCCTTCCCTCCCCTCTCTTCCTCCACTCTTCCTTCCCCTCCCTTTCCTCCCCTCCCCTCTCTTCCCTTCCCTCCCCTATCTTCCTCCACTCTTCCTTCCCCTCCCTTTCCTCCCCTCCCCTCTCTTCCCCCACTCTTTCCTCACCTCCCCTCTCTTCCCTCTCCTCCCATCTCCCCGTCTCCCCTCCCCTCTCTTCCCCCACTCTTTCCTCACCTCCCCTCTCTTCCCTCTCCTCCCCTCTCCCCGTCTCCCCTCCCCTCTCTTCCCCCACTCTTTCCTCACCTCCCCTCTCTTCCCTCTCCTCCCCTCTCCCCGTCTCCCCTCCCCTCTCCCCGTCTCCCCTCCCCCTCCTCGGTAATGGGAGTGTTCTTGCCTCGTTAGGGAGCACACCAGGCCATCACGACGCGACTCCCGGCCAGGAAATTGAAGCAGAAGAAATAATGTTCGCCTCTTGATAAACACCTCCCCTTCCCTCACTCCCCCTCCCCTCACTCCCTCCCCCTCCCCTCCCTCCCCTCCCCTCCCTCGCCTCCCCCTCCCCTCCCTCGCCTCCCCCTCCCCTCCCTCGCCTCCCCGTTCCTTCCCCCCCGTCCCTTGGCATATACCCTCTCCCCCTCCCTCTCCTTCGACGTGCCCAGTACCCCCTCCTTCCCTTCTTCCCCCTACCCCTTGTCCAATATCCCCTCTGCCTCTCCCTCCCCCTCCTTTTCCCAATACCCTCCTCCTTTCTCTCCTCCTGTCCCCCTCACCCTCTCCAGTTCCCTCTCCCTCTCCTTTCTTTTCCCCCCTCCCCCTCACCCTCTCCAGTTCCCTCTCCCTCTCCTTTCTTTTCCCCCCTCCCCTTGTTCAGTACCCTCTTTCTCCCCCTTATCCAATTCTCTCTCCCCCTCCCTTCCTCTTCCCCCTCCCTTCCTCTTCCCCCTCCCTTCCTCTTCCCCCTCCCTTCCTCTTCCCCCTCCCTTCCTCTTCCCCCTCCCTTCCTCTTCCCCCTCCCTTCCTCTTCCCCACCCTTTGTCCAATACCTTCTCCCCCCGTCTACCCCTCCCCTCCTCTTGTCCAGTAACCCTTCTCTCCCTCCCCTTCCTCCCTACTGACCCAAGACCTAACACCCTTTCCTCCCTCCCTCCCTCCCTTCAGCTTGTCCAATACCCTCTCTCCTTCCCTCCCCCTCCCTCTGTCCAGTACTTCTCCCCATCCCTCCCCCTCCTCTCCACCTCCGGCATCTCCCTTCCCCCTTCCACTTGCTTCTTCCCTCCTCCTCCTTTCTCCCTCCATCTGCTTCCTCCTATTCCTCTCATCCCCCAACCCTTTCCTTCCCTCCTTTCCCCACGCCTCTCTCACTCCTCTCCCCCTCTTTTCTCTCTCCCTTCCCCTTCCTCTCTCCCTCCCCTCCCCTTCCTCTCTCCCTCCTTTCCCCTTCCTCTCTCCCTCCTTTCCCCTTCCTCTCTCCCTCCTTTCCCCTTCCTCCCTCCCTCCTTTCCCCCACCTCCCTCCCTCCTTTCCCCTTCCTCTCTCCCTCCTTTCCCCTTCCTCCCTCCCTCCTTTCCCCTTCCTCTCTCCCTCCTTTCCCCCACCTCCCTCCCTCCTTTCCCCTTCCTCTCTCCCTCCTTTCCCCCATCTCCCTCCCTCCTTTCCTCCTCATCTCTCTCTCCTTTCTCCCCCCTCTCCCCCTTCACACCCCCCTCTCTCCCCCATCGTTCCCCCCTCTCTCCCCCATCGCTCCCCCCTCTCTCCCCCATCGCTCCCCCCTCTCTCCCTCATCTCTCCCTCCTTTCTCCCACCTCTCCCCCTTCACACCCCCTCTCTCTCCCATCACTCCCCCCTCTCTCCCATCACTTCCCCTCTCTCCCCATCACTCCCCCCTCTTTCCCCTTCCTTTCCCCCTCTTTCCCCTTCCTTTCCCCCTCCCTCCCCTTCCTTTCCCTCTCCCCTCCCCCTTCACTCCCCCCTCCCCCTTCACTCCCCCCTCGCTCTCCCTCCTTCATCATCATTTACACCCCCTCCTACCTTCTTCCCCATTACCCCTACCTAATACCCAGCCTAATAGCTCATCCTTTTACCTCCCCTCCCTCCCTTTCCCTCTTCCTTTTACCTCCCCTCCCTCCCCTTCCCTCTGCCTTTTACCTCCCCTTCCGCTGTTGGCTTCCCAGTTTTCTTTCACCCCTCTCCCCTCTCCTCTCCTCCCCATCCCACCTCTCCATCCCACCTCTCCATCCCACCTCTCCCTCCTTTTTCCTTCCTCCCTCTTTCATTTCGTCCAACTGTCCCCTCCATCTCTCCCTTTCCACTCCCTTCTTATCTTTTCCTCCCTTACCCTTCTTTTTGTCCTCCTCCTCTTTCCCAGTTCTTTCCTCTCTCTTCTCTCCTCACTCTTTTCCCCTCTCCTCTCCATTCCTCTCCTCTCCTCTCCATTCCTCTCCTCTCCATTCTTCTACTCTCCATTCCTCTCCTCTCCTCTCCTGTCCACTCTGTTTTTTCCTCCTCCGGCCATTTCCATTTCTTCCCTCCCCCTCCATTTCTCTCACATTCTTACCCCCATCTTATTTTCCTCCTCCTCCTCCTCCTCCTTCTCCATGACCTCTCTCTTCCCCTCTTTCCTCTCTCCACCATCCTTCTGAGTCACTTTGGAGAGAGAGAGAGAGAGAGAGAGAGAGAGAGAGAGAGAAAGAGAGTGGAAACAATTGTGAATGATGACAGGTGTGGTGGTGACAGCTGTGGTGATTGGTATTGTGTGGTGACAGGTGTGGTGATAGATGTGATGTATGTGGTAATGACAGGTGTGCTGATTGGGATTGTAAGTGTGGTGACAAGTGTGGTGATAGGTGTGATGTATGTAGTGGTGACAGGTGTGGTGGTGACAGGTGAGGTGTGACGTATGTAGTGGTGACAGGTGTGGTAGTGATGAGTGGTGATAGATGTGATGCCAAATGTGATGACAGATGTTTAATGACAGGTTTGGTGGTGACAGGTGTGGTGATTGATATTGTAAGTGTGGTGACAAGTGTGGTGATAGGTGTGATGTATGTGGTAATGACAGGTGAGGTGATAATGGTGATGACGTGTGGCTGACACTTCGTTACACTTCACTTCACTTCACTACACTACACTACACTACACTATACACTTCACTACACTACACTACACTACACTATACACTACACTACACTACACTATACATTACACTACACTACACTACACTTCACTACACTACACTTCACTACACTACACTACACTACACTATACACTACACTTCACTTCACTTCACTACACTACACTACACTACACTTCACTTCACTACACTACACTACACTACACTACACTACACTACATTTCACTGCAATACACTTCACTACATTACACTACACTACACAGCACTTCACTACACACACACACACACACACACACACACACACACACACACACACACACAGTCATGGTGCTAATCAAGTGAGCATATATGTTTTTTTTCATAATTTACTATATTAAAGTTATTTCTATTTTAGCTCACCTTCCCTCACTCAATTTTGTTTTGTTTTTTTCAGGTAAGTGACGTCCCTCCATCGGTGACCCATTCCCAGATAAGGTCATTCCCAGATAAGGTCATTCCCAGACAAGGTCATTCCCAGCTAAGGTCATTCCCAGCTAAGGTCATTTTCCAACTAAGATCATTCTCCGATAAGGTCATTCCCAGCTAAGGTCATTCTCCGATAAAGTCATTCTCCGATAAGGTCATTCCCAGCTAAGGTCATTTTCCAACTAAGGTCATTCTCCGATAAGGTCATTCCCGGATTAGGTCGTTCCCAGATAAGGTCACTCGCAGATAAGGTCATTTTCCGAATATCTCTTAGGTAAGGTCATTTAAGGTAATTTGGCCGTAAGCTGCCTGTCCATAGTGTCTTTTGTGATTGTTCAGTGTGATGGTGATGATGATGGTGATGATGATGATGGTGATGATGATGGTTGTGATTATGGTGATGGTGATGATGATGATGATGATGAGGAGGAGGAGGAGGAGGAGGAGGTGAAGGTAGGAGATGGGGGGAGGAAGGAGATAGGAAGAGAAAAGAAAGACGGGGAGGGAGAGAGAGCGAGGAGCCTAAAGGAAGGAGAAAGAAGAATGAATAAAAAATGGCTGTGTGTGTGTGTGTGTGTGTGTGTGTGTGTGTGTGTGTGTGTGTGTGTGAGAGAGAGAGAGAGAAAGAGAGAGAGAGAGAGAGAGAGAGAGCACTGAGGTGAGATGTGGAGGTTGCAAGAGAGGGAGTATAAGTATTAGGAGAAAGAATAAAAGTGGCAGTGGAAGAGAGAGGGGGACGAGGGGGAGGAGTAGGAGAAGCTGATGATATAAGGTGGTGGTGGTGGGGGAAGGGAGGGGGAGGGGTAGGAGAGAAGTTGCAAGGGGGGAGGGGTAAGGGGAGGGGGTAGAAATGCGTAATTCCAGTGGCGAATATCCATCTACCCGCTAATCAACTGACCAATCCCAGGGGGGGAGGGAGGGGGAGTAGTTTGCTGAAAGGGACCATGCTGGAGGGGTGGTGGGGGGCGAGGAGGGGGTGGTAGGGGGCGAGGGGTGGGGGAAGGGGGGCCAGTCACCATCACTCAGGCTCTGGGTCCATATTTACGAAGAATCTCAACAACTTTGCATGATAAACAAACATCCATCACAACTTAAGACATTGGATCTCACTCACCTGTTCATCTTTTAGTAATTTTCTCAGCCTCTATAATTTGGTTTTTAAGTGTTTGGTAGGCATTTGAGTGAAGATAAAAGCATAAATAAGTAATCTTACACACAGCTTAAGCCCAAGAATGTTTATAAATACTACATCAGGTCTTGCCCTCCCTTGCAAAACTTGTCCCTCTTTTCATCTCGTTCACTTTCCATCCCCTTTCCACCCTCCAGTCCCTCTCAATCCCACTCAGAAGACTCGACAGGGCACCCAGGGGTAAGATTAGGGATTGGGTAGGGTGGGGAGTGCACAGGGAGACTAGGCAGGGGGTAAATGTGGGTGGGAAGCTGTTGGGAGTGGAGAAGAAACGGGGCGATGGGGAGTGAAACGTCTCTTTGCACCGGCCATCTTCTCCCCCCGCCCCTTTCTCACAACACTTGGTCAGACTCCGGTATATTTCACTCACCTGCCTGCCCCTCCGCAACCCCTTTACTCCGATGACGCGCTTTCCATCGTGCTCTTCCTACCTCCAGACGATTTTATTCAGCTTAGAGGCCTTAGGAACTGGAGGGGTTTATATGGACTCATCTGTCCACCCTTCTTGGTGGAGAGGGACGCCTTCACGTGGTGGCCCCGATATAACCAGGCGGATCCACACACACACACACACACACACACACACACACAGCGCCCGCAACGTAAGGAAAACATGCGAAGGAGAGTGGTAATTTTCCCTTATTGTCTCCTAGTGTTTGCGTCTTGATGCCTAGGGCGAGAGTTGGCAGCTACTGTGCTTGAATTCTCTCTCTCTCTCTCTCTCTCTCTCTCTCTCTCTCTCTCTCTTTCAGGTATGTCCATTTTATAGTTATTTTATTTATGGTTTTTCTTGCTTTTTGTGTCTTTACCCTTTTATTCTCTCTCTCTCTCTCTCTCTCTCTCTCTCTCTCTCTCTCTCTCTCTCTCTCTCTCTCCCTATCCCTAGACAAGCACATTAAGGTCAGCAGAATCGAACTAGAGGGGTGAGGGATAGCCTTCATTAACCCCTGATTTACTGAGGGTTAATTACAGGGTCATTAAGAAGGTCAGTGAGTAACAGTAATGACGTAATTAAATAAAAATGACCTCGTTCTGAAAGGGTAATTATTCATGCTAATTGGGGTAAGAAATTCTCTTGTTTTTATTTTTTATTATTAATATTGGTCACTTGGTTTTATTTTTTGAGTGTTAGGAGCCTGAGAGTGTTAATACTATCACCAGCCCTCTTATGATCGGGGTAACTCTATGCCAGGGAAGAATTTATGCCCACATCAATGAAGAACGTTTGCTGGGGAGGTGCAAACGTTTCTGCCAGACTTCGATTCGCTAGCCACCTGACACAAGAGTGAGTTATAGGAGCCCCAAGAACGTTTGTAAATAGGAGCCCCCAGAACGTTTGTAAATAGGAGCCCCACGAACGTTTGTAAATAGCCCCAAGAACGTTTTTAATAGGAGCCCCAAGAACGTTCGTAAATAGCCCTAAGAACGTTTGTAAATAGCCCCAGGAACGTTTGTAAATAGCCCTAAGAACGTTTGTAAGTAGGAGCCCCAAGAACGTTCGTAAATAGCCCCAAGAACGTTTGTAAATATAGAGTGAAGCCTGCAACCTAGAGGGCAAGCCTAATGGAGCGAGCCATCCTATTCTCGACTCAAACTGCATTACCAAAATCGCACACTTCCATCTTATACGTTATTTGCCGCCAGTGCAATTACAAGGAAAGGGAGAGAGGGAGGGAAAGGGGGAGACAAGGAGGGAAAGGAGGGAAAGGGGGAAGGGGGGAGAGGAGAAGTGAGGGAAGGAGAGAGAGGACAAGTGAGAAGGTGTAAAAAAGTGACAGGAGGGATAAATGAGTGCAAAGGTGAGAGGGAGGGAGGCGAGGAGAGAAGGAGGGAAGAAGTGGGAAAAGTGGGGGAAGGAAGGTAGAGAAGAAGTGACAGGAGGGAAGTAGTAAGAGTAGAGGAGAGAGGGAAGGAGTGAAGGAAAGGGAGGGAAGAGACGGGAGGAAAGGACAGGTGGAGAAAGAAGAGAGAGGAGGGAAAAAGTGATAGCGGAGGTGAGGAAAGGAGGGAAGGGGAGGATAGGAAGGTTGAAGGGAGGGGGGAGGAAAGAGGAAGGGATAGGTGAGATATTGAGAGAAGAGGTAAGGAAGAGAGAAGGGAGGGAAGGAGTGAGAGAGGTAAGAGAAGGAAGCAAAGATGGAAGGGAGGAGAGGAGGAGAAAATGAAAAGAGAGAAATAGGGGAGAAGAGAAAGAGGTGAAGAAATGGGGTGAAAATGGGGAGGAGAGCGGGGAGCAGCAGTGTCTGAATCTACAATACCCTGCAAGAAAGGAGGGAGAGAGAGAGAGAGAGAGAGAGAGAGAGAGAGAGAGAGAGAGAGAGAGAGGATAGGCAGTGAAGAAAAAGGCAAAGTGACGGAGATAAGGAAATGAAGAGAAAAGGAAATAATGAAAGAGAAATGAAGGAGTGGAAAAGTGAAGAGGAGAAATGAAGAAGAGAAGTGAAAAGGAGTGAGGAAGTGAAGAAGAAAAATGAAGTGAGGAAGTGAAGAAGAGAAATGAAGTGGAGTGAGGAAGTGAGGAAGAGAAATGAAGAGGAGTAGTACACCTAACCCCGTATTCCCCTCAGGTAATGAAGCTCCGTAACACCTCTTCCTAAGCGATTTATTTTACTTATTACACCTTCCTGCCCTCTTCTGTTGTATAAATCCTCCAAACAGTGAGTAGAATCCTTTGTAAATAGAGTTAGATTCTTTATAGAGATGCAGGTGGCTTCTTTATAAGGATTTGATGGCTTAGAGGTATGGTGGGGGTGGGGGGGCTTTAGAAATGAAGGAAATGACTGCACGGTAGCGAACTCATGTCACACGCCTCATCTCCCCCTCCCCCCTCCCCCAGTACCCCCTCCCACGTTCCCCCCTCTAATATCCCCTTCCTCGGGCTCCCTCTCCTGATACCCTTTCCTTCTCCCCTGATACCAGTACCTTGCTTCCGCCTTCTCTTCTCCTCATACCTATCACACGCTTCCCCCTCCCCCTCCTCCCCATGACATCCCTCCCTCCTCTCCCTTATCCCCTCCCTTCCCCCTCCCCCCTGTTCACTCCATCGATACTGTCATTCCTCCCTTTCCCATCTTACTTCTTCCCTCCCTTCCTCCCTATCGGTCTTGTCGCACCCTCATTTCCTCTCCCTACTTCTCCCTTCGCTTTCCCTACGCAACCCCCTTTCCCGCTTCCCATCCCCCTTACTTTTCCTTCCCTTACCCCGTTAATTTTCTCCCTTCCTTTCCCCTCTCCTCCCTTTTATTTCTCCCTTCCTTCACCTCACCTGTTCCATATCCTCCTCCTCCTCCTCCCCTCCTATTCCTCCTCCTCCCCTCCTATTCCTCCTCCTCCTCCTCCTCCTCCTCCATCATACATGCCTGATTTTCCTCTTCCCTCACCCTTTCTCCCTCCTTTTTATCACCCTTTGTGCCCCCCACCCCCGTACTTCTTCCCATTCCTCCATTTCCTCTTCCCATCTTACCTTTCTTCTTCCCCACTTTCTTCCCTCCCCCTTTCCTTCTTCCCTCCCTCCCTTCTCTTCCTCCTTCTTCCCTCCCTTCCCCTCCCCCTTTCTTCCCTCCCTCCCTTCCCTTCCCCCTTCTTCCCTCCCTCCCTTCCCTTCCCCCTTCTTCCCTCCCTCCCTTCCCTTCCCCCTTCTTCCCTTCCTCCCTTCCCTTCCCCCTTCTTCCCCCTTCTTCCCTTCCTCCCTTCCCTTCCCCCTTCTTCCCCCTTCTTCCCTCCCTCCCTCCCTTCTCTTCCCCCTTCTTCCCTCCGTCCCTCCCTTCCCTTCCCCCTTCTTCCCTCCCTTCCCTTCCCCCTTCTTCCCTCCCTCCCTTCCCTTCCCCCTTTTTCCCTCCCTCCCTTCCCTTCCCCCTTTTTCCCTCCCTCCCTCCCTTCCCTTCCCCCTTTTTCCCTCCCTCCCTTCCCTTCCCCCTTTTTCCCTCCCTCCCTTCCCTTCCCCCTTTTTCCCTCCCTCCCTTCCCTTCCCCCTTTTTCCCTCCCTCCCTTCCCTTCTCCCTTCTTCCCTCCCTCCCTTCCCTTCCCCCTTCTTCCCTCCCTCCCTTCCCTTCCCCCTTCTTCCCTCCCTTCCTTCCCTTCCCCCTTCTTCCCTCCCTCCCTTCCCTTCCCCCTTCTTCCCTCCCTCCCTTCCCTTCCCCCTTCTTCCCTCCCTCCCTTCCCTTCCCCCTTCTTCCCTCCCTCCCTTCCCTTCCCCCTTCTTCCCTCCCTCCCTTCCCTTCCCCCTTCTTCCCTCCCTCCCTTCCCTTCCCCCTTCTTTCCTCCCTCCCTTCCCTTCCCCCTTCTTCCCTCCCTCCCTCCCCTTCCCCCCCTTCTTCCCTCCCCCTTCTTCCCTCCCCCTTCTTCCCTCCCCCCTTCTTCCCTCCCTCCCTTCTTCCCTCCCTCCCTTCTTCCCTCCCCCCCTCCCTTCACCCTTCCTGTCGTTAATAGGGAAGATAATGACTGCACGGTAGCGAAGTCATTTTGTATCCCTCTCCTCCTCCTCCTCCTCCTCCTCCTCCTCCTCCTCCTCCTCTTCCTCCTCCTCCTCCTCCTCCTCCTCCTCTTCCTCCTCCTCCTCCTCCTCCTCCTCCTCCTCCCTTCTCCCTCCTGCCTTGCTTCTCCCGTCTCCCTCCTGCCTTGCTTCTCCCGTCTCCCTCCTCCCTTGCTCCTCCCTTCTCCCTTCTCCCTCCTCCCTTGCTCCTCCGGTTCATCTGCTTCCTTCTCCCCACCACCTCACTGTGCGATCCTTTTCCTTCCTTTCCTCCCCAGATCGATCTCCCCACCTTTTCCTCTTCCCTTCCTCCTTCCTTCCTCTTCCTCCTTCCTTCCTCTTCCTCCTTCCTCTTCCTCCTTCCTTCCTCTTCCTCCTTCCTTCCTCTTCCTCCTTCCTTCCTCTTCCTCCTTCCTTCCTCTTCCTCCTTCCTTCCTCTTCCTCCTTCCTTCCTCCTTCTCTTCCTCCTTCCTTCCTCCTTCTCTTCCTCCTTCCTTCCTCCTTCTCTTCCTCCTTCCCCCTCCTCCTCTTCCTCCTCCTCCTCTTCCTCCTCCTTTCCTCCTCCTCTTCCTCCTCCTTTCCTCCTCCTCTTCCTCCTTCTTTCCTCCTCCTCTTCCTCCTTCTTTCCTCCTCCTCTTCCTCCTTCTTTCCTCCTCCTCTTCCTCCTTCTTTCCTCCTTTCCTCCTCCTCTTCCTCCTCCTCTTCCTCCTCCTCTTCCTCCTCCTCTTCCTCCTCCTTTCCTCCTCCTTTCCTCCTCCTCTTCCTCCTTTCCTCCTCCTCTTCCTCCTTCTTTCCTCCTCCTTTCCTCCTTTCCTCCTCCTCCTCCTTTCCTCCTCCTCCTCTTTACATTTCAGTACCTCACAAGTGGCGGTAAAATGTAATGAGTAAAGAGCACTGTAAAACTAACATTAAATAAGTTTAGAAATACGACAGGAAATACAACAGAATGTACAACAGAAAATACGAGAAGAAATTCGACAGAAAATACGACAAGAAATAAGTTAGAAAATAAGTTAAAAATACGACAGAAGATACGACAGGAAATGAAAATACGACTAACGACAAAAAATTAAAAATGCTACAGAAAATACGACAAAAATACGGCAGGAAATGAAAAGACAATAATAAGTAAAAATACAACAGGAAATACGAAGAAATACGACAGGAAATGAAAATACGACAGAAAATAAGTTAAGAATACGACAAAAAAGATTAAAAATTCGACAGAAAATAAGTTAAAAATACGACAAAATGCGACAGATAATACGACAGAAAATAAGTTAAAAATACGACAAAATGCGACAGATAATACGACAGAAAATAAGTTAAAAATACGACAAAATACGACAGAAAATACGACAAAAAATACAAAATATTATAAAATACGACAGAAATGCGACGGAAGATCCGACAGAAAAAACGACGATGGGAAATACGACAAAAAATACGACAGAAAATACAACAAAAATACGACAAAAAATAAGTTAAAATACGACAAAATACGACAAAAAATACGACAAAATAAAAGTTAGAAGTTATGGGAGAAGAAATAAAGCTGTTAATTTTAGGCTGTGATGAGGACAGTAAAGATAATTAAAAACAGTAAAGGAATAAAGTAAAATATGACATTTAAAGAGAGAGAGAGAGAGAGAGAAGAGAGAGAGAGAAATGATCCGTATGCTTGTCGGTTAAGGAGGAGCCCTAACACCCTCTCCTAAGCGATTTAATTTATTATACCTCACTGTACTGTTACATTTAGAGAGAGAGAGAGAGAAGTGATCCGTATGCTCGTCGGTTAAGGAAGCTCCCTAACACCTTTTCCTAAGCGATTTATTTTATTACACCCCACTGTACTGTTGCATAAATCCTTCCCATATCGCCATACTCTACATAAATAACGTACAAAATGGTATTAACCAGCCATATCTCAAAATAAATCGCAAAGGAAGAGGTGCTAAGAGCGTAAAACAAGAGATTCTGTTAATTCTTCGCCCATTGAAAGTAATAAGAGAGAATATAAAGAATTGCATATGAAGAGAAACAGGAGAGTAAGAGGACAGTAAAGAAAGCAGGAAAATAAAGGAAAAGATAGCATAAGAGAGCCAACAGGAGACAGGAGTAACATGTAAAGAATAAAGAAAGTAAGAGAAAGTGAGAAAGTAAGCGAAGAGATAGTAAGAGATTAAACAGGAGATGAGTAACAAGAGGACATCGAGAGAGACAGCAGATCAGAGATAGCATTATGAAGAGAAGAAACAGGAGATGAGGAGTAACAGGAGGACAGAAAGAGAGACAGATGGTTAGAGATAGCATTATTAAGAGAAGAAAGAGTAGACAGCATTGTTAAGAAAGCCAGCAGGAGAGACAGCAAGAGACAGGAGCTGGCATCATCATCACCAGCATCATCTCCTCCTGGGCTTTATTTAATCTCTAGAAAAGCTATTTATTCGAAGCCTGAATAAGGACTAACTTTATTAAATACTGAGGGACCGACAAAAACCTGGTCTAGAGTGAGGGGAAGGGGAGGAAGGAGAGAGGGGAGGAAGGGGAGATAGGGGAGGGAGGTGGGAGTTAAGGATGGTAGGAGAAGAGGGAGGGGGAAGGAAGAGAGGAGGGGAGGGGGGAGGAAGGGGAGAGAGGGGGAGGAAGGAGAGATAGGGGAGGGAAGTAGGAGTAAGGAAGAGAGGAGAAGAGGGGAGGGGAGGGGTTTGAGAGAAGGGAGGGATGAAGATGAGAGGACGAGAGGAGTAGATGAAGAGAGGGAGGGATGGAAAAGGAGGTATAGAGGGAGGAAGTAACAGGGAAAAGGGAGGGAAGAGAGAGAAGTGGAGAGGGAAGAGGTATGGTGGAAGGGAGGGATGAAGAAAAGGCGAGAGATGGGACAGGTGACGGTAGGATGGGATGGGGAAGGAGAGGGAAAGAGGGGGGAAAGACAGAGAAAGGAGAGAGAAGAAAAGGAAGGAGGGAGGGGAAACCGGGGACGAGAGGGGGGAAGAAGAGAGAAAGAAAGGGAACGAGAGGAAAAGGAAGGAAGGAGGGAGGAAGGGAGAAGCGAGGGGGAGATGAGCAAGAAATAAGGTGCAGAAAGAGGGAAGGAGACGACGGAAGGTGTATGACTGTAGGAGTTGGATGGTGGAGGAGGGGGAAGACGAGGGGAGGAAGAGGAGGGTGTGGAATGAAAGAAGAGAGGAAGAAGAGGAACGGAAGGGGAATGGAGAAGGGAGGAGGGGAGAGTGAAGATGGGTGAAGGAATAAATGGAAAGGAAATTGAAATACAAAGGGAGAAGGGTAAGAAGAGGAGCCATGAAGGGAAGGAGGAAGGGGAAGAGGGAGAGGTGGACGGTGGGAGAGGAGGAATGAGAATAGGGAAAGGATGGCGAGAAGGGAGAGAAATAGGGGAGGGAGGGAGGGAGGAGGAAAGGGGTAGAAGCTGAGGGAAGGAAGGAGGAGGAGGGGAGAGGGAACTTATACTGTAGGTGAAGAGGAGAAGAATAAATGAGAGAAGGAAGAAGAAGAAAGGGAAGAGGGAAGAAAGGGTTGAGTACTGAGAAGGAAAACGAAATAGAGAAACAGGAGGAGGAAGAGGATTAAGGGTGACTATTAAAAAAAAAATACAATTGGAGAAAAACATCTGTAGAAGAAGAGAAATTTCAGGGGGAGCCAATAACACCATTCCAACCCCACAAAAATTAATACGAAAAGTAATAATCGAACGAGGGGGACAATAAGCGACATAAACCCGCAATAAGAGCAACGATAATGGTAGATAGGATTCAACTCTATTGGGGTCCCCTTGATCCTAAGCTGGACAAAAATACTAGAATTAGGAAGACCAGCTTGTGTTTTTTTCCGTTGATGATGGCACGGTCTTTGCAGTTGATCAGGGGCTTTGCAATTGATACCGTGTTGATGGCCCTCTTTTAACACTGCCCAGTTATTGATGAGGTGTGGGCGAAATTGATGTGGTGTTGATGATAGTGTACAGTAGGTGTTAATGACGTAATGGTCAGGATACACTTTCAACACCTTGCCGGTATTTCCGTCTCCCAAACACCTTTTCCCTAGCGATTTACTTTGCTTATTAGACCGTGCTGTCCTCCTCTGTTACTTAATGCATTCCAGTTTCACCAGACTTTGCTTCGGCCCGAATTTCGTCGGTTAAGGAACCTCCCTAACACCTTTTTCTAAGCGATTTACTTTACTTATTACACCTTGCTGTCTTCCGGTGCATAAATCCTTCCAGTACCGCCATACTCTGCATAGATAACGTACAGCTCAGTGTTAACCAGCCATATCAAAAAATAAATCACTAAGGAAGGGGTGTTAGGGAACTTTCTCAACCGCAGGTAGGGAGCTTTCTGGAAGGGTGGAGGTAGTAAGAGAGATAGAATAAGTCGCCAGTTAAAAGGGGTTAAGGTCCTCCGTTATTAAATATATAAATAATTCATAAGTAAATTAAATAATCATATGTAACAGTAGTTAAATGAGAAAGACGTCCTCGAGTTGAAAGGGTTAATGTTAAGGTTTGATGATGATGATGATGATGATGATGATGATGATGATGATGAGGAGGAGGAGGAGGAGGAACACGAGGAGGAGGAAAAGGATGATGATGATGATGATTTTAAGATTTGATGATAAGGGTGGTGATGATGATGATGATGATGATGATGATGATGGTGAGGAGGAGGAGGAGGAGGAGGAGGAGGAGGAGGAACACGAGAAGGAGGAGAAGGATGATGATGATGATGATGATGGTGAGGAGGAGGAGGAGGAGGAGGAGGAGGAGGAGGAACACGAGAAGGAGGAGAAGGATGATGATGATGATGATGATGATGATGATGATGATGATGATGATGAGGAGGAGGAGGAGGAAGAGGACGAGGACGAGGAAGAGAAGGAACACGAGGAGGAGGAGGAGGAGAAGGAGCATGATGATGATGATTTTACGAGTTGATGATGATGATGATGATGATGAGGAGGAGGAGGAGGAGGACGAGGACGAGGACGAGGATAATGAGTTTAATATTTGATGATGATGATGATGATGATGATGATGATGAGGGAGGAGGAAGAACATGATGATGATGATGATGATGATGTACGATTTTATACTGATGGCACATTGATAGAGAACACTTTAATTGCAGTGTATTCAACAGTGCAAGACTTAAGTGATTTTCCTTCATTAACTTTTAAGACAAATTGCATCATCTTAGCCTCCAAATTTTTCCTCTTTAGTTGTAAGGAAATCTGTATCTTATGGGGTTTTCATTTTTTAACGTTATCTCTCTCTCTCTCTCTCTCTCTCTCTCTCTCTCTCTCTCTCTCTCTCTCTCTCTCTCTCTCTCGCCAGACGCCACAATCCCGAAGGGGTGGCCTTTTGAGTTAGTTATTTTACGGGGAGGGGCACAAACCCTCCGCCAACCCATTTGTTGACACGTAGGGAACATGCATGGGTTGGTTATATGGATACCACCCAGCGTTGTAAATGGTTCCCAGGCTTACAGGAAACTATTAGGTTTGTCACTCAGTGTAAAGCCATCTGAAAAGGAAAGAAGAGTAATAAAATGCGACAGGAAAGATGGGAGAAATGGAGAGGAGGGCAGACACAGAAAAAGACTGATAAAGGTAAATGAAGAAGTAGACAGCACTACATCATGTGAGTGGATGATGGTGAGAATTAGGAAGAGGGGAGAGGAGGCACAGAAAAAAAGAATGATAAAGGTGAAGGAAGAAGTAGGCAGCACTACATCAAGTGAGTGGATGATGGTGAGAAATAGGAAGAGAGGAGGGCAGACAGAAAAAGAAAGATAAAGGTGAAGGAAGAAGTAGGCAGCACTACATCAAGTGAGTGGATGATGGTGAGAAATAGGGAGAGAGGAGGGCAGGCACAGAAAAACAATAATGAAGGCTTTCTCATTTTTCTTCACCCTTTTCAGGCGTTATCCTAGTTATAAGTTTTTTTTTTTTTATTAATTTTTATTTTTTTACTTATTGTATTTTTTGTTTTCCTTTTTTTCCTTTACTCATTTTTTCAGATTTTTTTTTTTCTTTTTGTCTTTCCTTTTTTTTTTTTTTTCTTTTTTTTTTTGACGCCAACACCTAGGGGAAAAATTATGACCCTCGATACACATGTCCATTGAATTCCAGAGAGAGAGAGAGAGAGAGAGAGAGAGAGGAAAAAATAGCTTGTTATAATTGTGTGAGACCTCATTGACGTAAATCAGGAGGTGAAAATAAGAGCAGTGAAGGTGTGCCGGAGGGTGTAGTGGCCAGAGAGAGAGAGGGAGAGAGAGAGAGGATGTGCAAGAGTGTGAGGTTGTGTTGTGCTGTGTTGTGAGAGAGACAGAGAGAGAGAGAGAGAGAAAGAGAGAACGGGGGGGGGGATATGCAGGAGTGTGAGGTTGTGTTGTGCTTTTGTGTTGTTGTTGTTGTTGTTGTGTGTGTGTGTGTGTGTGTGTGTGTGTGTGTGTGTGTGTGTAAGAGAGAGAGAGAGAGAGAGAGAGAGAGAGAGAGAGAGAGCATAAAAAGGCGATAATCGATTAAAACGAAGACTCCTGTTCTATTTAATACTCAGGAAAAAAAACGCGACCACCTTTGACCCCTATTCCCTTTCTCCCCTCAAACCCCCAAAGTAATAAGGTCGAAAATGGACTCTAAATCTAAGGGAATATCGCCTCCATGGAGCTGGTAAATTCGGGGCATTAATGGGCTATGTGTGCCTACGACCTTCCTGTAATTGAAACCAGTGTCTGTCCTGTCGATGAGATGACCTCCTGGCTGTCTTTTCTCCCCCCTCCTCCCTTCCCCTAGCTCCCCCTCCCCTCCCCTAGTTCCCCCTCCCCTCCCCTAGTTCCCCCTCCCCTCCCCTAGTTCCCCCTCCCCTCCCCTACCTCCCTCCAACCCTCCTCTCCCTTACCCCATCTTGACTTTTCATCCCATCCTTCCCCCTTTCCCCTCCTCCGGTTCTACTCGTACTATTCCCCCCTCCCTCTTCCCCCTCCTTTGCCTCTCCCCTCCTTTGCCTCTCCCCTCCCGTCCTGTTCCCCTCTCCTCTTTCCCCTCCCTTCACCAGTTCCCTTCCCTGCCTCCTCTTCAACTCATTTTTTCATCCTTCTCATCCCATCTTCCTCCCCCTCCCCTTCCACCCCCTTCCATTCCCTCCCCCTCCAGTCTATTCTCCCTCCATCCACCTCATCTTTGCACCCCTTCCCTCTACCCTCCCCTCCATTAATTCCCCCCATTCCTTCTTCCTTCCTTCCTTCTTTCCTTCTTTCCTTCCTTCCTTCATTCCTTCCTTCTTTCCTTCCTTCCTTCCCTCTCTTCCCTCACATAATTTGTCTCTTCCTTTTTCCCATCTTTGCTACCTCTTCTTTCTCTCCAATCCTTCCTTCATTGATTTGCATCCTCAGTCCTCCTCCTCCTTTCCCCTCCTCCTTTCCCCTCCTCCTTTCTTCTCGTCCTCCTCCTTTCTTCTTGTCCTCCTCCTTTCTTCTCGTCCTCCTCCTCCTTTCCCCTCCTCCTTTCCCCTCCTCCTTTCTTCTCGTCGTCCTCCTCCTTTCCCCTCCTCCCCCTCTCTCCTCCTTTCTTCTCCTCCTTTCGTCCCCACCCCCTCTCCCCTTCACCTCTTTCCACATCTATTATTCTTCCTTCCTACTCTCCACTACTCTCTTTTTATTTCCACTCCCTTTCATTCTCTCCATCTCTCCCCGTTTGTCCTCTCATTTCTCCCCGTCTGTCCTTCCATCTCTCCCCTCTCCCTCTTCAGCAGTATCTTCCAGCTTTTCACCTCTACTTCCTCTACCCCTTTCCTCATCCTCTCTCCCTTTCTTCTCTACCTCCCCCTCCCCCTCCCCCAGTCATTTGGGTACTGGGACCATAATTGGGGCTCGATTTCACACTGTTATTGTTATTTACAGCTGGGGTCAGGGAAGAGAGAGAGAGAGAGAGAGAGAGAGAGAGAGAGAGAGAGAGAGAGAGAGAGAGAGAGAGAGAGAGAGGGGTCTGGAAGAAAAAGGCGTGAAAGGAAAATGAAAGAAGCTGGGTAGCAAATTCTCTCTCTCTCTCTCTCTCTCTCTCTCTCTCTCTCTCTCTCTCTCTCTCTCTCTCAATCATATCTTTATTAATTCATACCTAAAGCCCTTTTTTTGTGGATAATTTTGTGTGATGAAGCCAGGAATTCTTATCACGTCAATGGGGACTATGTGAGTAATTATATGGGGGAGATAGATAGATAGATAGGTAGGTAGGTAGGTAGGTAGATAGATAGATACTGTAGGTTGGTAGGTAGGTAGATAGATAGATACTGTAGGTTGGTAGATAGGTAGGTAGGTAGGCAGATAGATAGATACTGTAGGTTGGTAGATAGGTAGGTAGGTAGGTAGGTAGATACTGTAGGTTGGTAGGTAGGTAGGTAGGTAGGTAGGTATGGTTATGTGGGCAGGTAGGTAGAATGGTTGGTAATTGGCCAGGTAGGTATGTCAGTAGGAGGCTAAGTATATATGCAAGAAAGTGAGCAGGTAGGTAGATATGTAAGTAGGTATATAGGTATGTAAGTAGGTAAGGTAGGTAGGTAAGTAGATAGGTGTATAAATAAGTAGGTAGGCAGGAAGGAATATATGTAGAACGCTATACAGGTAGGTAGGTAAGTAATTAGGCAGGTAGATAGAAAACGGCGATTGAAGGTGTAACTAATTCATTTTCCCCATTTTCAACACAAGGTACTGCAAAAATTTATATAATACCGTAAAATTAGCCTTGTTTTTCCTTCTCAGCTTTTGTATTTACGTATTACAAGTCCTAAGAGGCGATTAAGAAATTTTGTAATGTTAATCCTGTATCGCATCGTCTGACTTACTCTCTTCTTCATTATTTTCTTTTGCCTTCTCTTTGGCTCTCCTTTGTTCCATATTTTTCTCTGTACTGTTCCTCATTCTGTTCCTTCTCTCTTTCTCGTGGTATGTGTGTGTGTAGGATGGTTTGAAGGAGGAGGAGAGGCAGACCAAGCATACGTTGAGGGGATATGTTAGGTGATGTGCTTGCTAGATGATATTTACAGTGTACGTAAGTGGGGTAGTTGGAAGAAGGAGGGGTACACACACACACACACACACACACACACACACACACACACACACACACACACACACACACACACACACACACACACACACACACACACAACTAGGGATGCAGGACAAAATAGATCATGCGTAGTGGAAGATTGGGTCGTTAATGAGTAGAGAAATTAAGCCACGAGGTTTAGCAGGCTACCCTTAACCCCTTCCATCAAGTAACTTATTCTGCCACCTCAATCTTGGTATGTACGGGCGATTTTTATTCAGCCTTTAGATAGATTTTCGCCTTTGATAGGTTAGATGTTGCTCTCTGATATTTCGATACTATTTGAGGTGTTGAATTGGATGATAGTGTGAAAGTAACAAGAATGAAAATGAGTCGCTAAAAAGAAGGCGTTAACATATGTAGATAGATAGATAGATACAGTAGATAGATAGAGAGACAGACAGACAGACAGACATAAATATTTAGACGGAAAGACAGACCTAGACAGACATAGAAAGAGACATTTAGAACATAGATACAAAGATGGATAGATAGATAGATAGATAGATAAAGAGATAGATAGACAGATGGGTAAACTTTTCTCTTTACGTATTTCGTGCCATTTCGTTCTAGGAAAGACACTCAGATTTTGCACTTGACGATGTCCTAGTTATGTAACAAACGTACGGTTGGAGGGAGAGAGAGAGAGAGAGAGAGAGAGAGAGAGAGAGAGAGAGAGAGAGCAATCATTACCAGGACACCCGTGGAGCGGAAACTTGGGTAAATAGAACAGTTGTGGCCACGTTCAATGGGGGGAGGGGAAGGGGAACGGGAAGGGGTAGGGGAAGGGGAGAGAGGGAAGGAGTGAAGGGGGTAGGGGAGGGGAGAGAGGGAGGGAGTGAAAGGGGTAGGGGAAGTGGAGGAAGGGGATAGGGAAAGGGGTGACGAAGGTTTGGGGAAGAGGATGAGGAAGGAGAAGGGGAAGGGGAGAGTTGAAGAGGGTAGAGGAAGAAATGATATAGGAAGGGGTGAAAGGGGTGGGGGAAAGGGGGTAGGGGAAGGAGGTGAGGGAGATGGGGGAAGGAATGAAGGGTATAGGAGAAAGGGTGAGGGAGGCAGAGGAAGAAAAGGAGGGGTACGAAGTGCAGGGAAGGGGGAGGGGGGGCGAGGGGAGGGGAAGATTGAAAGGGCAAGGAGAGGGACTGAGAGGGGAAGGAGGAGGATTGGAAGGGTAGGAGAGGGAGGGAGAAGGAGACGGGAAGGGGGAGGGAAAGGAGGTAGAGAAGGAACTAGGAGGACTGAAAGGGGGAGGAGAAGGATTGGAAGGGTAGGGAGGGGAGGAGAAAGGAGAGGTGAAAGGGAAGGGAGAGGGGAGGAGGTAGGAAGAGTTACTTACACCACACAACGAAGGTCATGAACAGAACACCCAGACGTTCATCTCTCCGTCATTTTGATTTCATTTCTATCATTTCGCCTTGTAATATCGTCACATTTCTTTTTCCACTTTTCTTTTTACTGTCTCACAAGTACTCTTCTCTCCCCTCTTTCGTCTTCCTCTTTTTACTCTTTGCATGCTCCTTTCTCTTTCCTCTCTCTAATCTGATTCCTTTCCTTCCTTCCTTCCTTCCTTCTCTACCCATTCCCATTCTAACCTCAGTTCATTTTTATCTCCTCTCTCACTCTCCCTTTCCTCCATCATTCATTCCCTCTCCATACTCTCCCTGTTCTCTCTCTCTGTCTCTCACCCTTCCTATAAGTTTATCTATCTTTTACACTCATTCTTTATCTTTGTCTCCCCTATGATTCCTCGTTTTCTGAATAATCCTGTTTCTCGTCTTCTGTCTTCCATTTTCCTTCGTCTTTTCTTATTATTTTCTCATTTTCTCGTGACAAATCTTTCTTACTCTTCCATTCTTCCTACCTCTCTTCTCCCTCCCTTTCTTCTCCCTCCCTTTCTTCTCCCTCCCTTCTTAACACTCTCTCTGTTCCATCTCTTATATTCCCTACACATCTTTCCCTTTTTTTGCTCCACATTCTGCCCCACCTCTCCCATTCTCCTTGGCTTTCTCCCCCTCCCCTTCTTCACCCCTTCCCTATCTCCCTTTCTCCCCTCTTCCCCTTCCCTCCCGTCCTTCTCTCCATCACCCTCCTTGCCCTCCTTCCTTCCTCTCCTTCCCTCCATCCTTCCTTGTCGCTTCCCGATTGTGTTTTTATAGCTGTGAGACTTGAATTAATTGCTTCCGTTTTTAATTAGTCTACCCTCGTAATTTCCTCTCTCTCTCTCTCTCTCTCTCTCTCTCTCTCTCTCTCTCTCTCTCTCTCTCTCTCTCTCTCTCTCTCTCTCATATTTTCAGTGTTTTCCTGTTTTTCTTTCACTTATTGTAATATACTTTTTTCTCCTTGTCCCTTTTTTTTCCTCCTCTTTTCCACTCCCTTTCTTTTTCCTTCATTTTTTTCCCTCCCAAAATCTTCCACCTTCTCTCCCCCCCCCTTTTTCTTCTTCTCTCTTTTCCGTCTCCCTCCCTTTACTTCCTTTCTCTTTCCCTTCTTGCTCCCTCCTCCTCCTCCTCCTCCTCCTCCTCCTCCTCCTCCTCCTCCATCCTCTCTCCTCCTCCTCTTTTCTCTCCCTCCTTTTCCATTCTCACGCCTTTCTTCCTCTCCTTCTTCCATCTCGCCTCTCTTCTTCTCTCCATCGCCGTTCCTCCTCCTCCTCCTCCTCCTCCTCCTCCATAACACAATTCCCCGCTGTATTATCCCCCATTGTGCTACCTACCATTACCACCCTAATTAACTCCATGCATAGAGTCGATAATTGCCTAATAAAGATATGGCCCATTTATCACCATATATTACCATTTTTTTTTAATATTCGTGTTTAGAGGGGGACTTAAAATTTTGAAAGGAGAATCTATGGGTAAATTAAAGGGTGATTACGTAATTTAAGGTTAAGGTGGTTTATTTAAGGTAATTTTTAAGACTGGGTTATTAAAGGGAGTATTTTTTTAGGGTTTGTGGTTGTTATATTTCATTCTCTCTCTCTCTCTCTCTCTCTCTCTCTCTCTCTCTCTCTCTCTCTCTCTCTCTCTCTCTCTCTCTCTCTCTCTCTCTCCTTTCCCTTCATATATATTCCCCTATCTTTCATGTCTTTTTTTCCATCAGTTTTTTGCCAGCTGCTGCATCCTGTGAGTGTCACCATTTCATTTCGGATTCTATGGTTAAATTAAATTGCTGAGACACCGGGATTGATTATGTAATTAAGGGAATAAGGTGATTTTGTTAAGGTAATTTGGAAGCAGTGAAATTAACTCATTCACCTCGAGGACGCCTTGTGTGTGTGTGTGTGTGTGTGTGTGTGTGTGTATGGATGGATGTATGGATTTATTTTAAGTATCTTTATGTGTGTGTGTGTGTGTGTGTGTGTGTGTGTGTGTGTGTGTGTGTATGGATGTATGTATGGATTTATTTTAAGTATCTTTATGTGAGTGTGTGTGTGTGTGTGTGTGTGTGTGTGTGTGTGTGTGTGTATGGATGTATGTATGGATTTATTTTAAGTATCTTTATGTGTGTGTGTGTGTGTGTGTGTGTGTGTGTGTGTGTGTGTGTGTGTTATTGTATATGAATGTGTGCCTGTCTTTGTGGGTATGTATGGATGTATTTATGGATTTGTTTTAAGTATGTGTGTGTGTGTGTGTGTGTGTGTATGACTGTATGAATGTCTTTGTGGGTATGTATGTATGGATGTATGTATATGTTCTACGTGTCTGTGTATGTATGTGTGTGTGTATGTATTTATATATGTATGTATGTGTATGTATATGTATGTGTAGGTGTATGTGTATGTATGTATGTATGTATGTATGTGTTATCCCGTAGCAGCTCCCCCAAACAACATCTGTCACCCCAGCACATAATCACCCCAACACACAATCGTCCAGCCTTCATTAACGCAGGATTAATACGGAGAGGCAGGTGGGGAGGAGAGGTGGGGAGATTAAGGGAAGAATAGGTGGGGAGAGGAGGAGGTAAAGTAAGAGGAGGAGGAGAGGGGGAGGTGAGTTGGAAGAGGAGAATGTGTGGAGAGAGGAGGTGTTAGTGGCAGGTGGGGAGGAGAGGTGGGGAGATTAAGAGAA
This sequence comes from Coenobita brevimanus, assembly GCF_032717465.1. Classification (NCBI taxonomy): domain Eukaryota; kingdom Metazoa; phylum Arthropoda; class Malacostraca; order Decapoda; family Coenobitidae; genus Coenobita; species Coenobita brevimanus. The sequence continues at coordinate 3,826,886 of NC_137034.1, forward strand.
GAATAGGTGGGGAGAGGAGGAGTTAGTGAGAAGATGAGGAAGAGAAACAGAAGGAAGAGATTGAGAGGAGGATTCGTGGAGAGAGAGAAGGAGTTTGAGAGGAGGGGGAAGAGAGGCGGGGAAGAGATAAAGAGGAGAATGGGTGGGGAGAGGAGAAGGATAAAGTGAGAGGACGAGGAGGAGAGATGGGGAGAAGGGAGGTGAGTTGGAAGAGGAGAATAGGTGGAGAGGAGGGTACAGTGAGAAGAGAGGGGGATAGACTGGGAGGAAGGGTTGGAGGAGGAGGGAAAGGGAGAGGAGGAAAGGAAGGAAGAGGTAGGAAGGAGAAGAGGTGGGAGGAGAAGGAAGAGATGGGAAGAGGAAGAGAATAAGGTGAGAAGAAAAGGTAGGAAAAAAATAGGTTGTAAGAGGATACGAGAGAGAGAGAGAGAGAGGAGGGAAAAATAACTGAGAGAGAATGAGAAAAAGATGGAAAGATGACAGAGAGGAGGCAAGGAGAGAAGAGGAAGAAGACAGGAAAGAAGAGGGATAGGCAAAAACAGGGAAGAAGGAATGAAGGAGGAAGACGATAAATGGGGAAATAAAGGAGAGAAGAGTAGTAGTGAGGAGAAGGTAAAGGAGAGGAAGCAATGAGGAGGAGATAAAGGAGAGGAAGAAGAGAGGAAGGAACGATGATGATGTGCAAGAGAAAAAAAGGGGCATTGAGGAGTTTGGGTAAAATCTGTGTGTATTCATTAATGTTTTTTCTTAATGTAGTGGTGATTTGCAGACTTTTTTTTTTTAACCCTCTCATGGTAGGGTCAACTCTAGTGTATATATTATTTCCTTCCTGATAATTCCATACGATTTTATTCAGCTGGAAGTGAATTACTGTTTCTTGAGTGTTATTCATTTGTACATTATTTTTTGTTTGAATAATCGTGTGTTTTGAGTTATTGATTTTACTGTATTTTCCCTTGTTTATTATTATTTATTATTATTATTATTATTATTATTATTATTATTATTATTATTATTATGTATTATTATTATTATTTATTATTATTATTATTATTATTATTATTATTATTATTATTATTATTATTATTTTGCTTTAGATACCACTAGAGGACGTTTGTGTGCCCTGTAGTTTAGTGGTTAGAAAGTGCCAATCGGAGAGACTGGATATTTTTCACCCTTATAATGGAAGCAAATGGACATACCTACATATCTGCCCATAGGTGTATTAGACAATCCTCAAGTGAGCCCTGAACACTTCCCCATTTACCCTTTCCCTCTGCCCACGACCTCCAGTGTTTTAATTATTAGGTCTGGACACGCCATTATTTACCCTTTCCCTCTGCCTATGACCTCCAGTCTTTTAAGTATTAGGTCTGGAAACTTCCTTATTCACCCCATCCCTCTCCCTACGACCTCCAGAGTCTTAGGTCTGGCACTGCCTTATTTACCCTTTCCCTCTGCCTATGACCTCCAGTGTTTTAAACGCTGGCATCTCGAAATGAATGGATCTTGAATTTTGGTTTCCTTTGGTTTGGTTTTCCTTTGAGAAAATTTAGACTTTCACCTATGGATTCTTTTTTTTTTTTTTCTTTCTTTTCTTTTTTTAATATACAATGAAATTCGATGTTAAATTTACCCTTTCCTTCAATAGCATTTTTTTTTTTCAACACTATAGAGTTTGATTATTGTCTCTCTCTCTCTCTCTCTCTCTCTCTCTCTCTCTCTCTCTCTCTCTCTCTCTCTCTCTCTCTCTCGCGTGGCTGCCTCACCTGAATACTGCTTAATTTGAGCGGCCCCCCAGATTATTTTGGCTAGGCGTGAGAGAGAGAGAGGGAGAGAGAGAGAGAGAGAGAGAGGGAGGGAGGGAGGGAGAGAGAGAGAGTTTATTGTCCGTGTGTGTGTATATCTTAAATTGTTTGATTTTGTGCTGGTGTTTGTGTGAGTTTTTGCATTTGTGTGTGTGTGTGTGTGTGTGTGTGTGTGTGTGTGTGTGTGTGTGTGTGTGTGTGTGTGTGTGTGTGTGTGTGTGTGTGTGTGTGTGTGTGTTTGTGTGTGTGCGCGCGCGCGTGTGTGTGCGCGTGTGTGTGTGTGTGTGCTTCTGTATGTGCGTGGGTGCTATGAAAAAGAGAGAGAGAGAGAGAGAAACAGGAGTGAAGAGCCGTATCTACGTAGGTAATTTCTCTCTCTCTCTCTCTCTCTCTCTCTCTCTCTCTCTCCATCTTGTATATTCCTTCCTTCCCTCCTCTCTATTCTCCCTCCTCTGTTCCTCTTCTCTCTCTCTCTCTCTCTTTTCTTTCCTCCTCTCCTTTCCTCCACTTTCATCACTCCTAGTTTCTCCCCACTCCCACCTCTCCTCTCTTTTCCTCTCCTCTCTTCTCCTCTCTCCTCTTGCCCCCCCCCTCTTTCATCCTGTCCCCTCCTCTCTTTCATCCTATCCCCTTCCCTCTCCTCTCCATTCCTCTCTCCCTGTGGCAGTTTTTCTATGATGTGTGTTGGTCCTTCTCACTTTTTCCTGTCGGTTTTGGATGGAGGGTTTGGTAGACGGGGGTTGGGGGGATCTTTCTTTGCCCTCCTTATCTCATAGAACTAGATACCATAGTCATAGTCTTCAAATTAACAGCCTCGAAAGGACTATAAGGTCTTTGCTGTCTGCTTTCTTTTGTAGTTCTTTGTATTCCTTTTAAATCCTGCTTCCCCTTTCTAGTTCCCTTTCCCCTCCCCTCCCCTCTTCTTCTTTTCCCTCCCCTCCCCTTCCTTCCTCCTCTCCCCTATCCTTCTTCCCTCCCTCCCCGCCTCACCCCTTCCTCCCTCCAACCTCACTCCTTCTCCCTTCCCACCCCACTCCTTCCTCCCTCCCCACCCCACTCCTTCCTCCCTCCCCACCCCACTCCTTCCTCCCTCCCCACCCCACTCCTTCCTCCCTCCCCACCCCACTCCTTCCTCCCTCCCCACCTCATTCCTTCCTCCCTCCCCACCTCATTCCTTCTCCCCTCCCCACCTCACTCCTTCCTCCCTCCCCACCTTACTCCTTCCTTCCTCCCCACTTCATTCCTTCTCCCTTCCCATCGCACTCCTTCCTCCCTCCCCACCTCGCTCCTTCCTCCTCTCCCGTCACTCCTTCCTCCCTCCCTCCCCACCTCATTCCTCCCTTCCCACCTCACTCCTCCTTCCCCTCCCCACTCTTTCTCCCCTCCCCACTCCCCTGTGCCATCTTGCCATTGGTGGAGTCGGCGGGGGTCCTCCCATTGTTGTGGAAGAGGGAAAAATGCCATTACTTCCATGCCTTGTCCTCCCTCTCCTTCTCTCCCCCCTCCTCCGTCTCCTTCTCTCCCCCCTCCTCCGTCTCCTTCTCTCCCCCCTCCTCCGTCTCCTTCTCTCCCCCCTCCTCCGTCTCCTTCTCTCCCCCCTCCTCCGTCTCCTTCTCTCTCCCCTCCTCCGTCTCCTTCTCTCTCCCCTCCTCCCCCTCCTCCCTCTCCTTCTCTTTCCCCTCTCTCCCCCCCTCCCTCCGCTCTTTATTCTCTCCTCTCAATACTTCCTCCTCCTCCTCCTCCTCCTCCTTCTCCTCCTCCTCCTCCCTTATCTTCCTCCCCCTCCTCCTTTATCTTCCTCTTACCATTTACCTATACACCACGTACTCATGCAGCGATCACCATTATTTTTAAGTCCCCCCTTTTCCCCCTTACCACGACCTCCTTCCCTCTCTTCTTCCCATCATCCCTTCCTCCTTTCTTCTCTTCCTTTTTCGTCTCTCCCTTCCCACCCCTTGATCTTCTCCATCTCTCCTTCCTTCCCTCCCTCTCCCTCTCATTCTCCTTCCCTCCCTCCTTCCCTCCCTCCTTCCCTCCCTCCTCTCACCAATACAGCAGCACTTTCTACTGATCATCATTCCATATATGCTCCCTTTTTTCTCCCTCACCACCTCCCTTTCTTCCTGTCTTCTCCCTCAGCCCTGCCTTACATCTCTCCCTCTCATCTCATTATTCCTCTCTGTCAGCACCCACTATCTCGCTCCTTTCTCCTCTCTCCCTCCTTTCACTGCTCTCCCTCCCTTCTCTATTTCTCTATCACTTCCTGCCCTCTCCCTCCTTCTCTCTCCCTCCCTCCGTTTCTCTCTCCCTCCCTCCGTTTCTCTCCCTCCCCCCGTTTCTCCCTCCCTCCTTCACCACTCAGTGATACAGCACATACTCATCCCCTTGTCACCATTCTCTTTGTGCCCCCTCTTTTCTTCCTCATCCCTCCCTCTCTTTCCTCCCTCTCTCCTCCCTCCCTTTCCTCCCTCTCTCCTCCCTCCCTTTCCTCCCTTTCCCCTCCCTCTCCTCTCTCCCTCTCCCCTCCGTCTCTTCTCTCCCTCTCCCCTCCCTCTCTTTTCTCCCCCTCTCCTCCTCGTCACTGTCCGTTCTCACCATCCCTCCTTCCTTTCCTCACCTCTGTCCTCTCCCTCAACCCTTGTCTCTTTTCCCCATCCTTGTCTCTTTTCTATCCCTGTCTCTCTTTTCCATCCCTGACTCTCTTTTCCATCCCCCTTTCTCTTTTCCACTCCTGTCTCTCTCTTTTCCACTCCTCTCTCTCTCTTCATCCTTCTCTCTCCTCCGCTTCCCTTTTTCTCCCAATCCACTCTCTTATTTCGCCCCCCCTCCTTCTTTCCATTCCCCTTCTTCCCTCGCTCCTTCCTTCCCTCGCTCCTTCCTTCCCTCAATCCCTCCCATGCCTCCATTCTCCTCCCTCCCTCACTCCTTCCTTTCTCCCTCCCTCCCTCCCTTCCTCCCTCCCTCCCTCTCCTCTCAACGATACAGCATACACTCCTCCTCCGATCACCATTCTCTTTGTGTCGCCTCTTTCATATGTTGATTAGGCCACCTCTGATTGCACTATCCACCAGGCTACGGGTTCGATTCCTGGCCCCGCATACCTCCAGCCTTCCTTTGTGGCCACTGTGACTCTATCTTTGTCTTTGTGGAATGGGGGAGTGAGGTTAGGGGGCGGAGGAGGAGGGTTTGTGTGTGTATGTGGTTGTATTTTTTGTGTATATGAGTGTGTGTGGTTTCTGTGTGGGGTGGGGTACTGTGTGTGTGTGTGTGTGTGTGTGTGTGTGTGTGTGTGTATTATATTGTTCCTTCAATCCCTATACATCTCAGTGTATATGTATGTAGAAATATCCACATCTTGCATTCTCTTCCTTTGATCCTTCTCACTTTTTCATGCCGTCCATTTTCGTACCTATACTAATCATACCTACCTGTATATTCACACCTTCCTCTTTAGTGACAGGTGCTCCTTCGTATTGGCCAGTAGATATACAGGTGTTCTTAAGTTTATATTATCTATTTCCATTTCTTTTTCATTTTCCTCCTCTTCTTCTTCCTCCTCCTCCTCCTCCTCCTCTATGTCCAACCATCCAGTCAATTCAGAAGTCATTAATTTTCTTAGCTGTTCTTCATGCCCTGACTTTGCTAAATTTACCTCTTTATATTTTTCTTGATATTTTCTTACCTTTAGACGATTTTCTTCAGCTTAAGGGAGATTTTTTGAACACTGGAAGATAACACACACACACACACACACACACACACACACACACACACACACACACACACACACACACACACACACACGATCAGCCTTGTTTTTGCTCTTCACAATTCCAAGCTACTTCTTTGTCTGCAGTGTGTGTGTGTGTGTGTGTGTGTGTGTGTGTGTGTGTGTGTGTGTGTGTGTGTGTGTGTGTGTGTGTTCTTCATTCTCAACCAGTCTTATGTATTTACCACTTGACTGTTTTCCTTGTCTTTGATTTCCTTACTCTTTGCTGTTCTTAATTCTCACCTGCATCTCGTCGTAGTTCTCTCTCTCTCTCTCTCTCTCTCTCTCTCTCTCTCTCTCTCTCTCTCTCTCTCTCTCTCTTTGATATATACAGTATACCTGAAAATTTGCAGGTGTGTTGATTAAAAATTATATATAACTCTTAGGTCCATATTTTTTATTAAGAAGGCTCCCTAACACCTTTTCCTAAGCGACTTATTACACCTTACTATCTTCTTCTGCGTTATATAAATCCTTCCAATATCGTCTGCATAAACAACGTGAAAAACGGTATTAACATGCTATATCCAAAAATAAGTAGCTGAGGAAGCGGTGTTAGGGAGTCTCCTTCGGGAATACAGTGCTTGGCTTTAACCTTGAAAACCCTAAAAAAACTCCTAATTTCCTTGCTATTTCCTCAGTATTTTCTTCTTTATTTGTCTTCCATTCTTTTCTCTACATCTTCTTCTCTCTGCATCTTCTTCTCTCAGCATCATCATCTCTCAGCATCATCTTCTCTCAGCATCTTAAGTATTTCGTTACTCCATTCTCATCCATTCCTCTTTCCACATCTTAAAGCCTCTCCCTCTTTCCTCTCCTCACCTATTCCTCTTTTCACATCCCTGGTTCTGCCCTCCTCTTCATTCTTAGCCAGTCCTCTTTCCACATCCTCCTGTATTTCCCCGTCATTCATGCTCATCTTTTCTTTCCCTTCCTGCATGATGTAAATATGAAGTGAAATTATATTTGAATCCTTGAATTTGAGGACTTATTTTACTGTATCCGTTAATTTATTTATCTATCTGTTCGTCTGTCTGTCTGTCTGTCTGTCCAACTATCTATCATTATATATATATCTGTGTTTATCTGTCTATATCTGTCTATCTGTCCGTCTGTTTGTCTCAATATGTCTGTCTCAGTCTGTCTGTCTGTGTGTGTGTGTCTCATTCTGTGTGTCTGCCAGTCTGTGTCTATCTATCTATCTATCTATCTCTATTCATGCTATCTTCAGTTTTATTCAGCTCGTAATGAAGGGATGAATGAAACTCTCCTTCAATCACAAAAGCCTCTCCGTAGATGAACAGACTTGTCAGGAGGTAGCAAGAAGCCACCTGAGACGCCACCTTAGTAAAGAGGTTAATTGGACAGGTGTATAATAGTCACAGTCGCACAGTAAACTATAGGAATATTTTTACCCTTAATGTAAATATTCACAAGCCTCAGAAATTAAGGTAAACGTAGAGGGAGAGGAGAGGAAGTGAAATTTGACAGATTTTCAAAGAGTTGTTTTTAGGTCTGTCTCATGATCATTTTTATTTTCACCTCAGTTTTTTTTACCTGCCGGGACATACAAAATTATCCACGGAGATCTGTATTAATGTTGCCAAAAATCAATAATAATAATAATTGGTGAGGTTTTAAGATTGAGGAAATTCATGCTGGTCTGTCCTCTTCTGTATTATTATCTTCTTGTTTTTTTGTTTACTTTTCCGTCTTTAAAGGGTGTTTTTCGTGTTGGTTTTTAAGTGTTCTTTATTCTCATCCCAGGTTTGAGTTTTATTTTTTACCTGTTTTTACTGAAAGATTTTTTATTCCTGTTTGTCTCTCCTGTGTTTTTTTTTCTTGTTAGTCTCATCGCGCGTTTATTTATTTATTTTTTTTATAATTTTCATGAAGTTTTTGAAGATTGATTTATTCCTGTTGATCTTTCCTGTTTTTTTTTTTTTCCTCATCGCACATATATATATATTTTTTAAAACAATTTTTATCAACTTTTTAAAGATGTTTTTCCTGGTAGTCTTTCTTTTTTTTTTTTTTTTATCCTCACGCATTTATATATATATTTTTTTTTACAATTTCTACGAACTTTTTGAAGATGGATTGATTTATTCCTGTTGGTCTTTCCTGTGTTTTTTTTTTTAATTCATCACGCGTTTATTTTTTATTTTTTACAATTTTCATGAACTTTTTGAAGATTTTTTAATTCATGTTGGTCTCTCCTGTTTTTTTTCTCTCTCTCTCATCGCACGTTTATATATATATTTTTTTTTACAATTTTTATGAACTTTTTTGAAGATTTTTTTTTTTTCCTGTTGGTCTTTCCTTTTTTTTTTCATCCCAGGTATTTTTTCCTGTTTTACGATTTTTTATGAACTTTATTGTAGATTTTTCTCAAGTTGGTCTTTTTTTTAATCCTTTCTCTTTTTTTTTGGTTTTTGATATATGCTTTTTAGTTATTTTTAATTCATGTTGGTCCATTCTGTTCCTTTTTCTCATCTCACTTTAATTTTTTCCTCTTCATTTTTCTTCATTTTAAACACTTCTTATTTACGTTTTTCTTTCTTTTTTTTTTCATCGTTTTTTTCTTCATTTTTTTAACACTTTTACGTTTTTTTCTTTCTTTTTTTTCATCGTTTTTTTCTTCATTTTTTAACACTTTTTTTTATCGTTTTTTTCTTCATTTTTTAACACTTTTACGTTTTTCTTTTTTTTCATCGTTTTTTTCTTCATTTTTTAACACAACGTTTTTTTTCTTTTTCTTCATCGTTTTTTTCTTCATTTTTTAACTTTTACGTTTTTCTTTTTTTTCATCGTTTTTTTCTTCATTTTTAAATTTTTTTTTTTTTTTTTTCATCGTTTTTTTCATCGTTTTTTTCTTCATTTTTTAACACTTACGTTTTTTTCTTTCTTTTTTTTCATCTTTTTTTCATTTTAAACACCTTTTTACGTTTTTTTTTTTTTCCCTCGGTTGGGCTTTACGTGCGGGCAGTCAACTTGACAGAGGTGGACGGGGGGCCAGGGAGTCAACAAATTAATGGGTAATTGCTGTGTGTCCCGCCCAAACACTGGCTACCTGTTGCCACCACACTCACCACCGAGGAAAAAAAGAAGGAAAATTAGGAAAAACAGGGAAATTAGGAAAAAGTAGAGGGGGTATTAGGAAAAGTAGGGGGAATTAGGAAAAAGTAGGGGGAATTAAGAAAAGGTAGGGGAAAATCAGGAAAGAGGGGCCAAACACCGGGAGAAAAAAAGAAGGAAAATGAGGAAAAAACAGGAAAATTAGGAAAACGTAGGGGGGAAATTAGGAAAAGTCGGAGGGAGTTAGGACAAAGTAGAGGGGTGTTAGGAAAAAGTGGAGGGGAATTAGGAAAAAGTAGAGGGGGATTAGGAAGAAGTAGAGGGGTGTTAGGAAAAAGTAGAGGGAAAATAGGAAGTAGTAGGGGGAATCAGGGAAAATCAGGAAAGAGGGGGCCCAAACACTAGGAGAAAAAAGAAAGAAAATGAGGGAAAAACAGGAAAATTATGAAAAAGTAGGAGGGAACATTAGGGAAAAGTTGGGGGAAATCAGGAAAAGTAGGGGGAGATCATGGAAAATCAGGAAAGAGGGGCCAAACACCGAGGGAAAAAAGAAACGAAAGTGAGGGGAAAAATAGGAATATTACGAAAAAGTAGGGGGAATTAGGAAAAAGTAGGGGAGAATTAGGAAAAAGTAGGGGGGAATTAGGAAAAAGTAGGGGGGAATTAGGAAAAAGTAGGGGGGAATTAGGAAAAAGTAGGGGGGAATTAGGAAAAATAGGGGGAAATCAGGGGAAATCAGGAAAGAGGGGCCAAACACTCGATCTAATTGGAAAAAAATGAAGAATATGGAAAAAGAAAAATAGGGAAAAAAGAAGGAAAATGGAGAGAAGTAGGAAAAAAGGTGGCTAATAACTCGAATTTATTATTGGAAAAAATTGAAGAAAATCTATCTATCTGTCTGTCTATCTATCTGTCTATTTCCAGACGTCTTAATCCCGTAAGGGGTGGCCACAAACAAGTCGCCTCCATGTCGCCCTGTTCCCCACCGTTTCATTGCCCTGCTCCCAGCTCACACCCCCTTCTCTCATATACCTCCACTCAAAGCAGAAAAATGAGGAAAAAGTAGGGAAAAAGACAGGAAAATAAGGAAAAACTGTAAAAGGGGCTAAAAACTCGAACTTACTGGGAAAACTGGAAGGAACTGAAAAAATGAAAAAACTGTCCCACTCATACAAGCTACCTGTTGCCATCGCACCCACCACCAAGGAAAAAAAGAAGGAAAAATGAGGAAAAGTAGGAAAAAAGGAAAATGAGGGAAAAGTTGCAAAAAGAGCGACAATTGGGAAAAGTAGGAAAAATGGGGGGCCACCAGGGAGGAAAAAAAAGATAATTTGAAAAGTAGGAAAAAAAGCAAAGTTTGAAAATAGGAGAAAAGAAGGGTTTCACCGCACTCTCCACGGAGGGAAAAAATGGGAAGGAAAATGGGGAAAAGATAGGAAAAAAGAGGGACCACCACGGAGGAAAATCGAAGAAAATAAGAAAATAGATGGGTAAAAAACTCGAACTAAGTCGGAAATATTGAAGAAACCGAAATATAAAAAAAAATAAAAAAGGAAAAGGGAAAAAGCACTCACTATGGAGGGGAAAAAAAGAAGGAAAATGGGGAAAAAGTAGGAAAAAGGAGGGGCAGCAAATCTGAACCTTGTGGGAAAATTTGAAGAAAAAAAATGAAAAAGGGACAGGAAAATAAAATATAGGAAACCTGAGGAAAAGTAGGAGGGAAAAAGAAGGAAAATATCATCCTTGTGTGTGATATTAAAGCCATCCCAACACACACACACACACACACACACACACACACACACACCTGTACATACACGTAGAGAGAGAGAGAGAGAACAAAAGTAAACAGGTGGGTCGGAGACAGGTGCGATGATTACTCTCACCTGCCTTACCTCACCTTCCCTGCTACCTGAGAGAGAGAGAGAGAGAAAGGAAGCACGACCGAGTGTTTACGTTAATGAGGAGTAATGCGAAGCGGTGAAGGCGAGAGGAGGCGACTTAATGACCCCTTATTACCGCATTAAACGATAATTTGACTCCAGTTGACAGAGTATAGATGAGGGGAAAGGTAATTAGAGAGAGAGAGAGGGGAGGGGAGACAGACACAGACAGACAGGTTTAATAGTCTTTATAAGGTATAGGAATAATAGCCACCTCCTTTTATCATCTTGAGACCTGAAAACATTTACCTGTGCTGGTGAACTTATCTAAATGGTCCATCCGTCGCTTGGGGATTCGAACCTGTGCGTGGGATAGTCTTACAGCCTCAGTTGTACCCTTAATAATTTTGTTCATTAGACAAAAATGTAAAATGAGCATCACTAAACCCTCGAGTGGTCGTCCAAAAGCTGAATATAATTATTTTCTTCTGATAGCAAGAATGGAAATTTTCTAAGGTCATTGTATTGAAGGTGTGTTAAAGTAAAGGTAGGGGCATACTCAGTGAGGCCCTTAGCCGCGGTGCTTAGCTCTGTAACATAGGCCTTTGAGCCTGTGGCGGGTTTTTCACCCAGTCTCCTGGGTTACAAGGCCATTGCATCATCCAGTGGTCACCACAGTTACCGCCTCTAGGTGTTACCCTAGGTAATCGTTTTAACTACCAACCCGAAGGGTAGATGGACACCTGAATCAAGTGACCTCAGCTGCCCGCACCAGGATTCCAACCCTGGCGCTAACGGGCTGGCAGTTTAGCAATCAGCGATGCTAACCACTCAGCCACAGTGAAAGTGTAATAGCAAGACTAAAGTAAAAGAAAAAAAAAAAGGAAAAAATATCATTAAGAGGTACAGGGTAAACTTGCAACTCTACACGCTGTTAATAGAAATTGTTTTTGTTGTGGGCTTGTTATTAATGTCAGGCCATCCAGTGTTGCTTCATTGTCTGTGGTGGTGGGCGTGGATCTGGTGGGCGCTGGGGTGGTTTAATTGATGAGGGCAATTTGGGTGTAATTATTGCTTTGATTAACACCCGAGTCACGCTGATGGCACCCGAATTCAGCTTAATTACGGCCTGTGGTGCTGTTCCCTGTGCCGCTGCTGTAATGACTGTAATGGCCCACTGTAATTGTGTGGGGAGGCGGGGGGGAGGCTGGGTGGAGGTTTAGAGGGAGGCTGGGTGGAGGTAGGAGGAAGCTGGGTGGAGGTTTAAGGGGAGGCTGGGTGGAGGTTGGTTGAGGCTAGGTGGAGGTTTAGGGGGAAGCTGGGTGGACGTAGGGGGAAGCTGGGTGGAGGTTTAGAGGGAGGCTGGGTGGACGTAGGGGGAAGCTGGGTGGAGGTTTAGGGGGAGGCTGGGTGGAGGTAGGGGGAGGCTGGATGGTGGTTGTGGGAAGCTGGGTGGAGGTTGGGGGAAGATGGGTGGAGGCAGGGGGAGAATGGTTGGAGGTTGGAGGAGGCTGGGTGGTGGTTGGGGAGGAGGATGGAGAGTACAAAGGTGCTCTGACTGGCTCGTATTCTCGTCTGGTAAGGAAGCTCCTTAACACCTTTTCCCAGGCGATTTATTTTTCTTACTGTTTTCCTTTGTGTTATATGAATCCTTCCAGTATCGCCACACACTGCATAAATAACGTATGTGTGTTGGGCAATCCCCAGGCCCTGTCTTCCCTCTTACTCTTTTTTAATCAGCCCATACCCCACTGACCGGGCTAATGTATGGCCCGGCCTGCACTATAGGTGCAGGAAATATGTAAACGAACGAACGAACGAAAGGATATTAACTAGCCAGTTCTAGAAATAAATCGCCAAGGAAGAGGTGGTAGGGAGCCTTTATGTCCTCGGTAAGCTTGTTCTCAGTTAAATGATTCCTGGAGGAGTTTGTTTCGATCCCCTTCTTCATTCCATATCCCCCAAAGGTGAAACCTAATGGTAACTAGAATAAATCATTCTGTCTGTGCTTCGGGAGTTCTGGCTTCTACTTCAACTCCAACTTCCATCTCAAGCACTAGAAGCGGTGCATCTCATTGTGCATTCCGTTAGCCGTTGTGTGTGTGTGTGTGTGTGTGTGTGTGTGTGTGTGTGTGTGTGTGTGTGTGTGCAAGGAAGAAGGAACCAAAGACCTGGGCCTCCAAGATTGTTCCCTCCAAGAAAAACAAAAACAAAATACTGTAACAGAAAACCAAATTCAAAATCAGTTCATTTCGTGTTGATTGCAGCTATCGAGTGAGTGATTTTAATATTTTGTGACAGAAGGCCTTTTTGCCTATTTTCAGCATGGATGGCAGTATACTCGGGCACCAACCATCCACTCACTAAATGTAGGATAGTGTAGTGTATATGGCCAAAAATGTGTATATTGCAAAAAAAAATTCTGAAGGAGTCGCGCAATAGATATCCAACAAGGTAAAGAAATGAAGTACAAAAAAGGTGTAGGGGAAGGTGTAGTGTAACTGTAAGGGTGAGGGAGTGTAGTGTAGGGTGTTCAAGCTGTGGGGGATGGTGTAGTGTAATTGTGAGGGTGAGGAG
>NC_137034.1:3845000-3905000 GCF_032717465.1 Coenobita brevimanus
AGGAATGACGAGTTAGGGTGGAAGGAAGATTTAGGATGAAGAGTGAGAGGGTGAGGATGAGGACTGATGTTGGAGTATGGGCAAAGATGAAGGATAAGGGCGAGGTTCGAGGATAAACAAGAAAGGATAAGAGTGAAGGATGAGGGTATAGGATGCCACTTAGGTATGACGAAGGATGAAGAGTGAGAGCCGAGTAGGAGGGTCAAGGGTGAGAGTGGGATATGAGGATGAGGGTGGGTGTAGGATGAGGATAAGGGGTGAGGGTGGGACTTCAGGGATAAGGGATGAGTATGAGGTGTAGAGGTGAGGGAGGAGTGTGAGGGGTGTGAGTGTAGGATGAAGAGAAGGATGAGAGGTGAAGGGATAAAGGCATGGGTAAGGGAGAAGATGAAGGTAGAGAATGAGGGAGTATGAAGGGAGGACAGGGATGAGGGGTGAGGAGGGCGAATTTCGACGGGTGAGGGGGGAGGGAGAGGGGACCTGGTGAGGGCGGGTGTGACGGGTGGGTGAGGGGTGAGGGAGTGGGCGTAAGGGGTGAGGGCGTGGGTGTGAGGGATGGGGGTGTGGAGTGAGGGAGTGGGTGTGAAAGACGTGAGTAGTTTCACACCAGACTTGTCATTACCTGATCAAGGGTGAGGAAAGGTGAGGGATGAGGGGGTGAGGGATGATAGTTGAGGGGGTTAGGGGTGAAGGATGAGGGGGTTAGGGATGAGGGGGTGAGAGGGTGGAGGGTGAAGATTGGCACACGAGGGATGAAAGGGAGGAGGAAAGAGAGAGGACAACAGGAAAACAGAATGTACGAGAAATGAAAGGAGAATAAAAGAATGAAAATACAAATACTAAAGGATAAGACAAGAGAAATTAAAGAAAGATGAAAGAAGAGGAGAAAAAGAGAACTAAGATAGATCAAGGAAAGAATGAGAACGAAAGAGGACTATAAGACGAGGACTGTGATTAAAAAAAGCATGAAAGTGTAGAATGTAACAGGAGAAGAATGGGCGAGAATAAAGTAGAGAAGTAGAAAGATGAAAATAGGAGTGAAGGAAGAATGATAAATGTAAAATTGAAGGAGCTTAGGAAGAGGAGAGAAGTAAGAGAATGTGAGAACGAAGACAATGTAAGAAGAGAAAGAAAAGTAGAGGAGAAACCAGTGATAAATTCTCTTTCTCTCTCTCTCTCTCTCTCTCTCTCTCTCTCTCTCTCTCTCTCTCTCTCTCTCTCTCTCTCTCTCTCTCTCTCTCTCTCTCCCTCTCTCTCTCTCTCTCTCTGATGAAGTGGCGGCGACCTCATTAAACTGTTTTTTTTTTTCTTTTTTTTTTCTGGGGATATGTTCTGTCACTATCGTCCCACTGTCCCATCCCATCCCACCCTGTTCTGTCCAATCCCATCCCGTCCCATTGTACCCTGCATATCCCAACACCATCCAATCCCACCCAATCCCAGTCCGAAGTCAACCTCACCTATTATCATCCCACCGACCCATCCCATTCTATCTCCACCCTTCCACCCCCCTCACCCCTCACCCCCTCACCCCTCACCCCTCACACCCCTCACCTCCCCTCACCCCTCACCCCCCCTCACCCCTCACCCCCCCTCACCCCCCTCACCCCCTCACCCCCCTCACCCCTCCAGCCTATAATTCTTTCCCAGTGGCTTCGTCTACATGGCAGTGATTTACAAGGGAGGACAGACGACCCACCACCTTCCCTTTCATATATATATATTTTTTTTTAAACTTTATTTTCCACTCCTTTTTTCTGCCTATTTGTAAAAGCGAGAGTGTGAGGAAATTTTCTGTTTTTCTGTTCATATTTTTTGTTTGGTTTTCTGGATGTGGTGGTAAAACAGGCGGACGTAGAGAGAGAGAGAGACGCAGACAGACAGACAGACACAGAAACAAAGAGGGAGGGAGAGAGCTAGAGAGAGAGAAACAGACAGACAGATACAGAAACAGAGAGAGAGAGAGAGAGAGAGAGAGAGAGAGAGAGACAGACAGACAGACAGACAGAGACAGAAACAAAGAGGGAGGGAGAGAGCTAGAGAGAGAGAGAGAGAAGAGAGAGAAACAGACAGACAGACAAACAGACACAGAAACAAAGAGGGAGGGAGAGAGCTAGAGAGAGAGAGAAAGAGAAGAGAGAGAGAGAGAGAGACACACACACACACACACACACACACACACACACACACACACACACACACATACTAATTTATGACCAATATTGTAAATGAGAAAATGGGATGATTTTTGCACCTATTTTAATTGTGTTTTTCTGCAGCATTGTAAAAAAAAATAATTTATATTTTCAGAACGCAAAAGTGAGATTTTTTTTTTTTTCCATAATTTTTCATCTGCTTTTCTTCCATATTTTGAAAAAGGTTGATATATATATTTTTTTTTTTCACTTTTTTTTGTCCCTGATATATGGGTGTTGGTAAAGGCGAAGTGTGGGGAATTTTGAGTGTTACTTTTATGATAATTTTTCTTCTTTTTTTTCTGTGGTTTTGCAAAAAAAAAAAAAGGCAGTGGTATTGTTTTTTATATATTTTCTTTTTCAGTCCCTCATTTCTCGTTATTCCTAGTAGTAGTAGTAGTAGTAGTAGTAGTAGTAATAGTAGTGGTGGTGGTGGTATTAGTAGTAGTAGTAGTAGTAGTAGTAGTAATAGTAGTAGTAGTAGTAGTAGTAATAGTCGTAGTAGTAGTAGTAGTAGTAGTAGTAGTAGTAGTAGTAGTAGTAGTAGTGAGGAATTTTGCCATTTTATTTTTTGATAATTTTTTTCGATTTTTTTGAGATTATGATAAAAGGTATAGGCAGACTGGGAGAGTATTATTGTTTTCTCTTTTTTTAATATATATGTTTGTTTGAGGAGCTGTGAAAATTTTAGATTATATATGAAAAATCTTCCTTTTTTTTCTTTAATGTGGTTGTCTGGGTTAGTAGAAAAAAAATAAATAAATAAATAAAAGAGATAATTTGCTGTATTATTTTTGAGTTTTTTTAATGTAGAGTTGTGAAAAAATTTAAAGGTGTGAAAATTCTTACTCTCCTTTTTACATGGTTTTTTGAGTTCACTGAAAAAAAAAAAATATTCGTTTTGTTTTCATTTTTATTTCTTGTTTGCATAATTGTCAAGACAGAAGTGTGAGAGATTCCGGCATGTGTGTGTGTGTGTGTGTGTGTGTGTGTGTGTGTGTGTGTGTGTGTGTGTGTGTGAGAGAGAGAGAGAGAGAGAGAGAGAGAGAGAGAGTTACATAGATTACACAGACTTTACCATCCCTATTAAGTTAGGTGGTCAGGCCTTAACACTAATAGGCAGCCGTAATCACTAGTAAAAACTCTAGGAATGAGAGAGAGAGAGAGAGAGAGAGAGAGAGAGAGAGAGTGTTCATTGTCATGGAAATAAGCAGGGTCGGGAGTGGCCACTGACAAGATGTAATTATTCGTACCTCATCTTGCTCTTTCACGCCTTATTCTCTCTCTCTCTCTCTCTCTCTCTCTCTCTCTCTCTCTCTCTCTCTCTCTCTCTCTCTCTTTTCTGCATTTCCTCTTATGCATTCATCCTTCCTGCCATCCTTCATTCTCCCTCTTCTTTATCTCTCTTCTTCTCGTTTAATTTTCATCCTTTTCTCTCTTCCTCTCCTCCATTCTGCCTCCCTTCTCTCCATCCTTCCATTTCTCCTCCTAGCCCTTCACTCCGCTACTTCCATCCTATTTTTTTCGTTTATATCATTACCTTTCTATTATATATTTCTGTCTTCTTTGTTTTCTTTTCTCAGCCCTCCTTTCCTTAAATTTTTTTCTTTCCTTATTTATCCTTATTCTCTGTATATATTTTTTCTGTTGAATCTTCATCTGTTCTACTCCCTCATTTTTCTTCTCCTTTCCTCTTTCCACCTTCTTCCTTCCCCTGCCTTCCTTCTTCCTTCCCCTGCCTTCCTTCTTCCTTCCCCTGCCTTCCTTCTTCCTTCCCCTGCCTTCCTTCTTCCTTCCCCTGCCTTCCTTCTTCCTTCCCCTGCCTTCCTTCTTCCTTCCCCTGCCTTCCTTCTTCCAGCTTTCCCTCTTCTACTTTGCTCCCATCCCTCTTTCCTTCTCTCCCTTTCCTTCCTTTCTTCCCTTTACCTTCCCTTTCTCCTTTCCTTCCTATTCTCTGCCTCCCCTTTATCTTCTTCGTCTTACCTCTTCATTCTCTCTTCCTCCCGTGCGTCTCCTCCTCTTTTTTTTTTTTTATGATCTTTTCTAACTCATCTTTCATCTCTCTCTCTCTCTCTCTCTCTCTCTCTCTCTCTCTCTCTCTTTATCAACCTCATCTGTCTTCTGGTACATTCCGATCCATGTTCATTTATGAATTTATTTATTTTTCGTGTTACCTATTTCTTTCTCTTCCCTACGGCTCTTCAGGCTATTTTGTCTATGTAATTTGTGTAATTCTTTCCTGACACACGTAAAATTAGTGTACGAGTATGTGTATTTTTAGTGTTTTTGATCGTGTGTAGGTTTGGAATGTGTGTGTGTGTGTGTGTGTGTGTGTGTGTGTGTGTGTGTGTGTGTGTGTGTGCGTATGAGCATGTGCACAAAAGTGAATGTAGATGAATGTGCATGTGGGTAAGTGTGCGTGTGCTAGTATGTTCATGTGGTTCAGCATGTATGTGTGTGTATGTACTTGTTCCAAAATATGTATGTGTATGTGCGTAATTGTGTGCATGAGTGTGTGCGTATAATCGTGCGTGAGTGTGTGCGTGGTGGCGTGACTGGTGTCCACGCCACACTTCCGGTACAGGTAGCCCGGTTCTAATTAGCACATCCGCGCCCCCCACCCTTACCTGTTCCCCCATCCCCCTCCCCCACTCACCCTCACCTCTCTCTCCTGTCCCCTCCTTGCCTCTCCTGGTCACCCCTTCCCCCTCCCCCCCTATTCTCCTTCCATACCTACTCCCTCTCCCTCATATTTCACCATCCCCACCAGCTTGCTTCTCCCCTCTTCTCCCCCTCCTCTCGTCCCTCCCCTATCCTGTTCACCCATCCCACTCTCCCTTCTCCTGATCATCCCTCCCTCTCCCTTTTTGTCCCCTCTTTCCTCACCCTCTCTGCTGTCTGTGTCTCTCCATCCCCCTCCACACTACACAGTTCCCTGTCTTTCTCCCTTTTCCCTCCCTCTCCCTCCTGTCTCCCTCTCTCTCTCTCTCCCTTTTACCTCCCCTATCCTCCTTCTCCCTTACATTTCACCCTTTTCCCTTTGGTGTCTCCTCCCCCATCCTTCCACTGTTTCCCCTCCCCCTCATCTCCCCTCCCCCTCTTCTCCCCTCCCCCTCTTCTCCCCTCCCCCTCTTCTCCCCTCCCCCTCTTCTCCCCTCCCGCTCTAGGTCTCTTTTTCCTCGTTTGTCCCCCTCCCCTATTCTCATTTACTTCTTTCCACTCCCTTTCTTCCCACTCCCCTCCTCCCACTCCCCTCCTCCCACTTTCCCTCCTCCCACTTTCCCTCCTCCCACTTTCCCTCCTCCCCCTCCTCCTCTTCTGCCCCTCACCCCTTCACTGCCCCTCCTTGCCCCCCCCCCTCTGCCACCCTCCATTTCACACTACTTATACTGAGCTCCTGACTATTATCATTTTTACTGCTGATAATTCTACTACTACTACTACTACTACTACTACTACTACTACGACTACTACGACTACTACTACTACTACTACTACTACTACTACTACTACTACTGCTACTACTATTTTCACTTCTACACTTTTTATATCTGCTGCCTTTCTGCCTTTCCACCTGCTATTAATGTGTGCTTCTGCTCCCACACTCACCCCAACTTCTATTACCTCTGTTGGCATCATTAATGGCTACTCTCTACCATTTCCACCCTCGCTACCACCACCACCACCACCCACTCACCTCTGCTGTCTCCATCACTGCCACCACCACAACCACCCACTCACCTCTGCTCTCTCCATCACCACCACCACAACCAGTCACTCACCACTGCTCTCTCCACCACCACCACCCACTCACCTTTGCTCTCTCCACCACCACCACCACCACCACCACCACCACCCTCTCACCTTTGCTCTCTCCATCACCACCACCACCCTCTCACCTTTGCTCTCTCCATCACCACCACCACCACAACCACCCACTCTGTCCTCTCCATCACATCACAACCACCACCACAACCACCCACTCACCTCTGCCCTCTTCATCACAACCACCACCACAACCACCCACTCACCTCTGCCCTCTTCATCACAACCACCACCACAACTACCCACTCTCCTCTGCCCTCTCCATCACAACCACCACCACCACAACTAACCTACATACTGTACTCATTGTTTTGTTTTTTATCATCAGTCCCCCCGCCTCCTCTCTCTCTCTCTCTCTCTCTCTCTCTCTCTCTCTCTCTCTCTCTCTCTCTCTCTCTCTCACACACACACACACACACACACACACACACACACACACACACACACACACACACACACACACACACACACACACACACACACACACACACACACACACACACACACACACACACACACACACACACACACACACACACACACACACACACACACACACACACACACACACACACACACACACATGTTATCTGTAATATCACCACTTTTCCCCCTTCTTTCACACCCCTTCCCCTCCCCCATCACCCCTTCCCCTCCCCCATCACCCCTTCCCCCTTCTGCCTCACTCATTTCCCTCCTCTCAACCATTTTCCCCCTCTCAACCATTTTCCCCCTCTCACACATTTTCCCCTCCTCTCCTCTTCCTCTCCTTCACAACTCCCCCTCTTTCCTTCCCTCATTCCTCTTTCCTTCCCTCTCACACCTTCCCACTTTCTCCCACACTCATTTTCCACTCGCTTATCCTCTCTTCCTTCCTTTCCACCTTCTTTATCCCTTTCCCTCTCTTCCACCTCTTCCCTTCTTCCCACACCTCCTCCCCTCTCTCCCCCATCCCTTTCTCCTCCTCCCCATTTCTCCCCATCCCCTTTTCTCCCCTTCCTCTTCTTCCATCCCTGTGTTTTCCTTTCCTGTATCACTTCCTTGTCCTTTCTTATTTCTCTCATTTCTCACTCCATTCTCCCCTTCTTCAACCCTTTCCCTTTCCCCTTTCTTTCTCCTCCATCTCTGCTCCTTCTCTACTTACCTCGTCCTCCTTTCCTTCCCTCCTCTCTCTCCTCCCTCCTTTCCTTCCCTCCTCTCTCTCCTCCCTCCCTCACCTGTTGCTCTCATTCTTCACCTCTCTCTCTTTTCCATCTCTTCTGTTTTACCCCTCCTTCTCTCTGCCACATCATCCTTTCTTTCTACTCCTTCCCCTTCCCTTACCCTCTCTCCCTTCTCCTCCACATCTCCATCTCTGCTCTCCCTCTTCCTTACACCTCCTCCCCTCCTTCCTCACCCTTCCGTCTCCTCACCTCTTCCCCTCTCTTCTCTCCCTCCCCTCCCCTCCCCTCCCCACCCCTCCCCTTCTCTCCTCTCCCCTCCCCATCTCATTACGTCAAACCACACCACTTGCCTTTCCACTCATTTTAATTACCTATGCCTAGAGGGGGTGAGGGTGGGGAGAGAGGGAGAGACGAGGGAGATAAAGAGGAAGCGGGGAAGTGAGAGGGAGGGAGATAGAGGAAGAGAGAGGGAGGGAGGGGGATTGAGATAAAGAGGAAGTGAGAGGGAGGGAGATAAAGAGGAAGAGAGGAAGTGAGAGGGAGGGAGATAAAGAGGAAGAGAGGAAGTGAGAGGGAGGGAGATTAGGAAGAGAGAAAGGAGGGAGATAAAGAAGAGAGGAAGTGAGAGGGAGGGGAGGAATAGGTGAGGTGGTGAGAGGGAAGGGAGCCAGTGGAGGTGGAGGGGCAGTAAGAGGGAAGGAAGAAGTGGCGAGAGGGGAGGGAAGGAAGGGAGAGGGGAATTGAAAAGTGAGGACGGATGTGAGAGGGAGGGGAGGAAAGGTAGAATTGCCAAGAGGGGAGGGGAGGAAGAGAGTTAGTGAGGGGAGAATGAAAGTGAGAGGGGAGGAAGAAGAGGGAGTTGTGAAAGGGGGACAGAAAGTGAGGGGAGAGAGAGGGGAAGTGGAAAGAATAATATAAAAAAAGAGGAGGATGGGAGGGCGGAAGGAAAGGGAAGGGAAGGGAGAGGGGAGGTGAGAGGAAGAGGAGAGAGAGAGGGGAGGCAAGGGGAAGAGAAGGGAGAGGGGAGAGGAAGAGAAAAGAGAGGGGAGGCAGGGGGAAGATAGGGGGAATAGGAGATGAAGATATGAAAGTAGAAAATTTATGAAGTGGAGAGAGAGAGAGAGAGAGAGAGAGTAATGATATGCAAAAGGCTTCATTAGCGGGATCAATTAAGCAAACTCTCCCACAAACCCACACTTAACGGGGGCTTCTTTCTTTCAATTAGTAGGTGTTTCTTTAGAGCTACCTTTATTCTCTCTCTCTCTCTCTCTCTCTCTCTCTCTCTATTCTTATGCTAATACTTCTTAATGTGTTTCAGTTTTTTCCCCTCCTCCTCCTCCTCCTCCTCCTCCTCCTCCTCCTCCTCCTCCTCCTCCTCCTCCTCCTCCTCCTCCTCTTCCTCCTCCTCCTCCTCCTCCTCCTCTTCCTCCTCCTCCTCCTCCTCCTCCTCCTCCTCCTCCTCCTCCTCCTCTCACTAACGCAATTACGAAAAATGAAAATCTCAGAAAAACTCGCCCAAGAAAATGGAAAAAAAATATAAGTAGACAAGCGTGAGAAACAACCACAGAATCAATAAGGCTGAAACTCCCTATCTTCCCTATGAGATTTCCGTCCCTATGGCCCCCACGTGACGTCATTAGGGCTGGCCAACGAGGTAATTAGATGGTAACAAGGCAATTATCGTGTTTATTTTTTTTCATTATTTTTTTTAACTAATTAACCTCCACAGTAATGGTCTTTCATGGGTAAAATCGGCAGTATGAATGCGCGCACGCACGCACGCACGCACGTACACACACACACACACACACACACACACACACACACACACACACACACAATGACTGCGTGTTTATAATTTTCCTGATTTAGGGCAAGATTTTTTCCTGACTGGGGACACCTTGAGAGAGAGAGAGAGAGAGAGAGAGAGAGAAACTTGGACTCTTAACACCTCTTCCTTAGCGATTTATTTTTGGATATAGAGGGTTAATATCCTTTTGTGCGTTATTTAGGCAGAGTATGGGGATGCTTGAAGGATCTAACCGGATAGGACGATAAGATGCAGCTAAACAAATCGCTTAGGAAAAGATGTTAGGGGATATACAAGGTTTGATATAGTAGTGAGAAAATAATAATGAATAATTTTGATCTTGTTTTTAAAAAGGGAAATAAAATGGTTCAATGGCCTTAAAGTTGAAAATCCCCCTGTTTACCGGACCAAAAATTGTCTTACAGCTTTTGGTCTAATATTTTTGAAGCAGTGAACGAAACGTATGAAAAATTCCCCAGTAAGTGCTCATAGGGTTGTACTGTAGTGGGGTTAGGGAGCTTACTTAACGCCTCTCCCGTACCGATTTATTTTTTATTCTGCTCCGTTACTATATTCTTGTGTGGTTAGGAAGCTTACTTAACGCCTCTTCCGTACCGATTTATTTTTTATTCTGCTCCGTTGCGGTATTCTTGTGTGGTTAGGAAGCTTACTTAACGCCTCTTCCCTACCGATTTATTTCTGATTCTGCTCCGTTGCTATGTTCGTATGTGTTATTCAGCACACTAACACCTCTTCCTTAGTGGTTTATTCCTTATTCTTCTCCGTTACTGTATTCTTGTGTGGTTAGGAAGCTTAGTAACACCTCTTCCTTACCGATTTATTCCTGATTCTGCTCCGTTACCTTTTTCTTTTGTGGTTAGGAAGCTTACTAACACCTCTCCCTTACCGATTTATTCCTGATTCTGCCCTGTTGCTATGTTCGTGTGTATTTTGAAGCTTACTAACACCTCATCCTTACTGGTGTATTCCTGATTCTGCTTCGTTACTATATGCTTGTGTGTTTTGAAAGCTTACAAACACCTCTTCCTTACCGATTTATTCTTGCTTCTGCTCAGTTAATGTTCGTGAAAATACAAGTACGTGAAAATATAAGTACGTGAAAATATAAGTACGTGAAAATATAAGTACGTGAAAATATAAGTACGTGGAAATATAAGTACGTGGAAATATAAGTACGTGGAAATATAAGTACGTGGAAATATAAGTACGTGGAAATATAAGTACGTGGAAATATATGTACGTGGAAATATATGTACGTGAAAATACAGGTACGTGAAAATATAAGTACGTGAAAATATAAGTACGTGAAAATATAAGTACGTGAAAATATAAGTACGTGAAAATATAAGTACGTGAAAATATAAGTACGTGAAAATATAAGTACGTGGAAATATAAGTACGTGGAAATATAAGTACGTGAAATTATAAGTACGTGAAAATACAGGTACGTGAAAATACAACTACGTGAAAATATAAATGAAACTACACCCTTACCACGTCTCCTGTCTAATGGCACTGTCCCCCACCTTATCACTTCCCCCCACCTCCCCCACCCTCCCTCCCCCACACGTATAAAATCTCACATCCATATACGTCTGTGTTTACTGCTAGCTTGGGGAGTAGGGGAGGGGAGGGAGGAGTGGGGGTGAGAGGGGAGGGGAGGGGTGGGGGTGAGAGTGGAAGGGGAGGGGAGGGAGCGGTGCTGGATGATGGAGTGGCAAGTTTTAAGTATGTTGTTTATTTTGGTTGATTTGGGTGTGTCTGTGTATACACTAGGTATATTTGGAGTTAAATATATGCATAGGTATACGTTATTTATTATATTCATTTATATTTATGTATCTAAATATATATAATTATTAACGGTGCCTGTATGTCTCTAGTTATTTATTTGCCCGTTTATATATTTTTTTATATTTTTTTTATGCAAGGAAGAAGGAACCCAAGGCCAGAAGCTCCCAAGATTGTTCCCTCCAAGAAAAACAAAAAACAGGATAGCAGAGAGCCAAGTGTATATAATAATTCACAGTGTCTGTCTGTCTGTTTGTCCGTTTTGCACACCACCGTTTTCAAGACAGTATTAAATATTTACACTGGCATACTGTACACCCGGCCCAGTGGAGTGGACTATGTGGGACGACAGAACGAGGGGGTTTTGTCCTGTGTCCCTACCTGGTGTCCAAGATGAAGGTAAATTTTGCATGGCTATAAAGACGAAAACAATTATGATTTACGTCTGGCCACATATAAACCTGATACACCACGGAATTCGAAGGGTTAAGTGACGAAAAAAAATAAAAATAAGCGAAAGGATACGAAGGCAATCATAGGCCCAAAAGAAAACCTTTATATATAACCAAATTAATCTGAACAGTATCGTATAACATTCCTATAGGCTGTTTGTTCTTACTTGATCGAATAGGGCCTTGTCACGGATCGAAAAACGAAGGTGTGGCTGCTTGGGTGAATTAGGAATGCGTCTCCTTGGTTACTAGTCAGATCCACCTTACACCTCGACACTACTGTAGGTCATCATCTGAGCTGAAAGAGGTGAGGGATATTTGTTATGTTAGAGTAAGTAGGTTATGGAAAGTAGTTAAGAAGTAAATGGACATACTGAGTTTAGCCTTAATCCCGACATCCCCCTCAAAGGAAAATTATTATTATTATTATTATTATTATTATTATTATTAAAACCCTCCTCCTCCTCCTCCTCCTCCTCCTCCTCCTTTTGCTACTATTACTACTAATAATACTAATACTAATACCAATAATAATAATAATAATAATAATAATAATAACGATACTGATAATAATAATCATCATCATCATCATCATCATCATCATCATCACCACCCACCATTTCCCCAGCATCCACTATCCTTCCTATCCCCTCTCGCCACATCCCTGCCTGGCTGACGTTCTGGCTTGGGGGTGGGGGATGGGGGGCTAGAGGGGGAACGAAGCCAGGCCATCAGCCATTGCCTTGATCCGCTTATTTGGCGCCGCCTCTCCTACGTTATTTATGGCAGACTAATGTGGCTTATCTTCAGGAGGGTGGGGAGTTGGGGAGATGGGGTTGTGGGGACAGGAGGGAGGAGAGGAAGGGTGGGGGCGGATGAGAGGACTGGAGAGGAGGATATGGGGAGATGGGGTTATAGAGTACGGGAGGGAGGGCTGGAGAGGAGATATTGGGGAGTGTTTGCTCGTGGAGGGGGTAGGGAAGGGGAAGAGAATAGGGGAAGGGTGAGGGTGGGAGAGAGTACTGGAGAGGAGGGATTGGGAAGATGGGGTTGTGGGGGGAGAGAGGGAGGGATGGGGAGGATGGATTGGGGAGTTTTTGCTGGTGGAGGGGATAGGGAAGGGGAAGAGAATGGTGGGGAAATGTGGGGGCGGAAGGGAGTACTGGTGAGGAGGGTTTGGGGAGTGTTTGTTCGTGGAGGGGATGTGGAAGGGAAACGAAAGAGAATGGGCAGGAAGGGTGGGGAAAGGGATTTTATATATATATATATATATATATATATATATATATATATATATAGAGAGAGAGAGAGAGAGAGAGAGAGAGAGAGAGAGAGAGAGAGAGAGAGAGAGGTGTGTGTGTGTGTGTGTGTGTGTGTGTGTGAGAGAGAGAGAGAGAGAGAGAGAGGGGAATGTGGGGAGAAAGGCTAACTGAGACGATTGTATTCATTTCAAATAAATCTGGCCGCCAAAAAGTTAACCCCCTTCACCACAAGAGGTTTATGTCGAGTAACCCTATAATCGTTCAGGCTGAGCAGGCCCATCACCCACAGGCAAGCAACCGCCCTTGCAAGGCCGTTCCGTGCAGTAAACCAATGTTCCCTTACGACAGACAGCGGAGAAGAGTGTGGAAGTTTGGTTCCCAGATGGATGTTGCATTTGCGTCTCTCCACCTAGGTAACAAGGGCACCATAGTAGGCTCTGCTTCCCCCTGTAATTTGATTTATATGGTTATCACCCAGCGTTGTAAATGGTTTCCTGTAGCCAGGAAACCATTAACTTTGTCACTTAGTGTAGAGCCACTTGAAGAGGAAAGAAGAGTAATAAAAGTGACAGGAAGGATGGGAGAAATAGGAAGAGAGGAGGACAGACACAAGCAAAGGATTAATCAAGCTGAAAAGAAGAAGCAGGCAGCACTACATAGAGTGAGTGGATGATGGTCGCCACCACCTATGGCCAGGCGTCTCGTAGTGGTGTTAACCCCTTCAGTACAACGTCATATTCTGATCCGTCAATTTTATATCCCTTGAAGGATCTATATTGCTTAAGAGATTAATTAACCTTTATTTTTTCTTCTAGTTTTAATTATCTTCTGTTAAATAAAATCGTCTGTTGGTTGCAATAATAATAAAAATAAAACAGGTCCTGGTGGTGAAGTGGTTGAGCAGAGGGTCTTGTGTAGTTAATGAGAGGAGGTCGTAAAGAGGGGGAAACAGTCACGCTAAAATGACTCAATTATGGACACTGTTTTAACGACCCCCTTGCCTTCACCCCCCCTCAACACACACACACACACACACACACACACACACACACACACACACATCTCTCCCATCTTCTCTCCCCCTTCTTCCCCCCCCTTCTTCCCCCCCCTTCTTTCCCCCCCCTCTTCTCTCTTATAGCCTCCTTCCCTCCCCTCCCCTCTCTTCCCTTACCCCATGCCGTCTTTTTACTCCTCTCCCTCCCCATCTGTCCATCTCCTCCCCCATCTCCTCCCCACCTTCTCCCTCCTCACATCACTTCCTTCCTCCTCTTCCTTCTCTTCCTCACCCCCTCCCTTCACTTCCTTGTTATCGCCTTCCTTCCATTCCTTTCCTTTCCCACCTTCCACACAATCCTCAATTCTCGTCTCCTCTCCTCTCCACCTTCCTTCCCCTCTCCTCTCCTCTCCACCTTCCTTCCCCTCTCCTCTCCTCTCCACCTTCCTTCCCCTCTCCTCCTTCCTTCCCCTCTCCTCCTCTCATCACTTCTCTCCTCCTCTCATCACTTCTCTCCTCCTCTCATCACTTCTCTCCTCCTCTCATCACTTCTCTCCTCCTCTCATCACTTCTCTCCTCCCCTCTCCTCCTCTCATCACTTCTCTCCTCCCCTCTCCTTACTCTCTTCCCTTACTGTCCCTCCCCTCCTTTCCCCTCCCCTCCTTTCCCCTCCCCTCCCTTCCCCTCCCCTCCCCTCCATTCCCCTCCCCTTTAATTATCTCCCCTCTTGTCTCCCCATCATCTCCATTTTCCACTCTCCTCCTTGCCCCATTTTAAGCTCTTTAATTTTACGATATGGTATTTAAAGAGAGAGAGAGAGAGAGAGAGAGAGAATCATATGGACGATAAAGACAGGAAGAAAAAGACGAAGAAGACAATAGTAAATAAACCCTTTGAGGACATTATTTTTTTTTTTCATTTTTGTTCTCCCAAAATAAATAAATAAATAAATAATAAAAATAAAAAATAACCGGGAATATTTATAGGTTTGTATTTCGTCGGGCAAGGAGTCTCCCTAGCACCTCTTCCTTAGCGATTTATTTTTGGATATGAGTGAGTAATATCCATTTGTATGTTATTTATGCAGAGTGAGGCGATATTGGAAGGATTTATATAACATGGAAGAGTGCAGTAAGGTGTAATAATCAAAATAAATCGCGTAGGAAAAGGTGTTAGGGGCAGAATTCTAGAGTTACCCATGACCTTGCTCTCACTTGAGGGGTGGTCACTGAATATGTGTTTGAAGGGAGAACTTAAGTGTATTAGGCCCAATAGATAGATGGATGGATGGACAGATAGATAGATAGATGGATGGATGGATAGATAGATAGAGATGGATGGATAGATGGATGGATGAATGGATAGATAGATAGATACATACATACATGGATGGATAGATTGATATAGATGGATAGATAGATAGGTAGGTAGGTTGGTAAGTAGGTAGGTAGATAGATAGACAGACAGATAGATAGATATATAGAAAGCTCAGTGTCTATCTAAACAGCATAATAGGGCTTTCATTTTTCTGTGCCTCTCACGACAGCCATCTTTAGCACTGACAGCTTCCTCTCTCCTAATTAGACAGCTTTTTCTCCAGGGTAATTATGTTTATGATAATTGGGGCCATTCCCGTGGGCACTTAGGCTCATTAGGATTTAACCCGAAATCCACCATAGAGAGGAGGATTTTTACGACGTTATTCTCGCCCCTACGGACTTGTGTTCTAAGGTCCATTTTTCCACGTACTTCGGGTGACGTATTTACAGAGGAGGATTTTTTCGACGTTATTTTCGCCTCTACGGTCTTGTGTTTTAAGGTCCATTTTTCCATGGACTTCGGATGACGTGTATTTACGCTCTTTAATGACGAGATAATGGCGTGATTTTCCCCGCTCTATCGTTGAAGGTGATTCGGTGGAGATTGAGGAAATTGTAATTATCTTGGCTAATTACATCAGGGGAAATTTTAATGAGGGGAAAAAAGAGGGGAAAAAGAGGGTTAATTAGTAGTGATGGGGGAGCATCTTAAGGAGCGGCCCAGTTAGTCAGTCCCACATCAAGGATTTTCACGTTACTTCACACCCCTTAAGGATTTTCGCACAAGGTCTTTCACTCTGCCCAAGGCCCCTATGGTCCCGCATCTCTGAATTATGCTTTACTTGTTTTTATTCGTAGTATCTCCATATGATTTTATTGAGCTTAGGAGACTCGTACTGAAGGGGTTAAACTATGTCTAATTCGTTTAATACTGTTGCGTCTGTTATTATTATTATTATTATTATTATTACTATGTTTACTACTACTACTACTAATACTACTACTACTACTACTACTACTACTACTACACTACTACTACTACTACTGCTATCATCATCATCATCCATAATCATCATCACCATCATCATTGTTAGTATTATTATTATTATCATTACAATTACTATTATTATTATTATTTATTATTATTATTATTATTATTATTATTGTTGTTGAACTTAAACAATAGATAAGCCCTATAGTAAAAACATTATCTCCAGAGCCAAATAAAACCCTATAAGAGTAACAGGAAAAATAATAGACAGGAAAATAGACCAAAAGGGTTAATGGGGAAGGAGAAAGAGGTGACAGGGAAAAAAGGCGAAAATATGGAGTTAATTACCTGTGATTAAATTTGACCTTTGACCTTGCACCTGGTGTTGTTTGCCTTTTGTTTTTCCTTTCTTGTGGCGACCATCATCCACTCACTTGATGTGGTGATGCCTACTTCTTCCTTCACCTTTATCATTTTTTATTTTCTGTGTCTGCCCTTCTCTCTTTCTGTTTCTTACAATCATCCACTCACTTGATGTAGTGCTGCCTACTTCTTCCTTCACGTTTATCATTGTTTCTCTCTGTCTGCCCTCCTCTGTTCCCATTTCTCACCATCATCTACTCACTTGATGTAGTGCTGCCTACTTCTTCCTTCACCTTTATCATTCTTTTTCAATGTCTGCCCTCCTCTCTTCCATTTCTCACCATCATCCACTCAGTGTAGTGCTGCCTACATATTCTTTCGCCTTTATCATTCTTTTTCTGTGTCTGCCCTCTCTTTTCCCTCTCTTCCTATTTCTCACCACCATCCACTCACTTGAGGTAGTGTTGCCTATTTCTTCCTTCACCTTTATCTTTCTTTTTCTGTGTCTGCCTTCCTCTCTTCCTATTTTTCACATCTTTCGTGTCACTTTTTATTATACGTCTTTCCTGCTCAGGTGGCTTTACACTGAGTGACAAGCCTAATGGTTTCATGTAAGCCAGGGAACCACTTACAGCGCTGGGTGGTAACCATATAACCAACCCATACGTGTTCCCTACGTGTCAGCAAGTGGGTTAGCGAAGGGTTAGTGCCCCTCCCCGTAAAACAACTAACTCAAAGACAAACGGCCACCCTTTACTGGATTATGGCGCCTGACGAGAGAGAGAGAGAGAGAGAGAGAGAGAGAGAGAGAGAGGGAGGGAGAGAGAGAGAGAGAGAGAGAGAGACAGAGGGAGAGAGAGAGAGAGAGACAGAGGGAGAGAGAGAGAGAGATGGACAGACTTTCTCATTTGCAAGTAGGGAAAAAAAAAGGGGAAAAAATAGGGTTGATTATCAGTGAGTAGATGTGACCTCTGACCTTTCATATATATTTTTTTTTTGGGGGGGTATTATTCTCATCTCCAACTCTCCATCTTTAATCTCTTCCCTTATGGTAATTAGAAGGAAATGGAGTTAATTACAGGTGATTAAATGTGACCTAAATATGACCTTTGACCCTTGGTTTGTTGCTGTGATTATTATTATTATTTTTTTTTTCAATATTGTGTCTCCCTGCTTCTCCTCTTCAGCTTTCCTCTTTTCTATTCTTCATCTTTCATTTTTCCTTCATCTTTCATTTTTCCTTCATCTTTCTCTTCTTCATATTTTCCTTATATTCATCTTTCCTTTTATCTCTTCTTCAACATTCCTAAGTCTCTTTTTCATTTTCCATTCTTTCCTTAATCTTCCTTTCTTTCCTTCTTTTCTTCTTCATATTTCCTTCTCTCTTCATCGTTTCTTCCTTCTCTTCTTCATCTTTTCTTTCTTGTTTTCATCATCTTTCCTTTGTCCTCTTCTTCAGCTTTCCTTTCTCTTCATCTTTCCTTTCTCCCCTTCTTCATCTTTCCTTTCTTTTCACATTTCCTTTCTCCTTTTCTTCATCTTTCCTTTCTTCTCTTCATCTCTCCTTTCTCCTCTTCATATTGCCTTCTCTTCTTCATCTTTCCTTTCATGTCGTCATCTTTCTTTTCTCCTCTTCATCTTTCCTTCTTTTCCTCATCTTTCCTTTCTTCTCTTCATCTTTCCATTTTCCTCTTCATATTTCCTTCTCTTCCTCATCTTTCCTTCTCTTCATCTTTCCTTTCTCCTCTTCATATTACCTTCTCTTCTTCATCTTTCCTTTCATGTCGTCATCTTTCCTTTCTTATCTTTTCATCGTCTTCATCTTTCCTTCTTTGTCCTGATTTTTCCTGTCTTCATATTTCCTTCTTTTCTTCATCTTTCCATTCTTCATCTTTTCTTCTCCTTCACCTTTCTTTACGCTTCATCTTTCCTTTCTTCCTCCTCATCTCCCCTCTCATTAACCCCTTCAGTACGACAGACCATTCCTAAGTTACATAAAAAAATTGAGTTAATAATTAAGCCAAAAATAATTGTAACGATAAATGACAAGTATTTCTAACTCCTAAGCTGAGAAAAATCGTCTGACATTAATAAAACATAAATAAATAAATAAAATATAAATGTAAATAAAACGCCATTCGACAGGTGTAAAAATATTCCCCACCCCTTCATACCTGCCCATTAATCAATATCTCTTACCTGGTTGCCTGAAATTTGATGAGTCTCCTTGGTTACTAGTCAAATTTTCCCTCCAGTCTGACTACACCTGGCCATCACCTGAATTGAAAAATATTAAGGACCTTCTCCTTTCACTCCTCCCTTCATCTCTCTCTCTCTCTCTCACACACACACACACACACACACACACACACACACACACACACACACACACACACACACACACACACACACACACACACACACACACTCAAGGAGACTGCAGATTGGAAGGCAAACACAGTAACCACCGAGACACCATGGCTCCAGACGCATCCATCAGTGTCCCCTTAATTACTTGTACTTAATTTGTACAGTACTCATTACCGCCCCTTCATTACCCTCCATTACTTTCCCTTGTAGTACTTTGTAATGATGTACAGCACTCTAGTCATTCGCTGTTCCTCTCTCTCTCTCTCTCTCTCTCTCTCTCTCTCTCAATCTGTCTATATTTCTCTCCCCCTTTCCCCTCTCTCTTTCCTTTCCTCTCTCTCTTTCCTTTCCCCTCTTTCCCCATTCTCTGTCTGTCTATATATCTGTCTTTCACAATCCCCTCCCCCCCTTTCCTCCCCCTATTTCCTTCCCCGAGTTGCCATTCCCTCCTCACTCTTGCCTTTCCTCTATCGCTTTCCTTCCCTTATTCTCATTTTTCCCCTCTCTCTTTCCTTCCCCTTTCTCTTTCCTTCCTTTCTCTCCTCGCTTCCTTTCTCTTCCCTTTCTCTCCTCGTTTCCTTTCTCTCTTCCCTTTCTCTCCTCGCTTCCTTTCTCTCTTCCCTTTCTCTCCTCCGTTCCTTTCTCTCCTCCCTTCCTTTCTCTCCTCCCTTCCTTCCTCTCCTTTCTTCCCATCTTCCCTACCCTCCTCTCTCCCCCTTTCTCCCCTACCCTCCTCTCTCCCCCTTTCTCCCCTATATTTACCCATTCCCCCATTCCCACGACCGCAACTACACCCTCCACCCCCTCCAACCCCCACCCTTTCCCTACCCCCACTAAAACAGGTAAGATTATGCATTATTAAATTCATTCATGCTGATCCAGTGTACCAGAAGGGGGGACTCATTTTTAAGACAGGTATCTCAGGTAATTCAGGTGTAAGGAGGTGTAATCAGTGGGGTTGATTATGCAGATTTTTGGAGTACAGGTGTAGAATTTATGTTAATTAGGCAGGCAGGTAGACAGGCAGGTAGGGACATAAGCAGGTGGATGGATTGCTAGGTGGATGGCTGTATGTTGATAGGTAGGTGGCTGGGTAGGTAGGAAGGAAGGTTAGTAGATGGGTAAGTAGGTAGGAATGTGGGCGGATAGGTGAGCAATTAAGAAGGTTGGTAGGTAGGAGGGAAGGAAAGAAGGTAGGTAGGAGAGTAGGAAGGAAAGAAGGAAGGTTGGTTGATAGGTAGGAAGGAAGGAAGGTAGGTTGGTTGGTGGGTGGGTAGGAAGAAGGAAGGAAAGAAGATAAGCTGGTAGGAAGGAAGGAAGGAAGGTTGGTAGGTAGGAGGGAAGGAAAGAAGGAAGGAAGGAAGGAAGGAAAGTGGGTTGGTTGGTAGGTAGGTCAGGTAGGAAGGAAGGAAGTTTGGTTGGTAGGTAGGAAGATGGAAGGAAGGAAGGAAGGAAGGTTGGTAGGTAGGAAGATGGAAGGAAGGAAGGAAAGTAGGTTGGTTAGTGCGTAGGGTGGAAGGATGGAAGGTAGGTAGGTAGGTTGGAAGGAAGGAAGGTAGGTAGGAATGAAGGAAGGTGCCACGACTCGCCTTTCCGCCAGCAGAATCCGGCATGAAAAAGTAAGAAGGAACCCTATTCTTTATGCAAAACTCTCAGAGAAAATATATAGAGACGAATGAAAGCAAATTTAATCTGTATCATCTTAATTTCGGTGCCTCATCCTGGTGTGCTGTGTGTGTATTTTGTAACCTTCTTCCATGACTGTATTTAGCTGGGATGAAAGCTAAACACACACACACACACACACACACACACACACACACACACACACACACACACACACACACACACACACACACACACACACACACACACACACACACACACACACACAGAAGAATATATGTAAAAGTCGACAGTTTACAAAGACAAGGAAACGAAAAAAATTAACACTAGAAAATACTATAGCAAAGGTAAAGAAAACGAAGACAGAAAATGGGGAGAGAGGGGCGAGGGCAGGAAAAGTAAGCGGAGAGAGAGAGAGAGAGAGAGAGAGAGAGAGAGAGAGTGAGAGAGAGAGAGAGAGAGAGAGAGAGAGAGAGAGAACCCATTAAGCTCTGTATACACTAAGGCTCCGTGGCACAAGTGAGAGTGGAATTAGATTTTCTCGTCGAATTTCGCATTTATCGATCGTTTAAAAGGTTGCCAGCGTGTGTTTAGAAGAGGAAGAGGAAGAGGAAGAGGAAGAGGGTAGAGGGAGAAGAGGAGAGAAGAGGATAAATAAGGGAAAGAATGGGGAAGAAAGTTTAAGGAAGAGTAGAGATGGGGAGAGGAGAGGAGAGGAGGTCTATGGGGAGGAAGAAGGAAGAATGTAGAGGGAAGAAAAGAGGAGGGGTGAGGAAGAATAAGGGAAAGGAGGAGGAAGAAAGTAGAGAGAGAAAGCGAGGAGGAGGAAAGAAGAGGAAAGGAAGAGGGGGAAGAATATGGGAAGAACGGTGTGGGAAAGAAGAGGAAGACAGGGAAGATGCTGGAGAGAAGACTGGACGAAAGGAGAGGAAGCTTGTGGAGAGACAAAATAGGAGGAGGAGGAGGAGAGAAGAGGAGGAGGAGGAGGAAGAAATGTTGTAGGAAAAGAAGAGGAAAAAAATAAGATTGGAGTAAGGAAAGGAAAAGATAGAAGGAGGAAAATGGAAAGGGGAATGAAGACAGGAAGAAATGGGGAGGAGAGGAGGAAAAAAATGAGAGAGAGAGAGAGAGAGAGAGAGAGAGAATGAAGTTGATATTGTTTCTCCTCCTCCTCCTCATTTCCACTTATTTGTCATTTCCTCCTCCTCCTCCTCCTCCTCTGACGTCACACACATCCCTCTGATGTCAAGGTTGCCAGTGAGTGTAAACATGAACACCCACACACATGACGTACACACACACACACACACACACACACACACACACACACACACACACACACACACACACACACACACAAAAGTAAACAGGAGGCCAGATGATGATGATGATGATGATGATGATGATGATGATGATGAGGAGGAGGAGGAGGAGGAGGAGGAGGGAAAGTTGAAGATGGAGAAAGAGAGTGGGAGGGGGTTGGAGGGAAGAGGAAATAGTAAGGGGGATGGAAGGGAAAGGAGAGGGGAGGGATGCAATGCTGGGGGAGAGAGGGGGGGAGGGGGCGGTGGAGTCGGTTTTAGGAGAGAGAGAGAAGGAAGAAAGAGTAGGAGGAAGAAAGAAGAGAGAATGGGGAAGGAGGAGGCTGAAGAGGGAGATGAGGGAGAGAGAGAGAGAGAGGGGGGGGGCTCATCTGAATGCAGTGGCACTATCAGGCAAACAACAGGTCATTCAAGAGGCCAAGCAGTTGAGCAGGCAAGCAGGCAGATAGACATGATAGATACATAAGCAGGTGGGCAGCCAGATAGATAAATAGGTAGGTGTACAGGTAGGTAGGTTGATTAGGTAGGTAGATAATAGATAGATATATAAGCAGGTGGATAAGCAAGCAGGAAAATATAAACAAAAAAGGAGAGAGAGAAATAGATGAAAAATAGATGGGGTGGGGATGGAGGGGGAGGAGGAAAATGCAGGAAGGAAAACAAGGAATCAACCATGCAAGGAAAAAAGGAGGAGGAAAATACAGGACTAGGAAAATAAGCAAGAAAATAAACAAGAAGATAGGGGGTGAGAATGAGGTGGGAGGAGGAAATAAGCAAGCAAGGAAGGAGGGGAGGGAAGGGGTGGAAAGAGGGGAGGGAAGGGGTGGAAAGAGGGGAGGGAAGGGGTGGAAAGAGGGGAGGGAATGGGTGGAAAAAGGGGAGGGAAGGGGTGGAAAGAGGACTGTACAGGAAAATAAGTAAGGAAGCAAGGAGAGAGAGAGAGAGAGAGAGAGAGAGAGAGAGAGAGAGAGAGGTGGGGGGGAGGGGTAAATGAGAGAGAAGGAAAATAGATTCAAACAAGGGACACACTCACAGGAGGAGGGGTTAGGAAATAGAGGAAGAGGAAAAGAGGAAAATGCAAGGAAACAGAAGCAAATAAGCAAGACAATCAAGCAATCAAGCAAGCAAGGAAGGCCTGGGACTCTCATCTGGCCTCACTTGGACAATCAATGGGGGGGAAAATTGACACTGCCAGGCGACCCAACACTGGCATACTAACTCTCTCTCTCTCTCTCTCTCTCTCTCTCTCTCTCTCTCTCTCTCTCTCTCATATCTCCGTCTTCAGCCTCTTCCCCATTTTCTCTTCTGTTTCCCTCCTACTCTCTCTCTCTCTCTCTCAAAATAAATTTCCCCACCTGTACCATCATCTTTTGTCTTTCTCCCATCATGCTAATGTTGTTGTCATTGATGTTTGTTGCTGCTGTTGTTGTCCTGGAGGAGGGGGGGGCGGACAGATGGGGGGTAGGGTACAAGGGGGGGTGGGGTTCAAGGGGGGGTGGGGTTCAAGGGGGGTGGGGTACAGGGGGGGTATGGGGTGGCTTCATATACAATTCAGACCGACTTTGGCCAAACCGGAATCGAATCCAAGCCCTAGTCTACCCCCCCCCCAAACCCGCCTTACATTATGCATGGTCTCGCCTGGGGGGGTGAGAGAGAGAGAGAGAGAGAGAGAGAGAAGGGGGGGTTAGATAGGGGTACAAGGGAAAGAGTAGAGAGAAAAATTTTAGGGATGGGGAGTGAGTGAGGGTGAGAAGTGGAACGAGAGAGAGAGAGAGAGAGAGAGACAGACAGACAGAGAGGTGGGAGATTTTGGGAGGGAGAATATGAATAAAAAAGAAAGGGAGTGGAAAAGAGGAAGGACAACAAGGACAGGGAGAGAAAAGTAAAATACAGTGAAAGAAAATGAAGACAACGCCGGAGAGAGAGAGAGAGAGAGAGAGAGAGAGAGCATTATTTTCATAGCATACGTAACAGCATCCAATGATATCCTTAACCATGGCAACCAGTAATTTATGTATACTTGCCCAGCTCACCCAGTTTTTGTTATTATTATTATTATTATTATTATTATTATTATTGTTATTATTATTATTATTATTATTATTATTATTATTATTTGGGGAGCTTGTGAGATTGGAGGTATGAAGTTCTCTCTCTCTCTCTCTCTCTCTCTCTCTCTCTCTCTCTCTCTCTCTCTCGTCCCTTCCTTTCCTTCCTTAAATCTCTTCATTTCTCCCTTCGTTTCTCTCTCTCCCGCACTCTGCATTTCCTCTCTTCCGCCGTCCTTTCCCTCCCTTTCCCTCAGTTCACTCTCCCTTCTGTTCTCCCTCCCTCCCTCCCTCCCTGTCCCCTCTGCTCCCTACCTCTCTCCTTCCCTCCATTTCCAGCTCTCTCCTTCCCTCCCTCCCTCCTCTCCGGCTCACGAATCATTCCCGTTTTCTCTAGTAACAATGCGACTCTACGGGGCTACCCTACCATTTTTCACTTCTCCCACCCCAAACATAACACTTCTTCATTCCTCATGCTGCTGTTGTGGGCGCCTGCGTGTGGTGGCACTGTATTACTTGGTGGCTCCTTTGCCCGGTTATGTAAATTCCCCCCCCCTTGTCTTCTCCCCCCTCTTGTCTTCTCCCCCCTCTTGTCTTCTCCCCTCTCTTCTCTTCTCCCCTCTTTCCTCCATCCTCCCTCTTCCCCACTTCCTCTCTCTCTCTCTCTCTCCCCTCCATTTCCTCCTCCTCCTCTTTCCTCCCTCTCCCCGGAAAGGAGGATAGTGGAGTACAAAGAGGAAATTTCAGCCTGCAGTCCACTGGGATCACGTCCACATGAGCGAAGGACCACAGGAGCAACACCAAGACATTCCACTTCCTCATTTCCCTTTGAATCCTGGATAAACCGCACCCGGGAATGTGCTGAGGGAGAGGTGGAGGGAGAGAGGGGAGGGGGAGATTGAGAGAGAGGGATATGGACGGCGAGAGGAACGTGGATAAGAAGGAGAGGGATGAAGGGAGAGGGAAAGGGGAAGGAAGGGAGAGAGAGGAGCGTGGGAGAGGAAGAAGGGAGAAGGAGAGGGGAGGGAAGGGAGAGAGAGAGAGAGAGAGAGAGAGAGAGAGAGAGGCTGGTTTAGTCAGGGAGAAGGTAATGGAATTTTGGATAGCTTAGTACCCCCCCCTATTCTCCCTCCTTCCTCATCTCTCCTTCCCTCCTTCCTCATGTCCTTCCTTCCTTCCCCCCCTCTCCTCCCTCCTTCCTCATCTCTCCTTCCCTCCTTCCTCATGTCCTTCCTCCCTTCCCCCCCTCTCCTCCCTCCTTCCTCTTTCTTCCATTATCCCTGCTCTTCCCCTTCCCCTCCTCCTCTTTCCCTCCTCCTCTTCCTTCTCTTCCTCTCCTCCTCCTCCTCTTCCCCTCCACCTCCTTCTGTTTCCTTCTTTTCCTTCGTCCCTCCTCCCCTTTTCTCCCTCTTCCTCCCCTCTCCCATTCCCCTTGTATCTTTTTCCTCCCCCTTCCTTCTCGTTCTATCTCTCCCTCCCTTCCTTCTCTCCCTCTCCACCTCCTTGCTTCTTCTCTCTCTCTCCTCCTCTCATCCTCCTCCCTTCATCCTTTCTTCCTTTCCTCTCACCCTTGTCTTCTTCCTTCCTTCTCCACATCCTGTCTTTCTCCCTTCGTTCTCTTCCTCTTTTCTTCTCCCTTCGTTCTACCTGTCCTTCTCTGTCTCCTCCTCTCTCCATCCGTCATCTCCTTTCCTCCCTCTTCTCCCCATCTCTCTCCCTCTCTTCTCCCTACCTCTCCTCTACTCCTCCTTCCCCTCTCCCTCTCCCTGTCCCTCCCCTCCCTCCCCTTGCTCCCTCAGCCTTAGGCCAGTTTTATTTTGACTAATTCTATGGACGTTTCACTCCCTCTTTCGCCCCTTTACTCTGCTTTCACTTTCTCTCTTCCTCGCTCCTCTTCCAGTCTTCACTCTCATCCATTTCTCTCTTTCCTCCTTTCTCTCCTGTTAGTCATCGATTCTTCCTCCCTTCCTCTCCGTCTCGCTCTTTCTCTTTCTCTCTTCTCCCTCATACATTCCTTCTCTCCGTCTTTTCCTCATATCTACTCTTCTCACCCTCCCTTTTCTCCTCCTCCCTAGCTCTTCTTCCCTCCCTCCCTTCCTTCTTCCTTCCTCCCCACCTCTCTTTCCCTCTCTCCCCTCTTACTTCCTCCCCTCATCTCCCTCCCTACCTTCCTTCCATTCCCTCCCTTTCTCCCTTTCATTCTGTACAGTTCATTCATTCTTCCTTCCTTTCCTCTCCATTCCCCTTTCTTCCTTCCTCATTACCTCTCGCTTTCCTTTTCCATCGGTTCTTCCTTCCTTTCCTTCCCATTCTCTCTCTCTCTCTCTCTCTCTCTCTCTCTCTCTCTCTCTCTCTCAGTTCTTCCCCCTGCTTTCCTTACCTTCTTTTTCCCTTTCCTTTCATCCCCCTTTCTTCCTTTTACTCTTCTTCTTTCCCTCTAGTTTTCCTTCCCCTCCTTCCCTCCCATCTTAATTTCTTCTTCCCGTTTGCCTTCCTCTTCCTTCCTTCCTCCGTCCTCTCTTCTCCTCTCCTCTCCTCTCTTTTCTCCTCTCGCCTCCTCTCCTCTCTTTTCTCCTCTCGCCTCCTCTCCTCTCCTCCTTCCTTACCTCCCCCCCCTTTTGTTGCTTCCTCCCATTTTCCTTCGTCCCCCTCCCTCCCTTCCCTCCCTCCCTCCCTCCCTCCCTCCCTCCCTCCCTCCCTCCCTCCCTCCTTGCCTAGGCCTAAGAGATAATCTGGAAGGCATTATGCACAGGACTTGGGTGAGAGAGAGAGAGAGGAGAAAGAGTGAGAGAGAGAGAAAAGAGAGAAAGAGAAAGGGAGAGAGAGAGAGAGAGAGAGAGAGAGAGCGGTAGTAAAAGAGGGGAGGAGTAAGGAAAAGCACGAAGAAAAGAGGGGAGGAAAGGAGAGAGAAGAGAGGGGAAGGGAAGGGGGAGGGAAAGAGGGGAGAAGGGGGAAGAGGGAAAAGGGGGAGGGAAAGAGGGGAGAAGGGGGAAGAGAGGAAGGGGGAGGAAAAGAGAGGAAAAGGGGGAAGAGGGGAAGGGGAGGGAAAGAGAGGAGAGGGGGGGAAGAGGTGAAAGGGGAGGGAAAGAAGGGAGAAGGGGAAAGAAGGGAAGGGAGAGGGAAAGAGGGGAGAGGGGGGGAAGAGGTGAAAGGGGAGGGAAAGAAGGGAGAAGGGGAAAGAAGGGAAAGAGGGGAAAAGGGGGAAGAAGGGAAGGGGGAGGGAAAGAGGGGAGAAGGGGGAAAAGGGAAAGGGGGAGAGAAAAAGGGGAGAAGGGGGAAGGGGGAGAGAAAAAGGGGAGAAGAGGGAAGAGGGGAAGTGAGAGGCTTGGAAATTAAAAGCGTAATTACATAGTACAAAGTCAAGAGATGATTGAGAATGAGGGGAGAGGAGGGGGAGAGGGGATTGGGGAGCTAGGAAGGGGTGGGGGAAGGGGGAGTGGGAGGGATGAAAGGGGAGGAGAGGCTGGGGGAATGAGTAGGGGTAGAGGTGAGAATAGGAAGGTTAGAGGAGGGGAAGATGAGGGAGTGACGGGACTGGGAGGCTAGGAAGGGGAGAGGGAAGGGGGAGTAGGAGGGATGATAGGGGAGGAGAGGCTGGGGGAATGTGTAGGAGTAGAGGGAGAATAGAAAGGGTGGTGATAGGATGAGGAGGGAGCGAGGGGACTGGGGGGCTGGGAAGTGGTGGGGGTAGGGGGAGTGGGAGGGATGAAAGGGGAGGAGAGGCTGGGGGAATGAGTAGGGGTAGAGGAGAGAAAAAGAAGGGTAGAGGAGGGAGTGAGGGGATTGGAGGGGCTAGGAAGGGGTGGGGGAAGGGGAAAGGGGGGGATGATAGGGAGGGAAGGAGGGGAGGGGGAGAATGAGTAGGGGTAGAGGGGAGGATAGGAAGGATATGGATGAGATGGAAGAGGAGGAAGAGGATGGGAAACAGGAAGGGCTGGAAGACGGGGAAGAATAGAGGGGGGGAGTCTGAGGGAAGGGGGGCTAGGAGAGGCTGGGAGGATAGAGTGGGGGATGGAAAGTGGAGGACGAAGAGGAGAACAGAAGTAGGAGCAAAGAAAAGAAAATAATAACAGACTTTATTATTTAATGCAAAGAAGGAGGAACCTAAGGCCAGTTGTCGTTTGAGACTTGAGTAGTTAGTTTGCAGAGTAGTTAGTAGATAGTAGTAGTTAGTATATGAGAGAGGGGAGTGTGAGGGAGCAGGGCAGTGAAATGGCGGGGGACAGGGCGACATGGAGGCGATTTGTTTGTGGCCACCCCTTACGGGATTAAGGCGTCTGGCAATAGAGAGTTAGCTGATCATGTTTTGGTTAGTAAGACAAGGGAAACGATATATTACACTCGTTTCTATACTCCTTTCACCTTAACTTGGCCCAGGTATTCGTCCTTTTGCAGCTTATTTCACGTAGCTCAGTGGCGAAAAATATAATACCACGGCTGTACGTCTTTTCCATAGCACTTCTTCGTGACTAGCATTGTGTTCTAGTGTTAGTTTAGTGTTATAACTCAGACGCACGCGCGCACGCACGCACGCACACACACACACACACACACACACACACACACACACACACACACACACACACACACACACACACACACACACACACTCTCTCTCTCTCTCTCTCTCTCTCTCTCTCTCTCTCTCTCTCTCTCTCTCCATTATCTTTTGATGTTGACCTCAAAGGGAGCCATATCCTCTCCCTGACCTGCTCTTCCTTCCGTTCTGTGGTGAGTAATGACCTTCCTCTTTACTCTCCCTTTCCTCCCTCTCTCCCTTTCCTCCCTCTTTCCCTTTCCTCCCACCCTCCCTACCTCCCCTGTCTCTTCCTTTCCTCCTTCCCTCCCTTGCCTCCTCTATCTCTCCCTTTCCTCCTTTCCTACTCTTTCTTACCTGTACCTCCTTCCCTCCCCTGTCTCTCTCTAGTCTCAGCCTCCTCCTCCTCCTCCTCTCTCCCTTTATTTTGTCTCCTCCCTCATCTCCCTCCCTCCCCCCTCATCGCTCTTCATCCCACTTTCCTCCCTCCTTTCTCTCGTTCTTCCTCCCTCTCTCCCCTTCTCCCTTGTCCCTGCCTCTTCTCCCCCCCCTCCCTTCCCCCCCCTTTTTCTCTCTTGTTTCTTCCTCTCCAGCTCCCTTCCTCCTCATCTCTCTTCCCCCACCCCACTTTTCCCTTGTTTCCCTCCCTTTTCCATTCTTTCCATCCTCTTTTCATCCCTACCTCCTCTTCTTTCTCCCCCTCCTTCCCTCCCTACCTACCTACCTACCTACCTACCTACCTACCTACCTACCTACCTGCCTACCTACCTACCTACCTGCCTACCTACCTACCTACCTACCTACCTACCTACCTGCCTACCTACCTACCTACCTACCTACCTGCCTACCTACCTACCTACCTACCTACCTACCTACCTGCCTGCGTACCTACCTACCTACTTACCTACCTGCCTGCCTGCGTACCTACCTACCTACCTGCCCATCTACCAACCTACCTGCCCTTTCTTCCCATTTCTCATTCCTTCTTTCCTTCTTCCCTTGCCTACCTACCTACCTGCCTGCGTACCTACCTACCTGCCTGCGTACCTACCTACCTGCCTGCGTACCTACCTACCTACCTACCTACCTACCTGCCTACCTACCTGCCCATCTACCTACCTACCTGCCCTTTCTTCCCATTTCTCATTCCTTCTTTCCTTCTTCCCTTTTCTCTCCATTCTTCCCTTCCCCTGTCTTCTTTCCCTTCCATCCTCCCTGTCGCCCTCTTCTCCCCACACCTCCCTTCCTCCCTACCCTCCTCTTCCCTCCCTTCCTCCCTACCCTCCTCTTCCCTCCCTTCCTCCCTACCCTCCCTTCCTCCCTACCCTCCTCTTCCCTCCCTCCCTCCCTCCCTCCCGAACCATCCTTCCTTTTCGTCCACTCTTTTACATCTTCTCTCATTTCTTCCTCTCGTCTTCCTCTTCTTTTAATCGTCTTCCTCTCTTTCCCTGTCTTCTTCTTCCTCTCTTATTTTCTTCTCCCTCTCTTTTCCTGTCCTTGATTCTCTCTTTCCTCTCTTCTCCTCTCTTTCTCTCTTCCCTCCTCCTCTTCTCCTCTTCCCTCCTCCTCTTCTCCTCTTCCATCTTTATTCACTTCTCTCTACTCACCCTCCATCCTCTCTTTTTCTCCTCTCACTCTCATTTCTCTCCATAATTCTCTCTTTCCTCTCTTATTCCCGCCTCTCCTTCTCTCTTCCCTCCTCCTCTTCCTTCCATTTTCTCTCCTTTCTCCCTTCTCTCCCTTCTTCGTCCCACTATTGCTTATTCCCCCTCCCTTCATTCACCCTCTCCCTCATATCCTCTCGTGGTTCTTAAACGTTTCACTGCGACCACCATCCACTCACTTGATGTAGTACTGCCTGTTTTGTCCTTAGGTATCTCTTCACTGACAAACTTGAACAATTTTTCTGCCCATGTTTTGCTAATTTTATCATGAATATTATTATTTTTTTTTGGATTAATACGATCCTTGGCACCTATTCATCGCCGATTTATTTTCTCTCTCTCTCTCTCTCTCTCTCTCTCTCTCTCTCTCTCTCTCTCTCTCTCTCT
Source organism: Coenobita brevimanus (assembly GCF_032717465.1). NCBI lineage: Eukaryota > Metazoa > Arthropoda > Malacostraca > Decapoda > Coenobitidae > Coenobita > Coenobita brevimanus. Next base: position 3,875,141 of record NC_137034.1, read on the forward strand.
CTCTCTCTCTCTCTATCCTTTCTTCTTTCTTCATTCCCTCGACCGCTTCCTCCCACCCTTCCTTTTTTTCTTCCTCCCTTCCCTCTTTTCTTCCCCCTTCCCTCCCTTCTCCTCCCTTCCCCTCCCTTCCCTCCCTTCTCCTCCCTTCCCTCCCTTCTCCTCCCTTCCCTCCCTTCTCCCTTCCCTCCTTTTCCTTCCTCTCTTCCCTCCTTTATCCTCCTTTTCCTTCCTCTCTTCCCTCCTCTCTTCTTTTCTTCCTCCTCACCTACTTCCTTTCTTCCTTCTTTCTCCCTTCCTTCCCCCTCCCCCTTTTTGTCTCCCTCTTCAAGTATACTCCTCAGGGTGTCATTCGCGCGCGCGTGCGTGCGTGTGTGTGTGTGTGTGTGTGTGTGTGTGTGTGTGTGTGTGTGTGTGTGTGTGTGTGTGTGTTTTATCCTGGCTTGCTTACACCTACTTACTCTGGTATATTCACCTTCCCGTGTGCCTGTTTACCTACCCACCTACCTACCTATCTACTTACCTACTTCCCTTCCTACCTACTTCCCTTCCTACCTACTTACCTGCCTTCCCTCTCTACCTACCTACTTACCTGCCTTCCCTCTCTACCTACCTACTTACCTGCCTTCCCTCTCTACCTACCTACTTACCTGCCTTCCCTCTCTACCTACCTACTTACCTGCCTTCCTCTCTACCTGCCTACTTACCTGCCTTCCTCTCTATCTACCTACTTACCTGCCTTCCTCTCTACCTACCTACTTACCTTCCTTCCTCTCTACCTGCCTACTTACCTGCCTTCCTCTATACCTGCCTACTTACCTGCCTTCCTTTCTACTTAACCTCCTTACCTGTATGCCTAATTAAATGTTTCCACCTGAAGCTCTCTAACACCTTTTCCTAAGCGATTTATTTTATTGGTACACTTTGCTTTCCTCTTCTCTGTTACATAATTCATTCTTACATCACCAAACTCTACAGAAATAACGTGTAAAGTGATATTTTAATTCGTATCCAAAACAAATCGGTAAGGAAGAGGTGTTAGGGAGCTGTCGCAAAGAGGGGAATATTGTAAAGCAGAAGAGTACAGTCCTTGAGGCAAACCCGGCAGGAAAAAGTGAGAAAGAATGCTGTAAAGAGTTAGTAAAAAATTAAAGACAAGTTAATTGATTATTATTGGTTTTAATTGAAGACTCGTGTATGTATGAAGAAAAAGAGGGAGAGGAGATGGAAGACTTAGAGGAAAGAGGGAGACGTGGGAAGGAGAGAAGAGGAAGAGGGGAGGTCTTAAGTAATGTCCAAGATTATTAAAGTTACGTAAGTCGTGGCCATCTTGAATTAACAGTGTCTTCTTCTATGACTGGATTTGTTCATATAGATTAGATTTACACATTAATCCCTCCTCCTCCTCCTCCTCCCCCCCTCTTGACTCGAACTTTTCAATTCCTTATACCGACAGTGACCACAATCCCCCCCACCTCCCCCTCTCTCTCTCTCTCTCTCTCTCTCTCTCTCTCTCTCTCTCTCTCTCTCTCTCTCTCTCTCTCTCTCATGTATCTCTTCCTCTTCTTTCGTTTCCTCTTTCTTCGCTGGCTTTCCTCTCATTTTCCTCTCCCTTCCTAACCCTGTCTTTCCTCTTCCAATTCCTCTTCTTTCCTCTTCTTCCTCTCCCATCTTCCCGTTTCCTTCCATTCCCCTTTTTCTCTTCCATTATTTCCTTCTTCCTCGTTCCGGTTCTCCCCTCTCCCCTCTCCTTCTACCCTCTCGTCTTTCTCCCCTCTCGTCTTTCTCCCCTCTTTCTCCTTCCCTTCTCTTCCCTCTTCCATCTCCCCTCCTTTTCACTCTGCCATCTTCGTCCACTCCCTCTTTCTCCTCACTCTCCCTCCCCCTCCTCTTCCTTTCTTCTCCCTCCTCTTCACCCCTCTTCGTTCACGCCCTCTTCCTCCTCAACTCTTCCCCCTCCTCAACTCTCCTCCCTCCTCCTCACTCTCTCCCATCTTCCTCACTCTCCTCCCTCCTCTTCCTTTCTCCATGCTCTTCTTTCTCCTCCCTCTTCTTCCTCTTCATCCTCACTTACCCCGCCTCCTTTACCTTTCATCTCCCCCCTCTTCCTCCCTCTTCCTTTCTCCACCCTCTTCTTCCTTTCTCCTCCCTCTTCTTCCTCGTCATCCTCACTTACCTCGCCTCCTTTACCTTTCACCTCCCCCCTCTTCCTCTTCACCCCTCTTCCTCCCTCTTCCTTTCTCCACCCTCTTCTTCCTTTCTCCTCCCTCTTCTTCCTCTTCATCCTCACTTACCCCGCCTCCTCTGCCTTTCACCTCTCCCCTCTTCCTCTTCACCCCTCTTCCTCCTCCCTCCCCCCCTCCCCGCCCCTCTTCCCGTGTCCATTTAACTATTTTTTGGCGAGGGTCTCTTACGGTCCCCCCCCCTTTCCCTTTCTTATATCCCCTCACCTTCCTTCCTCTTACCCCTCCTCTACTCCTCCCCCTCCTACCCCTCCCCACTATTCCTTCCCTTTTCCCTCTTCCTACCCCTCCCCACTATTTTCTCCTCTTCCCCCCTCCCTCTTACCTCCTCCTCTTCCCCCCTCCCTCTTACCTCCTCCTCTCCTCCCTTTCCCTCTCTTGTATCCCTCTCCTTCCTCCTCTTACCCCCACAACCCCTCCCCCCTCCTATCCCTCCCCACTATTCCTTCCCCTTCCCCCTCCTATCCCTCCCCACTATTCCTTCGCCTTCCCCCTCCCTCTTTCCTCCTCCACAACCCTTACCCCTACTTCTTCCCCTATCTCCCGTCCCCTTTATTCCTTCCCCTCATTCCCCCTCCCTTTCTCCTCTCCCCTTCTCCCTCCTCTCGCCTTCTTCCTCCTCCTCTCGCCTTCTTCCCCCCATTCTCTTTCCCTCTCCTCTTCCCCTTTCCTTCTCCCTCTTTCTCTTCTCCCCTCCCTCTCACCTGTCTTCATTTTTCTCTCTACCCCATCTTCCCTCTCGCTAACGTTCCTTTTTTCGCCCACTCACTTCTTTTCCCCTCCTCTTTCTCTCCCCGTCCCTCTTGTCCCTTTTCCCCTATCTCTTCCTTCCTTCCCTCCCTCCCTCCCTCCCTCCCTCCCTCCCTCCCTCTCAACTTCTGATAAATTTCCCATTTTTATTTTAAATCGTGAGTCCCTTGAGGAATGAGAGGGTCCCGGGTGTGTGCAGAGAGAGAGAGAGAGGGAGAGAGAGAGAGAGAGAGAGGAGGGGGGAAATTGTCTTAGAGCAAAAGGTATAGATGGGAAAAGAGAGAGAGAGAGAGAGAGAGAGGAGGGGGGAAATTGTCTTAGAGCAAAAGGTATAGATGGGAAGAGAGAGAGAGAGAGAGAGAGGAGGGGGGAAATTGTCTTAGAGCAAAAGGTATAGATGGGAAAAGAGAGAGAGAGAGAGAGAGAGAGAGAGAGAGAGGGGAGGGGGGGAATTGTCTTAGAGCAAAAGGTATAGATGGGAAGAGAGAGAGAGAGAGAGAGAGAGGAGGGGGGGGGGAAATTGTCTTAGAGCAAAAGGTATAGATGGGAAGAGAGAGAGAGAGAGAGAGAGAGAGAGAGAGAGAGAGAGAGAGACTCCTGGATCTTAGGGCAAAGTGTACACACATGAAAATAAAATATAATATAGATAAACATAGCTAAATAGGTAGATAGATAGATAGACAGATAGATAGATAGATAGACAGACGAGAGGCAGGCTAAAAATCTTGAAGCCTATTTTTGTAATTCGTGTACTAAATATTACATAACTAAAGTACTAAATTGAGTGTGCTAAGGAGGATGTACAGAAAGGATGTGCTATTAAAGGTATTGTGCTCTCTCTCTCTCTCTCTCTCTCTCTCTCTCTCATCGTCGGAACAGTTAAGGAAGCTCCCTAACACCTGTTCCTAAGCGATTTATTTTGCTTATTACACCTTACTGACATATTCTGTGATACATAAATCCTTCCATTGTCGCCATACCCTGCATAGACAGCTTAGAGAGGGATACTAACCAGCCATATCCAAAAATAAATCGCTAAGGAAGAGGTGCTAGGGAGCTGGAGGGGTTAGGGAGGGCTTCAAAAAACCCTCAGTAATGGAGGTTTTTCTGTAAGTTGAGGAAAATCGTCTGGGAATGGGATTAATGGGGTAAAAAAAAAAAGACGGGATTTATTTCAAAATTCTTTTATTATTCTCTCCGACAAAGAGAGCATGTTTTCATCCTTGTTTGTTTGTTTGTTTGTTAGCAGAATTACTCAAAAACTAAGAGAGAGATTTGGACCAAATTTGGTGGGTAGATAGCCCATGTCCCAGGGAACAATCGATTAACTTTTGGGACCGATCCGGATTGTATTAAAGATTCTGGATCCGGAAAACACTTTTTGCGAAACCCTAATCAGTGATGAGAAAACCTGACCCATTATGAAGAGTGGTTTGCAGGTACGTTGCCCTGGAGAGATGCGCTCCACTGAGTGCCCCTCTAGTGTATATTCTTATTATTGTCTTTTATTGATTATCGTTTAATTGTCTTATTTATATAGCCTTTTATTTATGATATATTGCCGTGTTTATATATTTTTGTCTTCATTATATTGTCTTTTATTTACTACAGACGATTTTATTCAGCTTAGTAATTCCTCTTTGTTAAATGTCTCTCTCCCAGGCTGAATAAAATCGTCCGAAATTAGCGAAAGTAAAAATAAAATCAAAATAACTAGAAGACAGACGAAACACTGAGGAAAATCAACAGCTTCTTTATGAGCGAAATTGAGAGAGAAGAGACGAAAGATTAAAGGAAGTTGAGAGGAGGGAGAGAGAAGAGGACAACCCCCCCCTCTCCTCTCCCCCTCCCCTCCCCTCTCCCCTCCCCTCTCCCCTCCCCTCCCCTCCCCTCCCCTCCCCTCCCCTCCCTCCCCCTTCCCCCCCTTCCCCCCCTTCCCCCCCTGTTTCGGGAGAGAATTTCAATTTTATTCTAAATGAATTTTGGATGGCTGGGGGGAAGTCAAAGGCACCTACTCATACCCCCCCTCCCCCCTCCCCTCACTTTCTCCCCTCCCCCCTCCCCCTCCCCTCCACAACCCCACTTTCCCCTCTCCTTGTCCCTCTCCCCATTCTGCCTTCTTCTGTCTCTTCTCAGTGTCTTTTTCTCCTCTCACTTTGCCTTCTCCCTCTCTGCTCTCTCCCCTCCTCTGTTCTCTCCCTCCTCTCTCTCACTCTCTACCCTTCTCCCCTCTCTCTACTCTCCCCCTCCCTCTCTACCTCCCCCTCTCTTCTCTCACTTGCTCTTTACCCTCCCCCTCCCTCTCTGCCCTCCCTCCCTCTACTTTCCCCCCTCCCTCTACTTTCCCCCCTCCCTCTACTTTCCCCCCTCCCTCTACTTTCCTCCCCTCCCTCTACTTTCCTCCCCTCCCTCTACTTTCCCCCTCCCTCTACTTTCCCCCCTCCCTCTACTTTCCCCCCTCCCTCTACTTTCCCCCTCCCTCTACTTTCCCCCCTCCCTCTACTTTCCCCCCTCCCTCTACTTTCCCCCCTCCCTCTACTTTCCCCCCTCCCTCTACTCTCCCCTACCTCATTCCTCTACCCCCTCTCTCATTTCGCTCTGCTCTCTCTATCCCCTCTCCATTCCCCTCTGTCTTGCCCCTCCCCTTCCCTCTCCCTCTCCGGTCTCCTTCCGTCCCCCCAATTCCTCCCCAGTTCTTTTCCTCCCCTTCCTCAGTTCCTTTCTTCACCCTGTCCCCTTTTCCTCCCCCATCCCTCATCCTTCACTCCCATTCCCTTCCCAACCCTCATTTCTGCCTCCCCATTGTCCCCATCTCCCTACCTCCCCACCTATCCCCCCCTCTCTCCCCTCTCTCTTTCCCTTTCTGTCTCCCCTCCCCTCCTACTCCCCTCCCCTCCTTCTCCCCTCCCCTCCTTCTCCCCTCCCCTCCTTCTCCCCTCCCCTCCTTCTCCCCTCGTCCCATCTTTTCGTCTCCCCTACCCTCCATCTCCCCTACCCTCCCTCTCCCCTACCCTCCCTGTCCCCTACCCTCCCTCTCCCCTTTCCTACCCCCGGTTCTCCCTCTTCCTCCTTCCATCCTCTCTCCTTTCTGCCCTCCTTCTCCTCCTCCCTTTCCCCTCTCTTCTCCTCCCCTCCTTCCTCCCACTCCCTGCCCTTCTGCATTTCTCTTCTTCTTCCTCTTCCTCTGCTTCTTCTTCCTCTTCCCCTCCATCTTCCTCCTCTTCCCCTCCATCTTCCTCTCCCCCTCCATCTTCCTCTCATCCCTCTTCTTCTCCTCTTCTTCCTCCTCCTCCTCCTCCTCCTCCTCCTCCTTCTCCTCCTCCTCCTCCTCCTTCTCCTCCTCCTCCTCCTCCTCCTCCTCCTTCTCCTCCTCCTCCTCCTCCTCCTCCTCCTCCTCCTCCTCCTCTTCCCTTTCCCTTCTCTCCTCCTCCCCCTCCATCCTCCCACTCCCTGCTTTCTGCATTTCTCCCTGTCCTCTTCCTCTTCCTCTGCCTCTTCTTCCGCTTTCTCTTCTCCTCTATCCTCCTCCTCCTCCTTTATTGCCACTCAGTGCTCACTTGGTTATGTATTAACTTTATTAAACGTATTTATTTTTCTCTTTAATTTTACATAAACATTTATTTATAATGTTTACAGAATTATATTACTTAAAAATGATGTTTATTAAGAGTGTTTATATTTGCTCTTGGATTTTGAAGGATTTATAGAGGAATTCTGAAGTCGTTTATTGACACAGCCTCTCTCCCTCTCTCTCTCTCTCTCTCTCTCACACACACACACACACACACACACACACACACACACACACACACACACACACACACCACTCCACAAATCACTAAACAAGTATAATAAGAGGTCCTTTGGAATATTTAAGTCTCCCCTACTGAGCTTTCATCTTCTGTGGTCGATATTTCCAGGGGCGCTATACCCAATACCCAAAGAAAACGCGCTTGGGTAAGGGTATGGGTAGGGCACACTGAAAGAATTTATTTTTCCCCATATTATCATCCATTTTCAATATCTCCTTCACTTCCAGGTCGTTCCTTTTATTGGTTGTACTTCCAGACGATTCTATCTCTCTCTCTCTCTCTCTCTCTCTCTCTCTCTCTCTCTCTCTCCTCACTTCCAGTCTTCTTTCGCCTAGGAGAGATTTTGAAATGGAGAGGGTTACAAGAGTTACCCCCATTCTGTATCACATCTGAGAGCAAGGGGGTGAGTGCGCCTTTTTGAAATATGCGCACTAAGCCACATAGCTTACTGCGCCTTCAAAATCATATTCTTTTTTTTCGAATCCAGTTCCACCTCTAGCGCATTTAATAAGGGAAGGTAATCTCAAAAATCAGTTCAATTTCGAAAAGATTGTGATTTGAAAATTGATGGTACGGTTGAAGGACGGGCAAGAACTCAGTTTTTATCTTTTTGGGATCTTGGAAGGGTTGAGGGTCAGGCAAAGATAAAGTAATTTGATTTTTGGTTCGTTCGTGCATCAAGGTCCCTGAGGAAAGGCAGATTTTCGGCCCATAGATCGGGATTGTAGGGCTCGTGTGTGTGTGTGTGTGTGTGTGTGTGTGTGTGTGTGTGTGTGTGTGTGTGTGTGTATGTATTTGTTTGTGTGTGTGTGTTCATCAGTCTGTATCCATCCGTCCATCTGTCTATCAGTCTATCTCTCTATCTGTCTATCTGTCTACCCATCTATGTATCTATCTGTCTATCTATCCATCTATCTATCTGTCTGTATCAGTTCGTCTGTCTGTCATAACATAAGAAGAGAGGATAACTGCAGTAGGCAGGTTGGCCCATGCTAGGCAGCTCCTAGAAGAGTAACTGAACTACTAGAATGAGTTAAGGATAGCAAAGAAGAAGGCTCTCCCCCGCCCTCCAAACCCTCCAGTGGAAGCCGGCAGGAAAAAGTCAGAAAGAACACCACGCCGTATAGAAAAACTGGCGTGGACATTTTACAGGAAAGTGTGAAAGGAGAAAATGAGAGTTTCATCAAGTAACCTGAATAGGAAAAAGAATGAATTAATATTGATTATACGATTTTTTTTTCTATATCCACCCCTTATTTGTCATATGCTTATCTAGCCTATGCTTGAAACTCTCAGTGGAAGAGGCAGCAACTACTTTACTAGGTAGCTTATTCCATTCGTCTACTACACTGTAACCAAACCAATTTCTACCTATTTCCTTGATGATTTTTTTTCTTCAGTTTGAAACCATTACTTCTAGTTCTATCCTGTATGCTCACTTTAAGTACCTTGCTAATATCTCCTATATTTATTTCCTTCACTTAAACACCTCAATTAAGTTTCCCCTTATTCAACGCCTCTCTAGTGAGTGCAGGCTTAGTCTTTTCAGTCCGTCTTCATATGACAGGTTCCGAACATCATGTATCATTTTTGTCATTCTCCTCTGTACATTTTCAAACTAGTTAATATCCATTCTATAGTAAGGATACCATAATTGTACGGCGTAGTCTGTCTGTCTGTCCGTCCGTCCATCCATCCATGTACAATACGTGTCCACAACCCCTCAACAACAAGACCAAGGAACATCTTCAGCGTCTCGGCGTGATGGTGTGCTGGGGGGTGGAGGGGGAGGGCAATTTATAGCGTGTCCAATATTCGGGTCTTGGCGCTGTTTATCCCGCATTGGTATTTGCATAATATTCCTATTAATATGATATTGGAATCTTCCCTGTGACTATTCTCGGCTGGGCAGGGTCATAGGAAGGAGAGAGGGAATGGAGAGGGAAGGGAAAGTGGAGGAACGAGGAGAGGGATGGAGAGAAAAAGGGAAGGGGATGAAGCCGTGGAAGAAATGATGATCAGGAGGAAGGGGAGGGATGGAGAGAGAAGGGAAAATGGAGGAAGAAGAGGAGTGGAGAGAGGAGGCGAAAATGGAGGGACGAGGAGAGGGATGGAGAGAAAAGAGGAAGCGAAAGAAACAGTGGAAGAAATGAGGATGAGGAGGAGGAAGAGAAAGAGAGGGAAGAGGAGAAAAGAATGGCTTGTTGGATGACAGAACGGGAGAGGAAGAGATCTGGGAAGGAAGGATGAAAGGGAGGATGAAGTAAGAGGAGGGAGGAGGAAAAATGGAAGGAAGAGAGATGGAGGAAGGAGAGGGAGGTGTTGAAGGAGGGAGGGGAAATGAAGGAAGATGGAAGGGAAGGAGATGAACGAAGGAGGAAGGCTGTAGGATGGAATTGGAGAGAAAGGAGGAGTTGGAGGGAAGATTGAGGGAAGAGAAGAGGAGAGGAAAGAGGAAAGAAGGGATGATGGAGGGAAATGGAGAGGTGAAAGTAAAGAAAAGAAGAAAAATGGAGAAAGGATTGAGATAAGTTGGAGGGAGGCGGGAAATATGGAGAAAGGAGGAGAGGAGTGTACATGAAGGAGTGAAGGAGGGAAAATGAGAAGGGAGAGAGAGAGAGAGAGAGAGAGAGATTAAAAAAGAATGACTCGTAGGAGGAGGGGATGGTGGGTAGGAAGGAAATGGAGAGAGAGAGAGAGAGAGAGAGAGAGAGAGAGAGAGAGAGAGAGAATATAAGAGTAGAATAGGAAGAGGAAAAATAAAAAAGAGAGAGGGAAAGAGGATAGAAGAGAGAATAATAGAAGAGAGGAGTAGAGAAAGAGAGGAAGAAAGGAGAGAAAACTTACCTCCACTGAGAGACTGCTAGGAGGAGGAGGAGGAGGAGCTCGAGAGACCAAGAGGAAAGGGAAGACAAAGTGAGTGGGTGAGTGAGAGGAATGACAAGACCAAAGAGGGAGACAGGTATAATGGAAGGAGAGAGAGAGAGAGAGAGAGAGAGAGAGAGAGAAAATATGCACCTTTAATCCTAGTGATGTTAAAATATATTGGTGTTAAACTGAACGCCATTTTAAGAGGTGTGAATTCTTACTTTGAATATTGTTACATTTTCTAGTTTACAGTCTTGTGTGTGTGTGTGTGTGTGTGTGTGTGTGTGTGTGTGTGTGTGTGTGTGTGTGTGTGTGTGTGAATTTTTGTCCGATTTTTTCCTAACTTGGTGAAAGGTGGGGTGAATAATCCTAAGACTTTTTAAGACCAATAACTTGGGGGAAGGGTTGAGGGTAAGGCAAGAATGAAGTGATTGAATTTTGAGAGTGATTAGTCAGAAATCAAGTTCACAAGGCAAGGTCAAAGTTCACCCCGTGTGTGTATGCTAAATAAAATAACTCAGTGCTTTATCTTATTTTAGCCAGTGGAAGGGTTGAGGGTCAGCCTAGGACAGAGGGTGGGGATGAGGATGGGGCAGGATGGGGAGGGGGTTGGATTGAGAGTGAAGGAGATTTGGGGGGGAAGATGAGGGTGGGAATAGGGGAATAGAGGGGGTGAGATGACAGTGAGGGTGGGGGTGAGGGTAAGAATGGGGGTGAGGGGTGAGGGTGGGGGTGGGGGTGGGGGTGAGGGAGAGGGTAAGGGTGGGGGTGAGGGTGGGGAAGACACTGACCGCACACCGTCAAGGGAGAGGGAGAAGTGGGAGGGGGAGTGGGAAAAGAGGGAGTGGGGAGGGAGGACGTGCCTTACTTAGCCAATTGGTCCACTCTCGCTGGGGAGTCGTTCTCATGCCCCTCTCTCTTCTCTTTCTCCCTGCCCCCCCCTCTTCATCCCCCACACCTATCCCTCCCCTCTCACCGCCCCCTCCCCTCTTACCGCCCCCTCCCCTCTTACCGCCCCCTCCCCTCTTACCGCCCCCTCCTGTCACCCCTACTCACCTTTGTCTCTCCCTTCTGTCCCCCATCTCCCTCCACACACCTCTGTTCTGTTTCTCTCTCTCTCTCTCTCTCTCTCTCTCTCTCTCTCTCTCTCTCTCTCTCTCTCTCTCTCTCCCCCTTCCTCCATCCCCCCCACACACACCTATCCCTCCCCTCTCACCGCCCCCTCCTCTCACCCCTACTTACCTATGTCTCTCTTTCAGTCCCCTCTCTCTCTCCACACACCTCTGTTCTCTCTCTCTCTCTCTCTCTCTCTCTCTCTCTCTCTCTCTCTCTCTCTCTCTCTCTCTCTCTCTACAACATCTAATGTTACTTTCAAAATAGTATAGAATTAGGTTTCCATTCCCTTTTTCCTATAAAATTTCCCTGACAGTTTTTCAATGCTGCATGTTGGTCCTTCTCACTATTTCCTGCCGGCTTCGACTGGAGGGTTTGGTGGGTGGGGGGGAGTCTTTCTGCTTGTCTATCCTTGTCTTTAACTGATAGAATAGTTTTGGGAGTTATGATGATCGCTATACCAGTCACGAAAGGACCAACAGGTGTGTGTGTGTGTGTGTGTGTGTGTGTGTAGGGGAAAGGTAAGGGAGTAGAAATGAGTACAGAGGAGTACAAAAGATAGCAGACAACAACAGATTCACTTGAGGCTGTTAGAGCAGAAGGAGTAAGAGAGAGAGAGAGAGAGAGAGAGAGTGGCAGTGTGAGGGATGCAGGGGTCAGCCAGGGAGGCACAGGTGTACTTCCTCCGCCAAGAAGATGGAGGACCAGGTGAGGCCAGGTGTTGCCGCGCTTTCTCACCTCTCACCTCTCACCCCTCACCCCCACCTCTCCCCTCTTACTCTCCCCTCCACCTCTCATCTCCCCACTCCCACCCCCACATCTCCCCTCTTAATCTCCCCTCCACCTCTCACCATTCGCCCCCCACCCTCACCTGTTATGCTCCTTCGCCTCTCATTTTCACCCCCCATAACTCCCCTCTAACCCCCCACTCTCCACCCCTACCCCCACCCCTAGCCTCTTACCCCCTTACACCTCTCACCTTTCTCCCCACCCTCACCTGTCACCCCTCATCTCTCACCTCACACCCCACGTTACTGCAACCTTTACACTGCAAGGAAAAAGAATTGTTAAGTTTACATTAGATGTTAAAATAGTTTCCGGACAGGTACTGATTAAATACCTAAGGGCAGGTGAGATAATTAAGGGACAGGTAAACTTAAGTGATATTACCTAAGGAGTAGTGTTACCTGATTTTCGGTGCTATCCTCTCCTTGATATCTAGACGTGAGGCGTAACTATACCTTGCTCACTTTAACTTGGCCTAAAATTGCCATCTCTCCACCTTGAACGATGAGTTGTTACAGTAGATTTACACTAGGGTGCTAGTCACGAAGAAGTGCTGTGGATTAATGCAGAGCCGTAGCATTGTCTTATTCCACCACTGAGCTACGTGAAATAAGCTGCAAAAGGACGAAAATCTGGGCCAAGTAAAAATGAATGAATTAAGATGACGTGTATAGCCGTGTTGTAGGATTTGGTTCACTGTTTGAAGGACGAATAAGGACGTGTAGCAGAGACAAGTGATAAGTGGGGGATTTAGGGAGGGGTGTGTATTGGTGTAGGAGGGTGTGTAGTTTTGATAGGGTGCCTGTGTATGTTGTAGGAGGGTGTATTGCTTTGGCAGGGTGTCGGTGTGTATTGCAAGAGGGTGTTTTTTTTTTTTTTTTTTTATGTGTCCGACTCTGGGCATAGGCTTCATAGCCTGCTTTCAAGGCCCAGTAGTCCTCCTACATACCGCACACCTCTACATGTCACCACTTCGGCGCTAACACCCACCGTCCATATTGAATACATGCTAGGGCTGTCTCATACAGGACTGGTGTATTGGTATTAGCGGGGGTATTTTTACAACATGTCGGCGGGTCATCTGGTAGATCAGTAAAGTCTGATTTTTATGAAATTCAAATCCTAAACTGTTCCCTGCCCCAGTGGGATTTGAACCCGGGTCCGTTAGGACTACAAGCCACCTCTCTACCGATTGAGCCACCGCCTCCTTAGGTAGGGTGTTTTTTTGTTTTGTTTTTTCTTTTTTTTTACTCATCTCGCTCTTCAGAGGCTCGTATCCTCGTCGACCAAAGCTCCCTATCACTCCTTCCTTGGCGATTTATTCCTAGTTAATATAAATGTGTCTGCTATTTGTGCTGAGTGTGGTGGTATTTGAATGATTTGAATGAAACAGGAGGACGGTAAGGAGTCTATCTATCAATTACCAGACCCCTTAATCCCGTAAGGGGTGGCCACAAACAAATCGCCTCCATGTACGATAAGGAGTAATAAGCAAAATAAATGGCTTAAAAAGAGGTCTGTCCCTTTGCCCACTCCCTCTCCCTTTTCCCCCTTTCATTATTTTTCAACCATCCCTTCTTTCCCTCTCTTCTTTTCCCCTCTCCATGTCCTTTTTACCTCTTCTCCCCCTTTCCATCCTTTTTTCACCTTTTTCCCTTCTTTCTCACGCTGCCCTCTCCTCTCCCCTCCCATCCTCTCCTCACCTATCCTCCCTAACCTTGCCACTTACTTCCCCCCTCTCCTCCCCACCTCTCCTCCCCTCCTCACCTCTCCTCCCCTCCTCACCTCTCCTCCCCAACCTTGCCTTTTGCGGTATTACCCATCCCCTTTCCATCCCAACTGTTATTCTTCCACTCCTCCCCAATTCCTTCTTCCTCTCTCCACCTCTTCCCCCATTACTTTTTCCCTCCACCTTCTTCCCTCCCCACTTCTCTTCCTCTTCTCCTCCCCTCCCCACTTCTCTTCCTCTTCTCCTCCCCACCTCTCTTTCCCTCTTCCATCCATCTATCCTGTGGACAGTACAGGTTTCTCTCTTCACTCTTCTCTTCCCCTCTCCTCCCCGCCTCACACCCCCTCTTCTCCCCATCTCCCCATCGCATTTCCCCCCCTCTCCTCCCCACCTTTCTTCCCCACCTTTCTTCCCCTCCCCCGTCTTGCCTGATACTCATAGTCCTCCCCTTCCCATGCACTCTTATCTACCCTCCTACCTTCTTCTTTCCTGTCATCTCTTCCCTGTCTTTCCTCACCGTCCATTCTCTCCTCTTCCTTTTCTTTCCTCTCCCTTTTCTTTCCTCTCCCTCTTCTTTCCTCTCCCTCTTCTTTCCTCTCCGCATTCTCTTCTCTCCCCGTTCTCTCCTCTCCCCATTCCCTTCCCTCCCCCCTTTCCTCTCACCCCTTCTCCTTTTCCTCCCACTCTTCTCCCATCCTCCTATCCCTGTGCCTGTTATCAGTGATCCTATCCTTCACACTTCTGACTCTTTTCTCCTCCTCTTCCTCTTTCTTCCTCTTTCTTTTCGTATTTCCTCTCCCCCCTCCTTTCCACCCTCCTCCCTCTTGTCCCCCCTCTCCCCTCCTCCTCTCCCCGCCTATCCCCTCCTCCTCTCCGCCTATCCCTAGCCTCACTCATCTATCCTTCCATTGATCCAGCTATCCTTCATTACCTCTGCTTCCCTCTTTCTCTTCCATCCCCTTCTCTTTCTCCTCTTCTCTTCCTTCCTTCTCTCCTCTTCCTCCATCCATCTCTTCTCTTCCTTCCTTCTCTCCTCTTCCTCCATCCATCTCTCCTCTTCCTTCCTTCTCTCCTCTTCCTCCCTCCATCTCTTCTCTTCCCTTTTTTCCTTCTTCCCATCTCTCCCCTAACTTTTCCATGCTGCTTTCCTTCCATGTACCCTCCTTTTCTCCTCCCTCCTACCCTCGCTCCACTTCTCCTCCCTCTTCCTCCCTCCTCCTCTCTTCCTCCCTCCTTCTCTCTTACTCCTCAGGTCCTGCTTGTATTCCTATCCTTCTGTCTTCCCTGTCCTCTTCCTCCTCATTCTTCCCTTTTCTCTCATTTCTCCCTCTTCCTCTCTTACACCCCACTTCCTTCTTGTATTCCTCCCCTTGTCCTCCTTCCTCCCCATTCTTCTTTCATCTCTCTTCTCTCCTCCGTCTCTTACTTCCCACTTCTTTTATTCTTCCTCTTCCCCCTTCTCTTCCTCCTCCTTCTTCCCTCTTCTCTCTCTCTCCTTTCCTCCCGCTTCCTCTCTTACTCCCACCTTCCTTCTTGTATTCTTTCCTCTTTGTCTTTCCCCTCCTCTTCCTCCTCATTCTTCTCTCCCCTCTCTCTTTTCTCCCTCTTCCTCTCTTACTCCCCACTTCCTTCTTGTATTCCCTCCCCTGTCTTCCTTCCTGTATTCCCTCCCCTGTCTTCCTTCCTCCCCATTCTTCTTTCTTTTCTCTCCTCTCCACCCTCTTCCTCACATACTCCCCACTTCCTTCTTTTATTCCACTTCTTCCCCCTCCCCTTCCTCTCTCTCTCTCTCTCTCTCT
This sequence comes from Coenobita brevimanus, assembly GCF_032717465.1. NCBI lineage: Eukaryota > Metazoa > Arthropoda > Malacostraca > Decapoda > Coenobitidae > Coenobita > Coenobita brevimanus. Next base: position 3,890,238 of record NC_137034.1, read on the forward strand.
CTCTCTCTCTCTCTCTCTCTCTCTCTCTCTCTCTCTCTCTCTCTCTCTCTCTCTCTCTCTCTCTCTCTCTCTCTCTCTCTCTCTCTCTCTCTCTCTCTCTCTCTCTCTCTCTCTCTCTCTCCCTCCCTCCCTTTCCCTTCCCCATCCATTCTCTCTCCCTCCTCCCCTCTTTCTCCCCTCTCCTCTCCCCCTCCACCTATCCCTTGCCTCTCTCTCTCGCACGACTCATCTATCCTCGCATTGATCCTTCGGCTATCCGTACCGCACAGCCCGCCCTGAATATCTATGTGCGGAACAAGGGGCGTAACACACACATACACACACACACACACACACACACACACACACACACACACACACCTCGAGGGGCTTGACTGGGTGGTCGGGGGGGGGGGGAAGAAAGAGATGTGAGAGAAGTGAAGGGAAGAAGACAGTGGTGAGGAATGGAGGAAAGGAGAGAGAGAGAGAGAGAGAGAGAGAGAGAGAGAGAGAGAGAGAGAGAGAGAGAGAGAGAGAGATTACTGGTGCGAGTGGGAGGAGATATATGATGATGAGATGAGAGAGGAAGGAGAGAGAAATGAAGGATGGAAGGAATATAATGAGAGAGAGAGAGAGAGAGAGAGAGAGAGAGAGAGAGAGAGAGAGAGAGAGAGAGAGAGGAAAATATATAGACAGAGGAGTTAAGATTAAAAACGAGACACAAAGAAATATATTAAAGTGAAGGAGAGAAATTATCGTTCATTCTCCTATGTTATATCCTCAGTTGAGCGAAATATTCTGAATTAATTTGGGAAAGAATACGAGATTTATTTCAAACGTAGATACTGTTAATGTAGGAGAGAGAGAGAGAGAGAGAGAGAGACAGACAGACAGACAGACAGACAGAGACAGAGAGAGACAGGGAGATAGACAGACAGACAGACAGAGACTGGGAAGGTGCATTTGGGAGAAAGAAAGAAAAATATTGATAAAGGGAGATATTCGCATAAGAGAAGATAACAGTCAGAAGAAAATGTAAAAAAAAAATGAGAGAGGAAGGAGAGGGAGAGGGGAGGAGAGGGGTGAGGGGAGGTGAGGGGAGGGAGAAGTGAGGGAGGGGAGAAAGGAATGTAGAATGTAACGGAGCAGGGAACAGGAGGGGAAGAAAGTGAGTGGGGTGAAGGAAAGTGGGGGTGGAGAGAGGGATAGGAGAGGGAGAGAAGGGAGAGGGAGGAGAGAGGAGGGAGAGGTGAGGGAGGGGAAGAGGGCATATGGGGAAATTTTACAGCGAGGGACATGAGGGGGAGAAAGTGAATGGGGTGAAGGAAAGTGGGGGTAGAGAGAGGGATGGGAGAGGGAGAGAAGAGAGAGGGAAGGGAGAGGTGAGAGAGAGGCGAAAGGCATATGGGGAAACTGACAGCGGGGGAGAGGAGGGGAAGAAAGCGAATGGAGGGAAGGAAAGTTGGGGTGGAGAGAGGGATGGGAGAGGGAGAGGGGAGGGAGGGAGGGGACACTACAGCCGGGTACAAAGGGAGGGGAGTTTTTACGAGCCCCACTGTTTTATTTATAACACTTTTTTCCCCACCATCTTCACCCCGCCACACAAAATGTTCCTCGGTCGCCTTCTCCTCCGCCGCAAGCACACACAATTCCTTTTTCCTTGCATAAATTACTGAAACTTTAATCTCATATGGAGGGGAAAAAGACGAGGGGAAACTCACATTATTTTCCCGTGTGCAAAAATTAATCAGATTTTAGTATGGATGAGGAAACGAGACGAAACAATAATTAATTTCCTTGCCTAAATTACTTATGATTTTTGTAATATGGAAGATGTGACAAATGGATGATACCTTGTCTTACTTTTTTTTCCATTCTCTTTTCCACTTTTCTGTTTCCATTGTTCCTTTGCACTTGTTGTTTTTTTTTCTTCTCTTTTTGCTATTTTTCCACTTTCCTTTTTCCATATTTCATTTTTTTCTTTTTCTTTTTTACGGTAGAATTTTAATAATCATTTTAATAATCATACTTCAAATTCTCAAACTTCGCTACCCTGTCAGCCTCGCTTCAGTCGCATCATCGTATCGGTTATAAAGGCTCCAACTTGCTTGCGGTCGTCGGCATTGATCACCGAACAGCGACTCTTCACGCTGCATCATCTCTGGCAGCCTCCCTATTCAGTAACTTATCCTTGAGGTCCCACTCTGTGACCCCGTCTCAGGTCTTCGCACCCAACTGTCATCCTTTATCCTCTTCACGTGCCCAAACCATCTCAGTCTGCCCCTCCTCATTCCAGCTTCAGTGATAATATAATTGGTCTCGTGGGTTAAGGCGCTCCAGACAGGTGTGGCTTATTAAATGTAACTCAAAAGGTTGGTTGCGAATCTTTCTCTGATAATGCGACTCAGGGAAGAACGACTGGTCACTTGTCTTTAATGTACTGAGAGGAGACTAACCCAGGGCCCCTAAGCACATGGACATTAAAGGATGGATGATGGAAAGGTGGATGGATAAGAAAAACAGTAAATATGTCCAGTTACCACAAGAGTAACGATGGTAATGGTAATCATCATCATCATCATCACCACCACCATTATCGTCATCACCATTATCGTCATCACCACCACCCACCTACCTTCCTTTATTCCACCTCTCTTCTCTCCTCTTTTTCCTTTTCCTACTCCTCTCCTCCTCCTCATCATCATCATCATCATCGTCATCATCGTCATCGTCGTCGTCGTCATCATCATCATCATCATCATCATCCTTCAATCCACCTCTCTTCTCTTCTACCCCTTTTCCTCTCTTCTCTCTCTCTCTCTCTCTCTCTCTCTCTCTTCCTTCTCGCCTTCCCTCTCCCTTTCTTTCCCTTCTCGCCTTCCCTCTCCCTTTCCCTCCCTCCCTCCCTCCCTCCCTCCCTCCACCTTACACTGTATCTCCATTACCCTGACACCTTCTTTGCCTTTTACTCATTGCCTCACCTCCCTCCAATCTCTCTCTCTCTCTCTCTCTCTCTCTCTCTCTCTCTCTCTCTCTCTCTCTCTCTCTCTCTCGCCATTCACTCCTGTCTCACTTTTTGTCTCTCCTTCCTTCAGCATGTCTTTCTCTTCCTCTTAATACTCCTCCTCCTTCTCCATCCTCTACACACACACACACACACACACACACACACACACACACAACATGAAGTTAGGATTAAAAAAAAAGCGGGGATTCTTTATTTTCATATCGTATTATTATTATTATTATTATTATTATTATTATCATTATTAGTATTATCATTATTAGTATTAGTATTAGTATTATTTATTATTATTTTTATTATTATTATTATTATTATTATTATTATTATTATTATTATTATTTTTATTATTAACTTCTTCCTCTTTTTAATTAGATTTTTTTTGCAGGTAAGTGTCCTGTCGAAAACAAAAGCTGTAAGTATTAGAGCCCTGCTGTTCTTAGAGAGAGAGAGAGAGAGAGAGAGAGAGAGAGAGAGAGAGAGAGAGAGAGAGAAATGACATGAGAAAGCGAGGAAAGAATAGGTGAGAAGGAGAGAGGAGCAGAAGTTGAGAGAGAGAGAGAGAGAGAATTACATGGCCAGGACCTGCAATATTAACTTTGTCTTACCACTAACCCTTCCAGCCAAACCCGCAGCCAGTTCGGGATGGATGTGGGATAGAAGGGATGGAGAGGGAGTAGGGAGGCAGAGATTGGGATGGTCGGGATGATCTGGGATTCTGCCTATCACTTTCTTATTTTATTTTTACTCATTATCTTCGGTTTTACTTAGTTTAGGATGGACTTTTAAAAATAAACTTAATATCGCCTTTATTAACCATTATTATTTTTATTATATTTTTTTGGATAAGTAAAAATCGACTGGTGTTAAGAGCGACAAGAGAAAAAAATGCATCATCGTAGTGAATATATTAATGAAGTGAAATGTGGTGTGGTGTGGTGTGTGGTAGCGATTTGGGATTAGTGAGATTGATGATTGGGGAGTCAAAAGAGGAAGTTCCGAGGGATTTAGGCCTATTCAGGGCTCATCATCATCATCATCATCATCAGTCATTATCATCATCATCATATTAGATTCATCAATTATTTCTTTGTTTACTTTGACGTGCAACTAGCGAATACCTCTCCACACACACACACACACACACACACACACACACACACACACACACACACACACACACACACACACACACACACACACACACACACACACACACACACACACACACACACCATGAAAACAAGGAACAGTGGAGACGCAGCGACAATGGGACCACCACTGTCATTACAACCCCCCCCCATGCCCCCCTTGTCTCTCTCACTCCTCACCCCTTCCACCTCCCCTACCTCTCAGCCCCTCCACCGCACCCTACCTCTCACCCCCCTCCACCGCACCTCCCTTTCTTCTACCCCTCCCTCACCCACCCATATATTTTTTTTTTTCCCACCCACCCACCCCTCACCTCTCATCACCTCCCGGCCCCTGCCTCCCATCCCCATATCACCCCCTCCCACTCAGACACATTCTACCACCCCCACACACCCCAGCATCTCACCCCTTTCCAGTCCCCCACCCTCTTTCTGTCCCCCTCCCTTCTGTCTCTCATCCTCTTCCTGTCTTCCCATCCACTTCCTGCCTAACCTTCTTCCTGTTTCTCACCCTCTTTGCTCCCTTCCCCCATCCACTTCTTACATCCTCACCCACTCCCCCTTGCCCACACCCATCCCTCACACCCTCACCCATCCCTCACACCCTCACCCATCCCTCACACCCTCACCCATCCTTCACACCCTCACCCTTGCCTCTCACCCCCTGTCACGCCACCACCTCCTATTTCTCACTAACCTAACCCCACCCATGCCCATCCACCCTATCAGTTTCCCAGCCCCACACACATTCACTCCTTCATCATACCACTCCAGTCAACCCTTCCACACTCCCATCCCTTTTCATTCTCATCCTTCCCCCTCCTATTCCCCTCCCTCCCTCTCCTACCCTCCTCCCTCCCTCTCCTACCCTCCTCCTCCCATCCCCATCCCTCCTTCTCCCATCCCTTCCCTTGCCACTCCAATCCCTCCTATTTCCATCCATATTTCTTCTCTCATCCCACTTTTTACCATCAACATCCCCTCCCCATTCTCAGCTAGCTTGACCCTTTCTCTTCCTCTCTCGTGAGTCCTTCCCTTCTCCTCTTTCCCTCGCCACACCTCCCCTCACCTCCCCCACCTCCTCCTCCTCCCAACTAACCCCTTCTCTTCCCCTCCCCCTCCTGAAACTAACCCCCTTCCCCCCCCCCACACACACACACACACACACACACACACACACACACACACACACACACACACACACACACACACACACACACACACACACTGCTAACAAATGATTTACCCTTTCCCTCATCAGTCCCCCTCCCTCTCACCCCACCTCTCCCTTCTCCCTCTCCCTCCGCTACCTTACTTCTCCCACTTTCCACCCACACACACACACCAAACAAATGCTTTACTGTGTGTGGGGGGGGGGAGTAGAGAGAAGGGGACACGGGGGGGGCGGGGAGAGGGGAAAAAAAACAGAGGCAGTGAGGGGAAAAACTAGTAATAATAATAATACTACCTCGGGACCCCCAAGAAGAACCAATAACCAAAAGAGAGAAAGAGTTTTTTGAAGGGCTTTTTTTTCTCTCTCTTCCCCCCCCCCCTGTTTTTCCCTATTGATTTTTGTGGCCATGTCGTCCATCTTGGGTTATGAATATTAGTTTTGCGCTCTCTCTCTCTCTCTCTCTGGTTTTCATGAAGGAATTTTTTTGTCAGAATTGTGGTTTTGTTATCTCTCTCTCTCTCTCTCTCTCTCTCTTGCTCCAGTCTTAATTTTTCACTACCCATCTTTGTCTCCCTCTTACATCCCCCACCTCCTCCTCCTCTCCCCCACCTCCTCCTTTCTCTCTCCCCTTCCTTCTCCCCTCCTCCTCCTCCTCCTCCTCCTCCTCCTCCTCCGCCCCGCCAATTTATCTGTTTGGAATATTCCCGTCTTCCTCCCCGGCCATTCCAGCTTACAATCTATAGACTTTTTTTTCTTTTTTCTCTTTTTTTGGGGGGTCCTCCGACTCCATTCCCCCCACGACCCTTTTATTATTATTATTATTAATATTATTATTATTATTGCTGTTATGATTATTATTTGTATTAGTATTTTATTTTTATAATTATTATTGTTATTATTGTTGTTGTTGTTACTACTATTACTGCTACTACTACTGCTACTACTACTATTACTACTACTATTACTACTACTACTACTGTTACATAGAATCCCCATCCGAACTCCCCATCTTCATCCCCAAGTATCTTTCCTTACCATATCCCTCCTCCCCACCCCCCTTCTCTTCTCTCCAACTCTCCTCCCTCCCCACGGTATCCCTCCCTTTTTTCTCCCTTCCCCCTGTTTCCTTCCTTCTTATCCCTCCCCTTTCTCCTCCGTCCCCTCTCCCTCTCCTCCACTTCACCATCCCCATCCTCTCTCTCCATCTCAGTTCTCCCCCTCCCAATTTTTCTTCGTTATTTCTCCATCTTCACCTCTCCCTCCCTTCTCCCTCCAGTTCGTTCTTCCTTTTCCCTCCACCCTGCCTCTCCATCCCCCTCCCCCTTTCCTCCAATCTCCCTCACTTAGTCTCTCCCTTCACTTTTTTCCTTACCCTCCAGTTCTAGTTCTTTCTCTCTCCACCTAACCCCCCCTCTCTCCCTCCCCTCTTCCTCCTCTCTCCCTCCCCTCTTCCTCCTCTCTCCCTCCCCTCTTCCTCCTCTCTCCCCCCACATTCCCTCCCTTCCTTCCTCCCTAGTTTCTACTGTGTCCTTACCCCTCTCCCGCTGCTCTCCTAACTCCTCCACTCTCCCCTCCTCCACATCCCTCCGCCACCGCAAACCCAATCCCTCCTCCCAGTTTCTTTATTCTGTCCCTCTCCCCTCACCCCTAACCCCACCTCTCCTCTTCCTCCTCCTCCACCTCCATCCAACCCTCTTCATCCCTCTCCTTCACTACAAGTCCCTTACCTACCTGTCTTCACCCCCAGTCCACCACCTCCTAGTTTTTCCTTTTAATTCCCGTCCCCCTTTCCTCCTCCTCCTCCTCCTCCTCTTCTGCACAGACTAGGATCTGCACACATAGCCCTGAGTTAACGGTCACTACTCTTACTTTCGACCTGTGATGGGCTGTGGATCACTGAGGGTCCCTGTTAATTGGGTGACCACCATCGGATTTCTTTTTTTTTTTTATGTACCAGGGGTCACTGCTTCAGGAGGTGACTTGTGTGCTTGTCCAGCATGGGGAAGTCCCTTGTAACAATGGAGTGAACGGAGCTGGGGCCTGATTGACTGCTGCCTACCTTAAAAGCGCCAGTCAAGGCTGTCACACCATCCCAGAACATCCACACTGTACACTGCACAGCGTAACTTTTTCTTTTCAGTCTTTCCCATGAAATTTCCATGTCAGTTTTTCCATGCTGCATGGTGGTTTTTCTCACTCTTTCCTGCCAGTTTTAACTGGAGGGTTTGGAGGTGGGGGGAGCCTTCTTGCTTTACTATTCCTTCAGCATGTAGAGTAAGATCTCGTAGTCATAGTCTACTTTGTAACAAATAGCCTCGAAAGGACCATAAGGTCTGTTGCTGTTTGCTTTCCTTTGTATTCCTTTGTATTCCTTCCCCTCCTCCTCCACAAATCCAAAATCCTCCATCCCAGTTTCTCTCTATATCCTTCCTCTACACCTCTTCACAATCCTCCTCCTCCTTCTCCTCCTCCTCCCCTCTCCTCCTCCTCCTCCTCCTCCTCCTCCCCCTCCTCCTCTCCTCTCCTCTCCTCCTCCGTAATGCCTCTCCATTTGGTCGGGCTCAGGTCCTGCCGTTTGTCTCGCCCTGCCTGGAATCAATACATATGGGTCCATGATAATTCCAGACCCAAGAGACGAGGCTTCCACACGTTCATACAAAGACCTTATTTTTAGGTCCCTGGAACACGATATTTTTATTTATTTATTTTCTTATTTAAGGTAGAGAGAGGAGGTTTGTGGGTTTGTGGGATTTCTTTCTTTATTTTTGGGGAGTGGGATTTTTTCTTTATTTTGGGAGGAGTTTGATTTTATGTATTTTTTTTTTATTGTAGAGAGGAGGTTTGTGGGTTTGGGGTATGCTTTATTTTTCCTTTACTTTTTTTTTGGGGGGAGGGGGATTTTTTTCATATTTGTATTATTATTTTTTTTTTTAAGAGAAGGTTTGTGGGTTTGTGGGAGTTTTTATTTTCTTTGTTTTTGGACTGGGATTTTTGTCATTTTTTTCTTGTTTTATTTATTTTTTTTATTGAAGAGATGGGAGGTTTGTGGGTTTGTGGAATGCTGTTTTTTTCCCTTAATTTTTGGAGTTTTTTTTCCCCTTTTTTTTGGGGGGGAGGGGTCAGGATGGGTTTATACTGCTGGGTAATGGAAGGCCCTTTTGGTAACCAGGGATTAGTTGTTACCAATACCGTTACCAATACCGCTTTTCTCCCTCCACTGCTCTTGGTCTACCTCTCCTCTGACCCACCACCACACATATGCTCAGAGTCGTCCTCACACTTGGTCTGCCTCTCCTCCTCCTCTCGGCTACTTGGTACTCTCACTGTCTTTGTCACCTTAATCTACCCCTCCCATTCAGAGTCCAACTACCAGTATCTATTTCTCCCATGCACAATCCAACTACCATACACTGCACTCTCATAGCTATACATATCTACCTCTCCCATTCACAGCCCAACTACCATACCTACCTCTCCCATGCACAGTCCAACTACCATACACTCACATAGCTATTTTCTCACCCTTGGTCTACTCCTCCTCCTTCCTCCAACTACCCTTCACTTCTTCCCTCTGTCAGTTTTTGGTGATGAGGGGGAGAGGGAAAAGGGCAATATGGAAAAGGGAAAGAAAAACGTGAGGGAGGGGAATAGGAACGGTTTTCATGGAGGAAGAAAAAACACGAAGCAAAGGCAAGTACCATATACACCAGGGAGAAGTAAAAGACGACGAGGAAGAAAACGACGACGATGAGGAAGAAGACGAGGACGAAGACGACGACGACGACGAGAGGGAAGAAGACGACGAGGCAGAAAGAGACGACGACGAGGAAAAATAAGACGGTGACGAGGAAGACGACGGAGACGAGAAAGACGACGGAGACGAGAAAGAAGACGATGACGACGAGGAAAAGACGACGACGACGAAGAAGAAGGAAAAGAAGAAAGGAGGAGGAGGAAGAAGACAGGCAGCTGATATTTAATGTGATTACTTAAAAAAATGAAAAGAAAGCAGCAGTAAACGTATTTCAAGACGAACCGAAGAAAATAAGAAAAAAAAGCCGAACCGTTGTGTTTGTTTACCTTTACGAACGGAGGGCGGGCGGGCGCCATGTTGCTTACGGCTTTCCATATAAATTTAGATATTTATTTTTTCCCCTCGCCCTTTTTTATATACCTTTTTCGGGTCACTCTTGGGGGGAATGTAATTATGGAGCAGCGGGAGTTATTATAATTTCCTTCAGGCCGGGACGCAATTGCTTTAAAATTCAAATTCTCTGATGATGTCCAACGTCTGGCCCGGGTGACCGTTTGCCGGGCGAGGTTTCAAAAGCCTTCGTTCGGTTGCGTTTTGTATCGTTCGGAGCGCTCGCCTTTTCCTCCCCGCTTCGCTTTTGTTCTTAGGCTTACGTTCTTTTTCGCTCGGGGGTCCATGAATTATTTTTGCCCTTCTTTTGGATATTTACGATGCACCGGGGACGAAAAGGAATGAAAGGGGGGCACAGGGGCTGTAGACGATAATTCGCTTAATAATTCGGCCATAACTAAACCCGGGGCTCGATCTACGGTACACGAAGCTTTACGGTACGCAGCGGTCGAGGAGGGGGGGTGGGGTTCGGAAATGCAAGAGCCGGTGGATATATAAAGAAAAAAAAAGGTAAGGTTCCCAGACTCCCATTTGACTTTTCATATTTGTTGTGTGTTGCCATTTGAATACAGAACAGAACCCATGGAGAGCCAGGATTATCCCTTTGAGTTTCGTTCAATCATGCTTTCGGGTGGAGGAGGCAGGGGGGGGAAGGAAGGAGGGGAAGAGGGAAGGGCGGAGGAAGGAAGAAGAAGGAAAGACGGAGGAAGAAGGAAGAGGGAAAGACGGAGGATAGAGGAAGAGGAGGAGGGACGAAGATAGAAGAGGGAAAGGCAGAGGAAGGAGGAAGAGGGAAAGACAGAGGAAGGAAGAAGAGGGAAAGACGGATGAAGGAGGGGGAAAGGAGGAAGGAAGGAGAGGAAGAGGGAAAGACAGGGGAAGGAGGAAGAGGGATAGACTGAGGAAGGAGGGGGGAGAGGATGGAACAGAGAGGGAAGGGGAAAGAGAAAGGAAGGAGACAGAGAAAAGAGGTAAGAAGGATGGAGGAGATAGGAAGAAGAGAGAGGGAGGAGGGGGAAGGAAGGAGGAGATAGGAAGAAGAGAGAGGGAGGAGGGGGAAGGAAGGAGAGGAGGTGGAAAGAGGAAGGATGAAGAGGGATAGACTGAGGAAGAAGGGGGAAAGGATGAAAGAGAGGTGGGAAGAGGGAGAAGGAAGAAGACAGAAAGAAGAGAGGTAGGAAGAATGGAAGAGATGAGAAGAAGAGGGAGGAGGATGGAGAGGAAGGAGGAAGAGGGAAAGACGGAGGAAGGAGGGGAAAGGATGGAAGAGAGAGGGAGGAGGGGGAAGGAAGGAGAGGGAAAGACAGAGGAAGGAAAGGAAAAGAATGGAAGAGAGATGGGAAGAAGGAGAGGAGGAAGGACGAAGATAGAAGATGGATAGACAGAGGAATGAGGAAGACAGGAAGAAAAGAGGAAGGATGGGAGGGATGGGAAGAAGAGAGAGAGGGAGGAGGGGGGAGGAAGAAGATGAGGAGGAGGATGGAGAAGACGGAAAGAATTAAGGAAGGAAACAGGAAGAAAAGAGGGAGGAAGGATGGAAGAAAGGTGGGAAGAAGAGAGAGGAAAGAGGGAGAGAAGAGGAAGAAAGAAAGAAGAAAGGAGGATTGAAAGATAGATTGGATGGAGACAAACAGCAAGACGGAGAAAGGGAGGGAGAAAAAAGAGGGAAAGAGGAGGAAGAGGATAGAAAGGGGATGAGGGAAAGATAGAGGAAGGAGAGGCCGGAAGAAAAGGGGAGAAAGGATGGAAGAGAACTGGGGAGAAAGAGAAAGGGGAGAGGAAGGAGGAGGGAACAACGAAGGAGAGGAGGGAGAAAGAGAGACTGGAGAGAGACAGTGAGAAAAGAGGGAGAAAGGAGGTAAGGAAAAGAGGAAAGAGGGAGACGTGGGAATGAAAAAAAAGAGGAAGAGGGGAGAGGAGAGAAGGGGATAGAAGGGAGAGGAAGGAAGACTGAAGGAGAGAGAAAAGAAAACGAAAGGGGGGGGGAAGAAAGAATGAGAGATAGAAAATGGTGTGTGGGAGGGAAAGGGGGGGTAACTTCGCTATTTTTTCTTCGGCTCTATTTACCTTGACAGCACCAAGGCGACTTCCAAATTTCTCAAGGTGTAAGTCTTAGGTGATGCCGCCATGCTTCGCCCCGCTCACGTCCAGCCCCGATACATCCTCATCACTCCTTCCCTCCTTCATGCTTTCTCTCCTTCCCTCCCTCCTCTCTATCCTTCCCTCCCTTCTTTCTCTTTGTCTCTCCCCACCCTTCTTCCTTTCTTCCATCTTTTTGTCTTCCACCTTCCTCCCTCTCCTTTTTTCTTTCCCCCTTCTTTCTCTTCCTTCCTTCCTTCCCTCTTCCATTCCAACTTCACCTCCAATATCTTTCCCTTCCTTCCTCCTGTTCTCTTCACCTTCCCTCTAATTTCTCTCTCTTCCTCTTCATACTTGTCTCCCCCTTTCTTACTCTATCCCTCCTCTCCTTTTTTCCTTCCCCCTACTCTCTTCTCTCTTTCTCCTGTTCTTCCATCCTTCCCATCCCATACTCTTTTTCCTTTTCTCTTTCCCTCCGTCCATATCTCTTATATTTTCATTGTTCTCCTTTCATTGTATCTCTCTCTCTCTCTCTCTCTCTCTCTCTCTCTCTCTCTCTCTCTTTCTCTCTCTGTATCTCCATTCCTCCCTTCTCTCCATCTAGCCCCCCACCTTTCTCCCCTCCTCCCAATGTCTGTAATTCTCACCATTCCTCCTTCCCTCCACCCTCTCCATCATTTCCACACTCCATCTATCCCTTCTCCTCCCTCCCCTCCTCTCCGCTTCTACCCTCTCTGTATTCCCCACTCCATCATTCCCTCACACAGTCCATCCCTCCCTTCTGTCCATCTATCCTGCCTCGTTCCTCCTTGTCTTTCTCCACGTATTCCCTCCATCCTCTCTCTCTCTCTCTCTCTCTCTCTCTCTCTCTCTCTCTCTCTCTCTCTTTCCACTCTCCATCATTCCCCCACTTCTTCCATCTCTCTCTCCATCTATCCCTCGCTCCCTTGTCTCTCACCTTTCGATCCTCTGCATCTCCATCAAGTCCTCACTCCCTCTATCTGTTCCTCCCCTTTCTCTTACCTTCACCCTCTCAATCATTCCCTTTCTCTATCCCTCCCTTCTCCATCTATACCTCCCTTTCTCAGCCCTTTCCATCATTCTCACTCTCCATTCCTCCTCTATCCCACTCCTCTCCACATCCTCCATCGTTCCCTTCCACCTCCATCCATCCTTTCTCTATCCCTCACCCTCTCCACCTCTCCATCATTCTCACTCTCAATCCCTCCTCTATCTGTCTCCCCTCCACACTCTTCATCATTCCCTACCTTCTCTATCCTTCCCTTCTCACCCTCTCAACCCTCTCCATCATTCCCTCACTCCATCCCTCTCCCCTCTCCCTCCACCTCTCCATCATTCCCTCACTCCATCCCTCTCCCCTCTCCCTCCACCTCTCCATCCTTACCTCACTCCATCCCTATCCCTTCTCGCTGGGCCTCTCCATCATTCCCTTCATTCTCCATCTCTCCCTTCTCTATCCCTCACCCTCTCAGCCCTCTCCATCATCCCTCTTCCCTCCCCTTCCCTCCATCACCCCTCTCCCTCCCTCCATCGCCCCTATCCCTCCCCCAACCCCCGTCCTCAGTCCGTGAACGTAAGGTGGTGGGAACGGACGCAAGGCAGCGGGAAGGACTGTAATTTATGGCCGCCTCCCCCCCAAGACCAATATGTGACCAGTCCTAAGATGCCAAAACTGTCATTGCCATATTTTGTACTGATGCCCCTTGCTCGCTGCCTCCCCCCCCCCTTCCCCAACTCCCCCCCCACCTCCATCTTGATCCCTCCTCCTCCCCCTGCCCCGGCTCCTCCGTCTCTCCTCCCTGCCTTCCTTTCTTGATCCCCCTTTTCCCCCCCCGCACATCCTCCGCCACGATTCCCTGTCCCCTTCTTTGTTTTCCTATTCTGGCCCCTCTTCCCCTCCCTCCCCCTCTCCTCTTCCCTCCCCCCTCCCCCTCCCTCTCTTCTCTTCCCCCCTCCCTTCCTCTCCCTCTCTTCTCTTCCCCCCTCCCTTCCTCTCCCTACTCATCCCCCCTCCCTTCCTCTCCCTACTCATCCCCCCTTCTGTTCCTCCTTATTTCACCCCTTCTTGCCTCCCTCTCCCTCCTGACTCCTTCCCCTTTATCCCCTACCCCTCGCTTACTATTCCCCCTTCCCTACCCTACTTTCCCCTCCCTCTTATCCATTCAGCTTACTCCCTCCTCCCTTCCAGCTTTCTTCCCCACTTCCTTCTTCTCTTCCCCACTTACCATCTACCACCTGTCCCCCCCTCTCTTGTTTCCCTCCCTCCTTCCTGCTCTCTCCTTCTCCCTTCCTTCTTTACTCTCCCCGTCTCCCCCTCCCTCGTTCTATCCTCTCCCCCCTCCCTTTCCTCCCCCCATTTCCTTCCTTCACCTTCCCTTCCTGCTCTCCTCTTTCCCCTTCTTTTCCCCTTCCCCATCCCCTCCCTTCTCATCCAATCAGCTGCTGTTTGTGCTACGGATCTTATTTCCTCCAACCCCCTCCCTCTTTTCCCCCCACCCCCTCCCTCTTTTCCCCCCACCCCCTCCCTCTTTTCCCCCCACCCCCCTCCCTCTTTTCCCCCCACCCCCTCCCTCTTTTCCCCCCACCCCCTCCCTCTTTTCCCCCCACCCCCTCCCTCTTTTCCCCCCACCCCCTCCCTCTTTTCCCCCCACCCCCTCCCTCTTTTCCCCCCACCCCCTCCCTCTTTTCCCCCCACCCCCCTCCCTCTTTTCCCCCCACCCCCTCCCTCTTCTCCCTCCCACTTCTCCCATTACCCCTCCTTTCCCCTTTTCCTTCTCTACCCCCCCCTTCCTCCCCCCTCTTCTTCACTACCCTTCCTTCCTCCCATCTCTTCTTCTGTACCCCCTCCTTCCTCTCCCCTCTTCTCTACCCTTCCTTCCTCCCCTTCTTCTTCTCAACCCCTCTTTCCTCCCCCCTCTTCGTCTCTACCCCCTTCCTTCCCCTTCTTCATCTCTACTCCTCCTTCCTCCCCCCTCTTCTTCTTTACCCCTCCTTCCTCCCCCTCTTCGCTACCTTCCCTTCCTCCCCCCTCTTCTTCTCTACCCCTTCTTCCTCCCTTTTCTTCTACCCTCTCCTGTTCCTCCTTTATCATTATTTTGGTGTTTTCTTCTCCTCTCCCTCTTCCTCCTCTTCCATCACCCCTTCTCTCCCTTATCTTCTGTCTCCCCTCCCTCTCTCTTCCCCCTCATCATCT
>NC_137034.1:3910000-3917500 GCF_032717465.1 Coenobita brevimanus
TATCATCTTACTCATCTTATTTCCTTTATTTTCATTCCTCTTTTTTCTCCTTATTTTTTCATGTTACTTCTTTTACCTCTTTTTTATTTTTCCTTGATTTTCTCTCTTTTCCTCTTTTTGTCTTATATTTCTTCTTGTTCCTACTCTCTTTCCCGTGCTCTTTCCGTCATCTCTTCCTCTTTTTCCCTTCCCTCCTTTCATTTTCCCTTCCCTCCTTTCTTTCCCCCTTTCCTCTTGCTCTTTCCTCCCTTTCCTCGTACTTGCTTCCCTTCCTCTGTTATTTTTCTCCCCTCACCTTCTAACCATACCTTATATTCTTCCCTTCTTCATTCATCTTCCATCTTCCTTCCCCGCTCCTTTTTTTCCCCTTTCTCTCTTCTCCACCCTCCTCCCTCTCCCTCTTCATCCTCCCCGACTCCTCCTTCCATCATCCCCTTCTCCCTCTTTCCATCATCCACCCTTCCCTCTTTCTATCCTCCCCTTCTCCCTTGTCTCCCTCCTCCTCATCCCTCTTCCTCTCTCCTTCTCTCCCCTTCTCTCCCCTCTCTCTCCCCTCTCCTTCTCCCCTCTCTCTCCCCTCTCCCCTCAGCGTCGAGCAGTACATACTAATATAAACCCAGTATGGAGGAGTGTGACCAGCGCCTTCCTACGTTTATTAACAGTTTTATTTCAGTGCCCCCTCTAATGTCTTCTCGCGTCGCTCCCGTTTTCTTCCTCACTTTTTTGTTATTATTCTCTCTCTCTCTCTCTCTCTCTCTCTCTCTCTCTCTCTCTCTCTCTCTCTCTCTCTTTGTGTGTGTGTGTGTGTGTGTGTGTGTGTGTGTGTGTGTGTGTGTGTGTGTGTGTGTGTGTGTGTGTGTGTGTGTGTGTTGTTTGAGTTACTTGAGTGAGATCTTTTGTTGTAAAATATTAAAGTTAAGTTTTGTAGGCGAAAATGTAAAAAGTGTGTGTGAGAGAGAGAGAGAGAGAGAGAGAGAGAGAGAGAGAGAAGCATAACATCATTACAGCAATAAGTATGAACAAGACTGAGAGAAAAAGTAATGTATAAGTGTGTATGGACGAAAATAGAAATCATTAAGTATATACGAACCAAAGTAAAAGAAAAATATAAGTAATAAGGGAACGAAAGTAAAGGAAAAGTATAAGTGTTAAGTATATGTGACATTTTATAAGTAGGATGTCCACAGAAGGTCCCTCCCCTCTTAGCCCAAACGAGTGTGTGTGTGTGTGTGTGTGTGTGTGTGTGTGTGTGTGTGTGTGTGTGTGTGTCCGGTCCTCACCCCTGCTTCTTTATAGGGGTGCTGATGGCCCTGGGGGGGTTTGGAGGGGGGATTGGAGATTGGGTGAGGTTTGGAGGGGGGAGGGAGTTTGGAGGTGGGGGAGGAGTTGGGAGATTGGGAGGGGGGAGGGGTTGGGAGGGCGGGGATTGGGAGTGACAGGATTTTTTGGAGAGGTGGTGATGACTGTTGTAGAGGTGGAGGGAAAGACTGGTGAGTTTGGAGAGAGAGAGAGAGAGAGAGAGAGAGAGAGAGAGACAGAGAGAGAGAGACAGACAGACAGACAGACAGACAGAGAGATTTTGAGGTTAAACAAACGTCTTTATGTGTCTGGACCTCACCTAACTTCTCTCTAGGAAGACTGATGGAATTGGGAGGGTTTGGAGGGACGGAAGGGCTTTTGGAGGCGTGAAGAGAGGTTGTAGAGGGATGGAGATGGCTATTGCAGATATGAAAGAAGGGACTGGAGGAGTGATGTAGGCTTTGGAGAGACGGAGGAGTTATTGGAGGGGAAGATGGAAGGCAGGAGGAAAATTTGTAGGAGGTGGGTTTGGAGAAATGGAGGGATTTTGGAGGCGTGAAGGGAGGATTTTGAGGGATGGAGTTGGCTATTTTGGATGTGGATGTAGGGATGGGAAGGATGGAGGGAATGTTTGGAGAAGAGGGATTGTAATATAAAGAATGTCCGGGGAGAGAGAGAGAGAGAGAGAGAGAGAGAGAGAGAGGCTTGAGAATGACAAAAAAGAGAGAGAGGAGGTAACAGATGACGAGGATAAGGAGAACAAGGGGGTGGGGGGAGGTATGAGGGGGTGGGGAGGGGGATGAGGAGGGGGGGAGCGGGATGAGGGGTTGGGAGAGAGGGATGAGGGGGTGAGGGAGGGATGAGGGAGTGACAGCAAGCCTCTGTTATAAGTCAAAATAATGGCTGCTGTCTACAAGGAACAATAATATTAGCCTGACCGTAAAGACAGGAGGGCGCTGTATGGATTAGCTGTGTCAGGGACGGGATGCTGATGCTGTACTGTGCAGGGATGGTGGTACTGTGCAGTGATGGTGGTACTGTGCAGTGATGGTGGTACTGTGCAGGGATGGTGGTACTGTGCAGGGATGGTGGTACTGTACAGGGGTGGTACTGTGAAGGGATGGTGGCACTGTGCAGGGATGGTTGTACTGTGAAGGGGATGGTGGTGCTGTGAAGGGGATGGTGGTGCTGTGAAGGGGATGGTGGTGCTGTGAAGAGGATGATGGTACTGTGCAGGGATGATGGTACTGTGCAGGGATGGTGGTACTGTGCAGGGATGGTGGTACTGTGCAGGGAGTGATGGTGGTACTGTGCAGGGATGGTGGTTCTGTGCAGGGGGTGATGGTACTGTGCAGGGATGGTGATACTTTGGTGATACTGTGCAGGGATGGTGGCACCGTGCAGGGATGGTTGTACTGTGAAGGGGATGGTGGTACTGTGAAGAGGATGATGGTACTGTGAAGGGATGGTGGTACTGTGCAGGGATGGTGGCACTGTGCAGGGATGGTGGTACTGTGCAGGGATGGTGGTACTGTGCAGGGATTGTGGTACTGTGCAGGGATGGTGGTACTGTGCAGGGATTGTGGTACTGTGAAGAGGATGGTGGTACTGTGCAGGGATGATGGTACTGTGCAGGGATGGTGGTACTGTGCAGGGATGGTGGTACTGTGAAAGGATAATGGTACTGTGCAGGAATGGTGGTACTGTGCAAGGTATGTTGGTACAATGTATGGGGTGTGATGCTCATGCCGTGTTGCGCTGTGCTGTGAAGGGGTAAGTGGTATGGTGATTGTGATGCTGTGTTATGCTAGAATTAAGCTGTGCTGCGGTACACTAGACTTGTGATGTGCTATTATGTACTAGAACTGTACTGTCCTTTCCAGTACTGTACTGTGTTATGTTGTGCAGAGGATGGTGATGTAGTGATGTGGTGTACTGTTTCAGGCTAGGCTCTTGCTGTGTTATGCTGTGCTATGTTATGCAGATGGTGTTTCGGTGCTATGCTGTGTACTGTGATGTGCTGGGAATGAGGTGCACTGTGCTGCTGGGATCATTTTGAGTATTGCCAGGATGAAGATTGTACTTTTGTGAGGGACCGTGTTTGGATGTATGGATTAACTTTTGAGCCGTGCTGTGCTGTGTTGTAGTGTCCTGAAATTGTGAGGCTGTTCTCTTCTGTGCAGTGCTGTGTATTGTGCTGTAACGTGAGCTGGAGGTATCTTGGGCCATGTTCTGGAGCACCGGAATTGTGATATAAGGTGCTATCATGTGCTGTGCTTGGGATAGTGATGCTGTGCTATGCTGTGCTGTGGTACGCTAGGGATGCTGGTGTATGTGATGGGGATGTGATGTGATGTGCTGTGTTGTGATGTGCTGTGGATGGTGGTGCTGTGCTGTGGTGTGCTCTCCTGTTCTTAGCTACAGGAATGACGTAAGTTGTGTTGTGGCGTGTTATGTGCTTCGTAAAATCACGCCAGTATTGCAGTGTTTGGTGTTATCTTGTTTATGGAGGTTTGTATTGCAGCGGTGCTGGTGAGGGAGGCCTTCACGTGGTTGCACTAATGTAACTGAGCAACTCCTCTGCCCGGTCATGCAAACGTCCCTCATCTCCCTCCCTGTCCTCTGAAATTGAGCACGGTGGACTGCAGGATGAGATCAACTGTAGCTGTATTGTATCGGTCGGCTTGCACGCGCCTTATACACGCTTAAGCCTTGTTTTACGAATTCCAGATGACGAAATAACCCACCTCTACACAGGGCTTCATGCATAGATTTAGATGTGGAAGGTTTTGGAAGGTATGGTTAGATAGAAGCTGTATTTGAGTAGCAATACTTGTGAGAATCTGCGCACGTCTTTAAAGGAACCTTGACTGTGCGAGCATAAGACAACCCGTGAAGTGCCAGTGTTTACCTTCCCTATATGTCAGCCTTCAGGTGGGATTAAAGCCAGGGCGAATGATTGGTTGACGCTTGAGCCACCTGTCCGATACCTGGAGGCTCTATTACTCTTTGTTGTGTTTTTTTTTTTTTTTTTTTAATTGTAACACCTTGAATCAATTAGTATGTTTTTCTAGTTTATTCTTGCTGCGTTCAGACGATTTTCCCTCGACGTTGAAGTGGAGAGATTAATTACGGCCTTCATTAATACTTTCAGTGCCTAAGATAAGGTTTACGTTATTATTCTGTCTTTCCTGTCCCCCACCTCCTCCCACTTTTCCTCTTCCCTCTGGTATACCTTAAGTTTCGTCTTCTCCACTGCCGTCCTCTCCCCCTCCTTCACCTCCTTCTTGTCTCCCTATGATAAGATATAAGACTCCTCTCCTTTTCGTCTTCTCCATCTCATTAGCTTTTAGTATCCTCTTCCCTAAGATCATCTTTAAGTTTCTATTACTCACTCCCGCCTCTCCTTCTTCTCCTCTTCTCTCGTGCTTCTCTTCATTCTCTTGTCCTTCTGATTAGGTATATGTCTTCTGTTCTCATTTCTCTCGACCTTCTCCTCATCTCTTCTCCATCTGATAAGCCCCAGGTCTTCTGTCCACTCTCTTCTCTTCATTTCCCTCTGATAAGTCTCCTCTTCTCTCCCGTCTTCCTTCTCCTCCTGCTCTTCTCCCTCTGAAATATCCGGCCATTTCATTAACCGGGGTGGGTGCGGGTAGGAAGCGTTGGGTCCGGATAAACGAGGTCCTGGTGTCGGGGCAGTGACCATAAAAACCGGAGTCGTTCTGGATTATCTTTTGTATGCGAGGCGCGCAGGGCCGGGACGGTTCGGTTAGAGGAAGTGATTATTGGCCGTTGTCGCAAATGGCTTCAGATTAGAGACCAGCGGGCGTTTGTCCAGCTCCCGGGGTGCGACGGTGGCCGGTGTGGGTGGGCGAGTTTGGGTCCTAAGCAACGAGGGCGTAAGAGTTGTAATGGTGGCGGGTGTGGGTGACGCTTCCAGCCCTCTGTATATCATGGAAGGGTCTGCCAGGGACACTCCTTCAAGAGACAAAGCGGACGCTGGAATCGAGACTCTCTGGGAATCCGCGCCAAGACCCAAATTCCAGCGTGAAACTCCCCTCCTCTCTCACCCCCCGTCTACCCCCCATCAACCTCCCTCCCCCCTCACTTTTTTTTTTTTTATCCGAGAAATGACGGCCTGGAAACCCTAGTGGAGGAAGGCGAACCAGTCTGGAAAGTAGTGGGAGAAGGCGGTGTACATTAGGGCGTTAATCACTGACGGCGACCGCTGGAGCTTTGCCTCTGGAGCCCCAACCAACCAATCACCGAGCGCCTAGCCTGGAAGCCGAGGGTGAGGGAGCCAATGAGCGACGTTCCAGGGCGGCGGGCTGGAATGCTGGAATGTCTCCCTGGTAATAATGAGCGTCCTGATGAGTCGCCAGTGGATAGCCAAGGAAATGGAGGCGAGAATGAAATACGAGTTTTTTGGGGAAGAGGGAGGACGCGACGAGGGGAGAAGAGTAGATATATATTTTTTCCTTTTTTCCTTTTTTTATGATAAGGGCTTTTCATCGGCGGCGGAGCGGGTGTGAGCAGTGAGGCGGAGGCTGGTGATATGGCCCGGATAAATTCTTTCTTTATTCTTAACCAGAGTCCGGGAGTAGAGGGTGGAAAGGGAGGAGGAAGATGGGGGCTGTGAAGAGAGAGGGGTGACATTCACAGCGGGTCGAGCGAGGAAAGGGGAAGAGAAAGGGACGCCAGTATGAGGAGAAATATGGAAGAGGGAGGAAAGGGGAGTAGTGCGAGAGGAACGGGATGGGAATACATTAGTCAGAGTTGTTGGAAGGCTAAGGGAAAGAATGGAAGATGGGAGAGAAAGGTGGCACACACATGAAAGGAAGACGGGAAGTGGGGTGAGGGAGAAAATACTGGAGAGAGAGAGAGAGAGAGAGAGAGAGAGAGAGAGAGAGACACACACACACACACACACACACACACACACACACACACACACACACACACACACACACACACACACACACACAAGGAGTTGTTGGTGGGTAGTTTTCCAGACTGACTTCTCTGTTTAGCTGAGTGGAATATTTTTTTTAATGTATTTTTATTACTACATAGAAAATATTCCCTTTTCTTAGTATGTGTATATAGTGAAAAACATTTATTTTTTTCGTTTTAACTCTCAAATCTAAATATAAAAAAAAATGAACCCAAGGCCTATTAAAGTTATTCCTTCCAAGAGATAGTCGAATAAACGAAAACCAAAATATACCTTGACATACTGAGCTGAAAAAACTGAAGACCATAGATAGGAGAAGTATAGAGTAAGGAAAGATGTTTTTATGTGTGTACTTGAAGAACTGAGAATACCGATTAACTTAAAATAGAGTTGGATTTAAAGTTTGTGTGTGTGTGTGTGTGTGTGTGTGTGTGTGTGTGTGTGTGTGTGTGTGTGTGTGTGTGTGGATGGATGAATGAATAAATGAATGGATTAATAGATGAATGTATGGATAGATGAATGGATGGATGGATGAATGAATGAATGGATGGATGGATGGATGATGGATAAATGAATGAATGAATGAGTGAATGAATGAATGAGTGAATGAATAAAATAGATAGATAGATAGACAGACAGAGCGTTAATTCTAAGCTGAAGATTTTGAGCCCCTTTCAGCTTGATGGATGGCCAAGTAGAGTTATAATAGGTCGAATTTCCTACAGTACTTTCATTCTAACTTGGCGGAGAGTTTCGTCCTTCTGCAGCATATTTCTCGTAGCTCAGTAATAATACTATAACCCTGCATCTTTCCACAGCACTTCTTCGTGACTGGCATCATACTCTAAATCTCTTGTAACAGACCTATTCAAGATGGAAAGATGGTCATTTCTCGCCAAGTTTAAGTGAACGGAGTATAGTAACCAAGGAGACTCGGGTCCGTAGTCTCGTTGTGGCTATGGAAACTCCCTAACACCTTTTCCTAAGTGATTTATTTTGCTTATTACACCTTACTGTTCTGGTCTGTGTTATGTAAATCCTTCAAACATCGCCATACTCTGCATACATAACGTACAAATTGATATCAACCAGGCATATCCAATAATGAATCGCTAAGGAAGTGGTGTTAGGGAGCTTCCTTACGAGAATACAGGATTAACTCATGAAATTTTCTTACTCAGTTCCGTCGAATGAAAAAAAAAAAACTATATAAAGGGTGTCTACTTTCCATCATTAATTCTTTTCCT
>NC_137034.1:3925000-3952500 GCF_032717465.1 Coenobita brevimanus
CCCCCTGCCTCGCCCTGCCTCGCTCTGCCTCCCTCTTATGAAGCCAGGCAGTGTTGGGGAAGGGAGAGGGGGTGGGGAATGCCTGAGTACATTTGGGGAAAGATGGCTGGGGAGGAGAAGGGTGGGGAGAGAAAATATTAGCTTGGACAGAGAGGGAGTTAGAGAATGCTAGGGTGAAAGAAGGGAGTGAGGGTTGGGGAATGGGGAGTGGGGAAGGTGTGGGGTTAGATAGGGGAAGACGGGGGTTGGGGAATGTTAGAACACAGCTGATAGAAAGGTGGGGAAGGTGATAGAAGAGCGAGGAAGATGTTGAGGGAAGGGGAAGGTTGAGTAAGGAAGGAATGTAATGGGAAAGGGAGATGGAAGGAAAGGGGAAGGAGGAGAAAGGAGGAGAAGGGTGAATGAGGGAAGGTGTGGGATTAGGAAAGGGAGATGGAAGGAAAGGGAGATGGAAGGAAAGGGAAGGGGAAGTGAGGAAGGTGTGGACTTGGGGAAAAGGTGGAGAGGAGGATGGGGAGATGGGAGGGGAAGGATTATATAGAGGGGGGGTTGAGAAGTGTGTGGATTAGGAGGAAAGAGGAAGGAGAAGGGTGCTTAGAGATGGAGGGGAATTGGAAATGTCTAGGGTAGAGAGAGAGAAGGATGGGGAAAGAGGAATAGAGGATAAGGAGATTGGGAAATTATTGAGGGTAGGGGAAAGAGGAAGGGGAACTCGGAGGAGGGGAGTGGGAAGTGCTTGAGGTAGGGAAGAGAGGGAGGGGGGAAAAGGAACTAGGGTGAGAGGATTGGGAATTGCTTGGGGTAAAGGAAGAGAGGGGAGAAAGAATAGAAACTTGTGCTAAAGAACTAGGCATATCTGGGACAAGGGAAAGGTAGAGGGAAGAGGAGTTGTGAGCTTGAGAAGTACACCTGAGAGAGACAGGTGAGAGAAAATGAAGGTGACTAAGCAGGATTAGGATAGTATACCGTAAGTTAGGTTAAGTTAGATTAGACTGTGAGGAATTAGACTGGGTATGTCAGGGAGGTTGTATGGATGAGGTGAAATAGGGTTGAACATATATGGATCGTGTGTGTGTGTGTGTGTGTGTGTGTGTGTGTGTGTGTGTGTGTGTGTGTCCATATGTATTCCGTGTGTGTCCCTGTGTGTTGTGTCAGCCTGCTAGGTCAGCTGGTAGGTGGCCAGGAAATGAAGTGTGTGTGTGTGTGTGTGTGTGTGTGTGTGTGTGTGTGTGTGTGTGTGAGAGAGAGAGAGAGAGAGAGAGCAATAAGAGGGGAGCCACGAGGTAAACTGTTACATAACCCTCGCTACGTGAATATCATCGCTGACTAATATTCTCACGTGGGGGACCTCACTCTTATTGCTACTGATACTTACTCTTTCTGATACTGATACTCCTACTGCTCTTACTGTCTCTCCTATTGCTCTTTCTCCTGCTCTTACTGTCTCTCCTACTGCTCTTTCTCCTGCTCTGTCTCTCCTACTGCTCTCTCTCCTGCTTTATCTCTCCTACTGCTGTTTCTCCTGCTCTTACGGTCTCTCCTACTGCTATTTCTTATTTTTCCCATAACTGCTGTCCTCTCTCTTACTGCTGTCCTTATTGCCTCTCTTCCAGCTGCCTATAACAGCTTCTCTTACTTCTGTCTTTACTTTCTCTTATCCTCCTCTCACTGTCACTCTCACTCCTTACTCTCTCACTCCTCTTACTGTCTCCCTATTTATTACCCTGCTCTTACTGTTATTCTTTCTCTTTCTTTTACTGATAGTCTTGTTTCTGCTCTCCCTCTTACTGACATCAACTGCTGACTCTCCTACTGCTGATCATACTCCTACTGTTACTGCCACTCTTTCTCCTGCTCCATCACTTGCTATTCTGCTCTTACTGATGATGATGATGATGATGATGATGACGATGATGATAATATTCTTTCTTCCATCTCACTTATTCTCTTACTTATATCATTCCTCTCTCCTGCTACCTCTCCTTGTTTTCCTACTCCTCCTCTTTCCTTCCCGCTCCTACTGACACTCCTGCTTTTACTTCTGCTCATTTTCCTGCCTTTTCTCGTTCCTTCCTGCTCTTCTGTTGCAATTGATACTCTTGCGAACACACTTTTACTGCTGTCCTCCTCTTACTGCTGGTCCTCTTGTTTCCTGATGTTCTTACTCCTCTTTACAACTTTCTTCCACTTCCTTCTCCTCTTTCCCTCCTCCTCCTCCTTCCCCACCACTCCTCTCCTTTTTCCCCCAACACATCCTCCTTTTTCCTATTGCCTTTCTTTCTCCTTCAGTCCTTCCATTCTTCCCTCTCTCCCATTCTTCCCCCATTTCCTTCCTCCCTCACACTCCTCCTCCTCCTCCTCCTCCTCCTCCTCCTCCTCCTCCTCCTCCTCCTCACTCTCCTTCTGTCCGACTCCACTTCTTCCCTGTTCCCCTTCTCTCCTCACTTCTTCCTCTCCTTCACCATCCCCTTCCCATCCTCACTCCCCTATTTCCTCCCTTCTATTATTCCCCTCTTTCTTCTCCACTCCCCACCACCTTTCCTCCTCCTCCCCAACTCCCCACCACTCCTCCTCCTCCTCCCCAACTCCCCACCACTCCTCCTCCTCCTCCCCAACTCCCCACCACCCCTCCTCCTCCTCCCCAACTCCCCACCACCCCTCCTCCTTCTCCTCCCCAACTCCCCACCACCCCTCCTCCTCCTCCCCAACTCCCCACCATTCCTTCTCTTCCCCCACTCCCCACCATCCCTCCTCCTCTTCCCTCACTCTCCACCATCCCTCCCTCTCTTCCCCCACTCCCACCATCCCTCCCTCTCTTCCCCAACTCCCGACCACCCCTCCTCCTCTTCCCCTACTCCCCACCACCCCTCCTCCCCAACTCCTCTCTCCCCAACAAAGAGAACTTCACTAGATTACCACCCACTGTGCAGCTTGCAGTTCTTTGCTATTAAGTCTCTCTCTCTCTCTCTCTCTCTCTCTCTCTCTCATGTGTGTGTTTGGCATGTATGTATCCATGTGTTTGTATCTTGTGTGTGTGTGTGTGTGTGTGTGTGTGTGTGTGTGTGTGTGTGTGTGTGTGTGTGTCGCTTATTGGGTGGCCTGCACTCGCTTGGCTGACTGTGTGTTATTAGGTTTCTCGTGTGTTAGTTCCCGTCTGGTCTGTGTGCGTTTTTTGGATGTGTGTGTGTGTGTGTGTGTGTGTGTGTGTGTGTGTGTGTGTGTGTGTGTGTGTGTGTGTCTGTCTGTCTGTCTGTCTGTCTGTCGTCGTGTGTGTGTGTGTGTGTGTGTGTGTGTGTGTGTGTGTGTGTGTGTGTGTGTGTGTGTGTGTGTATTGACCTAGTTGTAGCTGATAGGATTTGAGCAAAATTTCTGTTGTCCTTTCTTCATATATACTTTTTCCCTGTGTGTGTGTGTGTGTGTGTGTGTGTGTGTGTGTGTGTGTGTGTGTGCGGTTTTGTGAGCACTAACACACGGTCACTCAATCCTGTCCCAGCTTCCATACCTAGTCTTCTATTTCTTATCAGGGCCTTCATAGCACCTTCCACTTGTCGGTCCGGTCCAGTCTACTTTCCACTTAATTACTTCTCCTTAATTTTACTCCATTGATTGACTTTGACTCTAATTCACCAGCACATCACCTCACACTATAAACATCCTTCTATCTTAACAGCGAAAAACTTATATAACTTCAGACCTCTTTCCATTCATAAACTTTGGGTATAACATAAGGAATTTTTGGTCCGTAAGCCTCAAAGAAATAGGATGAACACTCCAGAATTTAGATGATTTTTGAAGTACATGATGAGGTGTATTTTGCCTACCTGTGTGGCTGCTGACTGCGTTCTGGAATATGGGATGCAGGCTAACTGTACCTAATATCCACAGGCTTCCCATAAATTATCTTTAAAACTCTGGGTTTTTCTCTCCACCTTGCAATTTAAGGTTATTTAAGGTTTGAGCATAAGACATATAGATTCACACAGCGCTCTCTCTCTCTCTCTCTCTCTCTCTCTCTCTCTCTCTCTCTCTCAGCATGTCAATTTATTCTTAGCTATATTTTCTAACCACACTTACCACAAACCTCTAAGATCCTATTTCGACAGGTAACACATCCTTAATTGGACACTAAATGAGTTAACCCATTTATACCAGGCTCCAATTTTCTCTCTTATTCATCACTTCTTTTCATCCATTATATTATTATTCATTTTTTACAGCACAAGGAAATATATGTGATAATTATTTTTACATTGTTTTAATTACTTTCTGTACTTTATACTTCTGTACATATTAACAGGAGTACATGTGTGACTGGTATGTGTGTGTGTGTGTGTGTGTGTGTGTAAATGTATGACGATCTTGTGTATGTGCCCGTGTGTGTATATAGTTATGGATATCCTGTGTACGTGTGTTAGTGTATATGTATGTGTGAGTGTACGTGTGTGTGTGTGTGTACGTGTGTGTACGTGTGTGCGTGGCGGTATGCGGGGCTCCCACTCACCTAACAAGATACAACTCGAGGGAATTTGTCGCAGCTCACATAACACGCTGACCACCTCCCTCCCCCTCCCTTCTCCCCCTCCCTTCTCCCCCTCCCTTCTCCCCCTCCCCTCCTTTCCTTCTCCCCATCCTCCCAGATCCTTCTCATTCCCCCTCCCCTCTTCCCCTTCCATTCCCCCCCTCTTCCTCCATCCTCCCTCCCCCTCGTCTCAGATCTTTCTCATTCCCCCTTCCCTCA
The DNA here is from genome assembly GCF_032717465.1 of Coenobita brevimanus. NCBI lineage: Eukaryota > Metazoa > Arthropoda > Malacostraca > Decapoda > Coenobitidae > Coenobita > Coenobita brevimanus. The sequence goes on from NC_137034.1 coordinate 3,929,739, forward strand.
CCTCTCCTCTTCCTCTTCGTCTCCCCTTCCCCCTTCTTCTCTGTCTTCTTCACCATCTTCTTCTCCCACTTTTCCTCCTGTCCTTTCTCCTCTTCTCCCTTCCCCCCTCCCTCTTTCCCTCCTCCTCTTCTACCCCTCTTACCTCCCTCCTTTCCTTGACTCTGCCTCCTCATCTCTTCGTCCCTCCTCCTCCTCCTCCTCCTGCTTTTCTCTCCACATTTCTCTCCACATTTCTCATCCTCTTTCCTCTCCAATCACCTCTCTTTCTCCCCTCCCTCACTCTTATCTATCCTTCTCCCCGCCTTGCTTCCCTCACCTCTTCCTCTGCCTTTCTCTCTTCCATCCCCCTCTCCCCCTGTCCGTCTCCCCACCTCTTTTCCCCCCTGAACTCACCCCTCCTCTTCCTTCTCCCTCCCTCTTCCCCTCTCCACACATTTTCCCTCTTCTTCCTTACCTCCTCTCTCTTCCCCTCCCCACACTTCTCCCCTCCTCTACTTATCTCTTCTCTCTCCTCTCCCCTCGCCTCCACATCTCATTCCCCCTCTTCCCCTCGACTCACCGTTCCTTCTCCCCTCTTTCACCTCTCTTCTCTTTCCCCTCCTCCTTCATTCACTTCTCATTTCCCTCCTCTCCCTTCCCTCCCTACACGTCACCTCTTCTTGTACGCCCACTCTCTCTCTCACTCTCCCCCCTCCCTCTCCAACCCTCCTCTTAACATCCTCTTTCCCCTCGCCGTCACCTCCCCCACCTGTCTCTCTTCCCCCCGTTACCCCCTCATCCCCGCACCTCTTCACCTTCTCCTCCTCATCTCATCCCTGTTTCCCTCTTTCTCCTCTTCCATCCCCTTTTTCCTCTTACTCTTCCTTAGTCCCCCTTCCTACACTCTGTTTTATTCCTCTTCTTTTTCTCCCTTCCTTTTTCCACCCTCCCTGTTTTCACGTACTCTCCCTTACACCTCTTCCTCACCCTTACACCTCTTCCTCACCCTTTCTCCCCTTCCCTCATCCCCTAGTCGCTCCCTCACCCCTATCTCACCCCCCTTGTCCCCTCCCCACATCCCCCTATCTTTTCCCCACATTCCTTACCTTTCCCGCCCCTTACCTCACCCTTCTTTCGTCTCCCTGACCTTTCCTTACCACCCTCATCCCTCCCTCCCTTCCACCCTCACATCCCCTCCTCATCCCTCCCTCATCCCCTCTCCCTTCCTACACCCCACCCTACCCCCTGACCCCCTTCTTTAGCCTTTGTCACGTCACATCTACTCATTTACTCCTCCCTGCCCTCTCCCTTACCTCCCTGACCCATGCCTTACTTCTCTTGACCACTCCCTCATCTCTCTCACCCCTCACCTCCACCCTGACCCCTCCATTGGCTTACTTTGACCCCTGACCCCACCCTCATCTCTCCCTGACCCTTTCCCTTCACCCTGACCCCCCTCCATTCTCATTTCGACCCTCCTGACCCCTCCCTGACCCTCCTGACCCCTTTCTGACCCTCCTGACCCCTTTCTGACCCTCCTGACTCCTCCCTGACCCTCCTGACTCCTCCCTGACCCTCCTGACCCCTCCCTGACCCTCCTGACCCCTCCCTGACCCTTCTGACCCCTCTCTGACCCCTCCCTGATCCCTCCCTGATCCCTCCGACCCCTCCCTGATCCCTCCGACCCCTCCCTGATCCCTCCGACCCCTCCCTGACCCTCCTGACCCCTCCCTGACCCTCCTGACCCCTCCCTGACCCCCTGACCCCTCCTTGACCCCCCTGACCCTGCTGACCCTCCCTAACCCCACCCTGACCGCTCCCTGACCACCCTGACCCCTCCCTGACCCCCCTGGCCGGACTGTCCCCGCTAATATAAAAAAGTGTGACGCCTAATAACGTTACAGCCATAACTAGGGTCCCCTCTCCCCCCACCCCTCCCCCTCCCCATCTCCCCTCCTCCCCTCTTTTCCCCTCGCACCTCCATCTAGTCCCCTCGTTTTCCCTCCCCCCCCCTCCTTTGTCCTCCCTCCTTCCCCTCTGTCCTTTCCTCTCACCTCCCTTTTCCTCTTTCCGCCTAAGTCCTTGTTTTTCCTCCTCCTCATCTCCCCTCCCCCTCTTCCTCGTCTCCCCTCCATCTTTTCCCCTCTTTCCTCGTCCCCCCTCCCTCCTTTCCCCTTGTTCTTCCTTCCCCATGCTAGTCTCCTTTCCTTTCCCTTCTCATTCCCCTTCCCTTTCCTTTCCCCTCTTATTCCTTTCCCTCTTTTTCCCCCTCCCATACCCTCACCTCTTTTGTCTTTCCCCCTCCTCTCATCCCCTTTCCCCTTTTCCTTCTCGTACCCTCAGTTTTTCCCCTCTTTTCCCCTCTTATTTTCTTTTGTTCTTCCGTTTCCCTCTTTCTCTTCATTCCCCCTTTCTCCCTCATCCCACTTCTTCCTCCTTCCCTATTCTTCCTCCTCCCCACATCTTCCTCCCCCCCTCATCTTCCTCCTCCCCTCATCTTCCTCCTCCCCTCATCTTCCTTCCGTCTTCTTCCTCCTCCCCTTTTCTTCCCCTTCCGACTGCTTCTTCTTCCCACTTCCTCTTCCTCTCTTCCTCCTTCCATCTTCCCTTCCTATTTTTGTCTCCCCCAATTCCAATCTCTTTCCTCTCTCTATCCCCCTCTTCATCCCACCCCAAAAATCTTCCTTTCTCCCACCTCTCAGTTTTTCCTCTTCTCTCCCTTCTCATTCCTTTTTCTCTCCCTCCCGAGCTCCCCTTTCCTGCTCCCCTCTTGTGCCTCCTCCCCTCATCTTCCCCTCTCTAACATTCTTTCTCTCTCCCCATTATCATCTCTCGTCATCCTTATTTTCCCTCCTGTTTCCACATTCCTCCCCATTAAGCCCTCTCTCTTCTCTCCACCCCTCTATTTACTCCTCCCCTTCTCTCCCCTCCCTTTCCCTCTCCCTCTCCACTTCCCCTCTCCTTGCCTCATCCCCTTTTATTCTCTCCCCTCCCTCTCCCTCTCCAGTTTCCCTTTCCTTGCCTCCTCCTCTTCTCTTCTTTCCCCTCCCCCTCCCTCTCCCTCCCCATTTCCCCTCTCCTTACCTCCTCCCCTCATTTTCCCTCTCTTCTTTTATGGTCCTGGCCAATCTGCTCGTCGATAATTTTGGAAGAGGTTGGACCAGCCTCGAGACCAATTGGAGGGGCTGGTGTGAGGGGAGTAGTAGTAGTAGTAGTAGTAGTAATAGTAGTAGTAGCGTGTGGTGTGGCAGGGTGAGGTAGTATGACGTCGTATGGCAGTGTGTGGTGCGGCTGTGATGTTTGATAATGTGTGGTACGTGAATGTGAGATGTTATAGTGTGTATGTGGTGGTATGCAGTGTGTTATGGCGTGGAATTATGGTGTGGTATGGAGTGGCAGAAGTGTGATGGTGTGTGGTATAGCATAACTGGACATGGAGTGGTGTGATATGGTGACTGTGGTATGGGAGTGTTTGATGTGGCAGTGTGAGATGTGTTGTTTGAGTGGTGTTGTGGTGTGGTAGTATGTGGTGTGGTAGTATGTGGTGTGACAGTATGCGTGGTGTGGCAGTGTATGTGGCGTGGCAGTATGCGTGGTGTGGCAGTGTGTGGTGTAGTACGGTGGTAAAATTGTGTGGTATTGTATGGTGTAATAATATACGAGTAGAATGTGTATGTGTGTGTTGTGGTGTGGTGTTAGAGTGAGCGGTGTGAGATGTGGAAGTTTGCAGTGTGGTATGGTGTGGCAGTGAGAGAAGTGTGGTATGATGTGTGGCAGGCAGTGGTGTCGTATGGTGTGGTGTGATACTGTGTACTGTGGTGTGTGTTATGGTGTGGCACTGTATGGTTTAGCAGTCCCGCGTTGTGGCAGTGGAAGATGTTCTAGTGTATAGTGTTGTATGGTGTGGCGGTCAGCGGTATGGTGGTTGGTTGAAGTGTGTGTAATGTGATGAGAGAGAGAGAGAGAGAGAGAGAGAGAGAGAGAGAGAGAGAGAGAGAGAGAGAGAGAGATACTATGGTACACGTTTAAGTGAAAGAGGAGAGGGGGAAAGCGAAGGAGGAGGAAGGTGGAAGGGAGGAGAGGGAAACAGAGAGACGAGGGAGGGTCGAGAGAAATGGAAGGGGAGGAGGTGGAGAGGAGAGGTGGAGGGAGAGGATGGTGGGTTAGAGGCGGATAGCACTGAAAATTACAGGGAAAACTAACCAGAATCAAACAATACACAGCAAACGCATTTATGTATATCACATTGTTCTTTCCTCGCCTATTTGATCATTACAAACACTATATATTTAAAGACATGGCTGCATTTATGTCTCCGGGTTCATAAGAGTGGTACTGCGTGGATGTAAGGGGGGATGTGAGGGGGTATGGGAGGGGGTAGAGGGAGGAGGGGGTGTAGGGGGATGGGGACGGGAGGGGGAAGTTGAGGGGTACGTGGCGTGAGCTGGATGCGGGGATGGAGAGACCAGGCAAGCTTTAGAAATAGCCTAATTAAACGTTTCTCCCTAACTTACTTCCTCTTCTACCATGTTTCCCGTTATTACCTGAAGAAGTAATAGATCTAGAAGTTCAATTACACCTCAATTAATGCTGAAGGGGTAATTTGAAGGTTGTAAGTAGGTAGCGTTAATTAAGATACCTGGCAACCAAGGTGCGTGGGGGGTAGGGATGAGACGCGTGAAATGTGTACTCAGGTGCCGCCAATTAATATTAATCACCTTTTTCATCAACTAACGCTCCTTTATTCCACTCAAAATCGAGGTAGAACATAACGAAGATTAAAATATATGAGTTTTGAGATAGGCGAAGCGAAGGTATTACGGTTACATTACGGTTTATTTAATCAGGTAAAAAAGGGCTAATTGTAAACTCGTCAGGTGAGGCTCGTCAGGTATGCGTTGCTGTTCCTGCCCCAGAGTGACCGGCGTCCATCTCACGTCTACTTTGCTTGATGTTTTTCCGTGTTTTTTTCTGTGTTTTTGCGCATGTGAGGAGAAGAACGGGGATATTTGAAGTGGAAGTGAGATCCGCATCACCTGAAGTGGAAGTGGAGGCGATATCGAAGGGATCCAAGCAACGTAGGAGTGATTAAAAGGTACGTGAGTGAAGGAATGTTCGAGAAGTAGCCGGCGAAGTTGATGTTCTACGTAGATTAGGTAAAGTGAGCGTCGGTAGGTAGGTAAGTGAATGTAGGTAGTTAGGTAAGTGAATGTAGGTAGGTAGGTAAGCGGAGGTAGGTAGGTAGGTTATGCAGGTAGGCGAAGGGATGAATAACACAGGATGGTGGAATTATGTTGAGTAATGCACTGAAGGGAGGGATTACACGAGATGCAGATGCTCTTGTAAGTAGATAGATAGATAGGTAGGTAGGTAGGTAAGTAGGTACTGGGGTGAAATATAGTTAAGTATTGCACTAGAAGGAAGGAATTAAGAAAAGATGTAAAAATATTGTCTAACAGGAAGTAACACGCAAAACTTTAAGTACGCTGCCGACGCGCACGTGCGCTCTCTCTCTCTCTCTCTCTCTCTCTCTCTCACACACACACACACACACACACACACACACACACACACACACACACACACACACACACACACACGGACAGATGAGGTGATTCAATAATATCTATCCAGCGAGTGCACATAACGAGCTGCCTTGGACCTCTTCCTCGCTCTCCCTCTCAGCACTTCTCCTTTTCCTTCACTCCTTCCTTCACTCCTTCCTTCACTCCTTCCTTTACTCCTTTATATTTTAACTTCTGAATAATTTCTCCTTAGTTTCTTTGCTTCCTCGTCCCTCCTTCCCCATGTACCCAACACCACGTCTTTCCCTCCATTTCTTTCCCTTCTTTCCTTCTTTCCTTTCTCTACGTTCTCTGCTTTATTTCTTTCTCTCCTTTCCTTCATTTTTCCCCCTCTTTCTTCCGTCCTTCCTTCACTCCTTTGCGTATTCATTTTATCATCTTTTCATGTCGTCCTTCTTTCTACATTATTTTCATCTTTCCTCCCTCTCCCTCTTCTCTTTCACTACTCCTTCCATCCTTTACTCCTTTCCTTCCTTCACGCATTTCCTTTCCTTCACTCCTTCATTCCTTCATGCATTCATTCCACTATTTTTTTCCTTCATTTCATCCTTATCTAATCATTCCATTCACTCCTTCATAATCTCTTTCTCCTTCATTCCTTCTCTTTCTTTATTTTCTCCCTCCCTCTCCCCCTCCTTACCCACTACCACCTTGAATAAAGGAATGAAGAATGAGAGAGTGAATGCTGAAGTGAAGAATGATGGAGTATATGCAGTGATGGAGGAAAATGAATGAAATGAATGAAGGGGTAGGAAAGAGGGGAGAGGGGTGTGTTTTATGAGGCTTTGTGGAGAGAGAGAGAGAGAGAGAGAGAGATACTATGGTACACGTTTAAATGAAAGAGGAGAGGTGGAAAGCGATGGAGGAGGAAGGTGGAAGGGAGGAGAGGGAAACAGAGAAACGAGGGAGGGTCGAGAGAAATGGAAGTGGAGGAGGTGGAGAGGAGAGGAGAGGAGAGGATGGGGGGTTAGAGGCGGATAGCACTGAAAATTACAGGGAAAACTAACCAGAATCAAACAATACACAGCAAACGCATTTATGTAATTCACAGAGTTCTTTCCTCGCCTATTTAATCATTACAAACACTATATATTTAAAGACATGGCTGCATTTATGTCCCCGGGTTCATAAGAGTGGTACTGCGTGGATGTAAGGGGGGATGTGAGGGGGTAGAGGGAGGAGGGGGAGAGGGTGTAGGGGGATGGGGACGGGAGGGGGAAGTTGAGGTACGTGGCGTGAGCTGCATGCGGGGATGGAGAGACCAGGCAAGCTTTAGAAATAGCCTAATTAAACGTTTCTCCCTAACTTACTTCCTCATCTACCACTTTTCCCATACTTACCTGAAGGAGTAATAGATCTAAAGGTGTAATTATACCTCTCAATTAAAGTTGAAGGGGTAATTTGAAGGTTGTAAGTAGGTAGCGTTAATTTAAATACCTGGCAACTCAAGGTGCGTGGGGGGTAGGGATGAGACGCGTGAAATGTGTACTCAGGTGCCGCCAATTAATATTAATCACCTTTTTTATCAACTAACACTCCTGTATTCCACTCAAAATCGAGGTAGAACGTAATGAAGATTAAAATATATGAGTTTTGAGATAGGCGAAGCGAAGGTATTACGGTTACATTACGGTTTATTTGATCAGGTAAAAAAGGGCTAATTGTAAACTCGTCAGGTGAGGCTGGTCAGGTATGCGTTGCTGTTCCTGCCCCAGAGTGACCGGCGTCCATCTTACGTCTACTTTGCATGATGTTTTTTCGCCTTTTTTTCTGTGTTTTTGCGAGTGTGAGGAGAAGAACGGGGATATTTGAAGTGGAAGTGAGATCCGCATCACCCGAAGTAGATGTGGAGGCGATATCGAAGGGATCCAAGCGACGTAGGAGTGATGAAAAGGTACGTGAGTGAAGGAATGTTCGAGAAGTAACCGGCAAAGTGGACGTGCTAGGTTGATTAGGTAGGTAAGTGTGCGTCGGTAGGTAGGCAAGCGAACGTAGGTAGGTAGGTAAATGAGCGTAGGTAGGTAAATGAGCCTAGGTAGGTAAATGAACGTAGGTAGGTAGGTAAGCGGAGGTACTATCACGATCCAAAGTTTCTTTACCCCCCTGACTGGAAGAAGGTCGAAGCCAAGGTTGTAGCAAGACCAGATGATCGGACTCTGCCAGTATACAAGACTAATAATGGTTCATGATACCGTGATTCATAAATGGGCTCGTGTGTTTCATCCGGGTGATTCTTATTATCCTAAGCTTCAGGTTAGTGAACCCCTCCATCATGAACTGGCCTGTGTTCGGTGGCCCGTCATTTCTTCAACCTTGGCTTCGACCTTCCTCCACTCAGGGGGGTAAAGAAACTTTGGATCGTGAGGGTACATAGGTTATGTAGGTAGGCGAAGGAATGAACAATGAAGATGGTGGAATTAGTAATTTACTGATTGGAGGGATTACACGAGATGCTGATGCCCTTGTAAGTAGATAGGTAGGTAGGTAGGTACTGGGGTGAAATATAGTTAGGTATTACACTTAAAGGAGGGTATTAAGAAAGAATGCTAAGATAATATAACAGGAAGTAACTCGCAAAACCTTAAGTACTCTGCCGACGCGCACGTGCTCTCTCTCTCTCTCTCTCTCTCTCTCTCTCTCTCTCTCTCTCTCTCTCTCTCTCTCTCACACACACACACACACACACACACACACACACACACACACACACACACACACACACACACACACGGACAGATGAGGTGATTCAATAATATCTATCCAGCGAGTGCACATAACGAGCTGCCTTGGACCTCTTCCTCGCTCTCCCTCTCAGCACTCCTCCTTTTCCTTCACTCCTTCCTTCACTCCGTTATATTTTTACTTCCTTCTAAATACTTTCTTCTTAGTTTCTTTGCTTCCTCGTCCCTCCTTCCCCATGACCCAATACCACTTTCTTTCCCTCCATCTTTCCTTCATTTCTTTCTCTTCTTTCTTTCCCTCCATCTTTCCTTCATTTCTTTCCCTTCTTTCCTTCACTCCTTTCTCTACGTTCCCTCTTTTCTTTCTCTCATCTCCTTCATTTCATTCTCTCTCTTCCTTCCTTCCTTCCTTCCGTCACTCATTCTTTTTTCATCATCTTTACATTTCCTCCTTCCTCCCTTCTACATGTTCTTCATCTTTCGTCTCTCTCCCTCATCTTCCACTATCACTACTCCTTCCATCCTTTATTCATTTCCTTCCTTCACGCATTTCCTTTCCTTCATTCCTTCATTCCTTCATGCATTCATTCTACTATTTTTTTCCTTCATTTCTTCCTTATCTAATCATTCCATTCACTCCTTCATCTTCTTTCTCCTTCATTCCTTCTCTTTATTTTCTCACTCCCTCCCCCCCTCCTTACCCACTACCACAGTGGATAAAGGAATGAAGGATGAGAGTGTGAATGCAGAAGTGAAGAATGATGGAGTGTATGCAGTGATGGAGGAAAATGAATGAAATGAATGAAGGGGTAGGAAAGAGGGGAGAGGGGTGTGTTTTATGAGGCTTTGTGGAGAGAGAGAGAGAGAGAATGAGGGAGGGAGGGAGGGAGATGGCATTACTTGGACACTTTCTTTTGTCTCTCTCTCTGTCTCTCTCAAGATAATTTTCTACGATATTTTTCTGTGTGTGTGTGTGTGTGTGTGTGTGTGTGTGTGTGTGTGTGTGTGTGTGTGTGTGTAATTTACCCATCTTCTTTTATCGTTAGACTATTGAAGGCTTGATTTATAAATGGAAATCTAAACTATGACGCTATGTTATATTTAATTTTATCGTCATTTATTTATCATTTATTATCATCATTATCACCATCATTAGCATCATTTTTTACGGCCGTATCATTGCCTATATGTATTTGCTTATTTCCAGTAATGTGATGATGATGGTGATGATGATGATGGTGGTGGTGATAATGTTTAACTGGAGCGTATGTTTGACCAGTAATGTTATAGAGAGCAATGATGATGATGATGATGATTGTGGTGGTGGTGGTGGTGTAATGTTAAAGAGAGCCATGATGATGATGATGGTGATGATGATGATGATGGTTGTGTGGTTCCATCTCAATAGGGTCCAACCATCGCCTTTTTTTCCGTAATGGGGTAAAATGGTCTTCCCTTCTCCCCTTACTTTTTGTGTAGTGTCCCCCCCTTTTCTCCCCTTACTTTTTGTCCTTCTCCCCTCTCCCCACCTCCTCTGTTGTTGTTTCGTCTTTTTATTAGCCATTACGTCGAGGGCCAGGCGTCTCCCCAGCTCTAATGTGTCACGCCCCATCTCCCCACCCCTCTCTCTCACTTTTTTCTCCCAATTCCTCTGTTTTCTTTGCTCTCTCCCCCTCTTGTCACCTCTCGCCTGTTTCCTCTCTTCTCTCTCCCTTTATCACCTCTCGTCTCTTCTTCTCTCTTGTCTTCCCTCTCCTCTCTTCTCTTCCCTCTCCTCTCTGATCTTTCCTCTCCTCTCTGATCTTTCCTCTCCTCTCTTTTCTTTCCTCTCCTCTCTCTTCTTTCCTCTCCTGTCGTCTCCTCCCTCTCCTCTCTTCTCCTCCCTCTCCTTTCATCTCTTCCCTCTCCTTTCATCTCTTCCCTCTCCTTTCATCTCTTCCCTCTCCTTTCATCTCTTCCCTCTCCTCTCTTCTCCTCCCTCTCCTTTCATCTCTTCCCTCTCCTTTCATCTCCTCCCTCTCCTTTCATCTCTTCCCTCTCCTTTCATCTCTTCCCTCTCCTCTCTTCTCCTCCCTCTCCTCTCTTCACCTCCCTCTCCTCTCATCTCTTCCCTCTCCTCTCCTCTTCCCTTTCCTTTCCTCTCTTCTCTTTCCTCTCCTCTTCCTCCCCTCCTTCCTATCTTCTCTTCCCTCTCCTCTCTTCCCTTCTCTTTATCCTCATCCTCCTCTTCTTCCTTCTCTTTCCTCTCTCTTGAGTGCTAATGTGTCTATAGCCATCTCTCTCTCTCTCTCTCTCTCTCTCTCTCTCTCTCTCTCTCTCTCTCTCTCTCTCTCTCTCTCTCTCTCTCTCTCTCTCTCTCTCTCTCTCTCTCTCTCTCCACCTCTCTCTCTCTCTCTCTCCACCTCTCTCTCTCTCTCTCTCTCTCTCTCTCTCTCTCTCTCTCTCTCTCTCTCTCACTTTCTTTTCTTTGGTCTCTATCTCTGTCTCCTTTTATCTCCTCACTTTAGTGCTAATGAGTGTCTGGCCATCTCTCCACCTCTCTCTCTCTCTCTCTCTCTCTCTCTCTCTCTCTCTCTCTCTCTCTCCTTTCAACTCTTTTCTACTCTCCTTTCCTCTCTCCTCTTTTGTGATGTCTCGGGCCGTCTCTTTACCCCTCTCTCTCACTTTCCTCTCACTTTCTTTTCTTTGCTCTCTCTCGCTTTATCTTCTTCCTCTTTCGTTAGTGATGTGTCTCTCTGACCATCTCTACACCCTTCTCTCTCACTTTTCTCACACTCTCTTTCTTTTCTCTCTGCTCTTTCTCTCCCTTTATCTCCACTTTTCTCTCTCTCTAGTGCTAATGTGACTCACTTTTCCCTCACTTTCTCACTCTTCTTTCCTCCCTTTCTCACTCTTCTTTCCTCCCTTTCTCACTCTTCTTTCCTCCCTTTCTCACTCTTCTTTCCTCCCTTTCTCACTCTTCTTTCCTCCCTTTCTCTTCCTTTTTCCCCTCTTTTCTGTCCTCTCTCTTTGGTGTTAATGTTTCTTAGGCTCTCTCATCATCCCTTTCTCTCACTCTCACTTTTCTCTCACATCCTTTCCTTTGCTGTCTTTCCCTTCATCTCTCCTTCATTTTTCACTTTCCTCTATTTTCTTTGCTCTCTTTATCATTATTCCTCTCTCTCTCTCTCTCTCTCTCTCTCTCTCTCTCTCTCTCTCTCTCTCTCTCCATTATTTGCATTCTCAGTCAATATTTCACCTTTTTCTGCCGTATCTTATGCTTCTCTCTCTCTCTCTCTCTCTCTCTCTCTCTATCTCTATCTCTCTCTCTCTCTCTCTCCGTCAGCCCACCAGTTAGGTTCAGTGATCGTGTAAAAGGATTCACTTCGGTTCTAATTCCATTGTCCTCCTCTTTACGGTCCTCTCTCATTTGCAAGTGACACCCCTGGATTTGCTGCGTGGTCTCCCGGATATTTTGGTTTTGGAGGCGTTTGGAGGGGTGGAGAGGGGAAATTGAGGGGTTTGGAGGGGTGGGGAGGGGAAGCTGAGGGGTTTGGAGGGGTGAAGAGGGGAAGCTGAGGGGTTTGGAGGAGTGGGGAGGGGAAGCTGAGGGGTTTGGAGGGGTGAAGAGGGGAAATTGAGGGGTTTGGAGGGGAGGAGAGGGGAAATTGAGGGGTTTGGAGGGATGGAGAGGGGAAATTGAGGGGTTTGGAGGGGAGGAGAGGGGAAACTGAGGGGTTTGGAGGGGTGAAGAGGGGAAACTGAGGGGTTTGGAGGGGTGGAGAGGGGAAACTGAGGTGTTTGGAGGGGTGTGGAGGGGAAGCTGAGGGGTGTGGAGGGGTGAAGAGGGGACGTTGAGGGGTGTGGAGGGGTGGAAAGAGGAAATTGAGGGTTTTGGACGGGTGGAGAGGGGAAGTTGAGGGGTGGAGAGGGGAAACTGAGGTGTTTGGAGGGGTGGAGAGGGGAAACTGAGGGGTTTGGAGGGGTGTGGAGGGGAAATTGAGGGGTTTGGAGGGGTGTTGGAAGGGAAATTGAGGGGTTTGGAGGGGAGAAATGATGGTGGATAGGCTGTGAATAGGGCTAGATCATTTGTAAGTGACACCCGCGGATTTGCTACATCGTCTCATGGATAATTTGGTGTTGGAGGAGTTTGAAGGGGGTGGAGGGGATTTGGAGGGAGTTTGGAGAGAAGCTTTAGGGGTAAGAAGAGCTTGTCGGAATTAGAGCCGTATCTGATGCATGTCTTGTTTTGGAGCAAGTGATTTGGAGCTTGGTCGCGTAAAATTTATCTATCTATTGCCAGACGCCCTAATCCCGTAAGGGGTGGCCACAAACAAATGGCCTCCATGTCGCCCTGTCTCCCCTCCATTTCACTGCCCTGCTCCCAGCTCACACACCCCTCTCTCTCCATCCTTCCACGTATAATTTAGAGGTCAGTAAAATGACGATTGAAAAATGATATGGAAATGTAAAAAGCACTGGATATGGAGGAGGAAGATAGGCGGGGTTGGAAGAGTAGAGGACACGAGAAAAGAATGAGGATGGTGAGAAGGGTGAAGCGAAGAATGAAATATGGAGGAGGGAGGGAGGTGGCGTTAGGAGAGAAGAGAACACTGAAAAAGAATGAGGAGGATGGTGAGGGAGAATGAAAAGAAGAATGATAATGTAGAAAGCATAGAAAAGGCAGGAAAAGGATGATTTAAGAATGTGAGGAGAGTTGAACAGATGGAGAGAGAAAGAGAGAGAGAGAGGTGAAAAGGGTGATAGAGTTAGTGGGATGTGAGGTTGGATGAGAGCCAGCGTCTGATGGAGATGTGTTAGAGAGAGAGAGAGAGAGAGAGAGAGAGAGAGTTGGGAGCAGAATGTGAGCAAGACTGCATCACACACACACACACACACACACACACACACACACACACACACACACACACACACATACACACACACGAGAGAGAGAGAGAGAGAGAGAGAGAGAGAGAGAGAGAGAGAGAGAGAGAGAGAGAGTCTTGGTAGAGGAGGGAATATGATTGTCAAGGGGCAGAAAATCAGGGAGAGACGCAGCGACAGAGACTAACTTGATAACACTGGACTGAGAGAGAGAGAGAGAGAGAGAGAGAGAGAGAGAGAGAGAGAGGGGTAAAGACAAGAGACAGAGGGACAGGTAGAAAGAGAGAAGGGGAGAAGGAAGGAGGAAGAGAGGGGGAGAGAGAGAGAGAGAGAGAGAGAGAGAGAGAATCAGAAAGACAGACAGGTAAACATACAGGTAAAGACAAGAGACGGAGGGACAGGTAGAAAGATAGGTAGAGAGAGGGGGAGAAGGAAGGGGAATAGAGAGAGAGAGAGAGAGAGAGGGGAGGAGAAGGAAGGAGAAGAGAGAGAGAGAGAGAGAGAGAGAGAGAGAGAGAGAGAGAGAGAGAGAGAGAGAGAGAGAGAGAGAGAGAGAGAGAGAGAGAGAGAGAGAGAGAGAGAGAGAGAGAGAGAGAGAGAGAGAGAGAGAGAGAGAGAGAGAGAGGCAGATTGAACCCGCTAGTCTGAATATGTAAGCCAGGTAGGCCGTCCCTACAAGCGCCCTCGTCTCCCAGTGAAAGAATTTAATAACTTAGGGTGACCGCATGATGAGGTCCAGTCTCCCTTTTTACTCCCTCCCTTTGTGGACACCCTTGTATTGTAGTCACCCCCCCCTCCCTTTACCCTCCCTTACCCCTTACCCCCTCCTCGTCCTATCCCATACCCCCTCACCCTCCCTTCTTCCCTTTTCCTATCCTTCTTCCCCTCTTTTTCCTGCCTCCTCATCCCCTGATTCTCCCTTTCCCCTTCACTCTCCCTTTCTTCCTGTTTTCCCAGTCCCTCACTCCCTTCCTCCCTCTCCTCGTTTCTTTCTCCTTCCCCCCTTCCCACTGACGGCACACTCAGGACAAGAGCTTTATACGAATCTTCAGGAAAGCGCCCTTTCCCAACACGTAGAATACCCAACGAGAGGAAACAATATCCTAGACATCATCTTGACTACAAATGATAACCTAGTCAACAACGTTGAAGTAGGACCTGAGTTTAGTTCCAGTGATCATCGAACTATACAGTTTAATATTACTACTGAAAAAGTAAAAGAAACGGAGAGCAAAGAAAAGGTCCCAGATTATCGTAGAGCTAATTTCAACAGGCTCAGAGCGCTACTTGCAACTGCAGATTGGAATCAAATGTCTGAAACCGATGACATAAACCAAGCATGGGAGATATTCACCGAAAAATTTAATGAAGTGGTAAAGTCATGTGTGCCACTACGTAACAGACGTCCAGCTGGAAATAGTAAACCAAAGTGGTGGTCCAGTGAAATAAAAAGTAACTTAATAGCCAAAAAACAGGCATACCATAAATATAAAGCTACACAAAATAATGATGATAAATTACAATACGATAATCTACGCCGCACATCGAAAAGACTTATTAAACAAAGCAAAAGAGCACTGGAGATCCACATTGCTAATACGTGCAAATCAAATCCTAAAGAATTTTACAGTTACATTAGAAAGAAAAAGGTTATGACTACATCAATAGGTCCTCTAGAAACAAACAATGGCAGACACACTGAAAATGAGGTCGAAATGGCAAACATTCTTAACGATTACTTTGCGTCTGTTTTTACAGTAGAAAACACCACCAGAAACCTACTGTTACCCACAAACCAAGCAAATAGCACAGTCCTTAGTAACTATGCTATTGATAATAATGATATCCTTTCAGCCATAAATAGTACGGACATAAACAAAACCCCTGGCCCCGATAAAATATCACCGAGAATTCTCAAAGAAGCAAAACATGAGTTACTGCTGCCACTCTCTGTCTTATTCAATAAATCATTAAGTACTGGGAAAGTTCCACGCGAATGGAAACTAGCAAATGTAACACCAATTTTCAAAAAAGGAAATGAGTCGCACCCAGGAAATTACAGACCAATCAGCTTAACATCAGTAGTGTGCAAGTTAATGGAAAAAATCATAAGAGATAAAATAGTTAATTATCTAGAAGAAAATAATATAATTAAAGACTCGCAACATGGATTCAGACATCGTCGTTCATGCTTAACTAACCTACTGGACTTCTTCCATGATGTTTACAAATCATACGATGACTCAAGAGCAGTAGATATAATTTACCTCGACTTTCAGAAAGCATTTGACACTGTCCCTCACAAGCGTCTCATGAGAAAAATAGAAGCACATGGAATAAAAGGAAAGACGCTAAAAATGGTTACAAGACTGGCTGTCAGACCGAAAACAGCGAGTTGTGATAAACGGAAAAGGAATCCAAATGGCGTAATGTGATCAGCGGCGTTCCCCAAGGCTCAGTACTTGGACCGATACTTTTTATTATCTATATAAATGACATTGATGAGGGTCTAAATTGTAAAGTATCCAAATTTGCAGATGATACTAAAATAACCAGTAAAGTCACTTCAAAATTACAGTGGCAGCAGTTACAAAATGACCTTAATACTTTAGCAAGCTGGGCAGAAAAATGGCAAATGAAATTCAACACAGAAAAATGTAAAGTACTTCATATTGGAAGTAACAATGTCCATGCAAATTACAAAATGAACAATATTCAGTTATCAAGTACAGACAGTGAAAAGGATCTTGGTGTGATAATATCAAAAGACCTAAAACCAAGCAAGCAGTGTACCGATGCGGTAAAAATTGCGAACAAGCTAGTGGGTTTTATTGGAAGAACTTTCGAGTTTAAATCGGAAAAAGTCATACTTGCCTTGTACAACTCGCTAGTGCGCCCCCATCTTGAGTATTGTGTGCAATTCTGGTCTCCGTACTACAGAAAGGACATTGAAAAATTAGAGAAAATTCAGCGAAGAATCACAAAAATGGTACCACGACTTAGAAACAAACCATATGAGGAACGCCTTGAAGAACTTAAATTATTTAGCCTAACGAAGCGCAGGTTAAGAGGGGACCTTATTGAAGTTTTCAAAATCATGAAGGGATATGACAACTTAGACATGAATAAATATTTTGATATAGACCGGTCTAGTCAAACCAGAAGTAATGGCTGCAAAATCATGGGAAAACGATTCCAATCCCACGAAGCAAAATACTTCTTCTTTAACAGAGTTGTAAATATCTGGAACAGATTACCCTCAGATACCGTGAACAGTATCTCAATTGAGACATTCAAAAACAAATTAGACAAGTATTTGCACGAAAATCCTCAGCTGACTCTTTTTCTGTCCGAATAACTTGCTTTTATAGCTATGGTACATGTAAGTTCATGCCCCCTTAGTCTACAAGACACCCCGTAAACAATGTACCCGTACATAGTGTTGCGTCACGATATTATACATTTTCAATTTATTCGGTGCAAACAAAGCAATATAAGCACAGATTAGGATCTGCACAGATAACCCTGAGTTAACGGTCACTACTCTTACTTTCGACCTGTGATGGGCTGTGGATCACTGAGGGTCCCTGTTAGTCAAGTGACCACCATCGGGATTTTTTAATGTACCAGGGGTCACTGCTTCAGGATGAAACTTGTGTACTGTCCCACATGGGAGAGTTCCTTGTCTCAGTGGAGTGAACGGAGCTATTGCCTGATTGACTGCTGCCTACCTAAAAAGCGCCAGGGAAGGTTGCCGCACCACCCCTAAACATCCACTCTGTGCATTGCACATCCACACTGTGCACTGTGCAGTCCCCTTTTATCTAAGACACCCGTCCTATATACTTTTCAGTCTCCCCAGCGCAAAGAAAGCAATATAAGCACAGATTAGGAGCTGCACAGATAACCCTGAGTTAACGGTCACTACTCTTACTTTCGACCTGTGATGGGCTGTGGATCACTGAGGGTCCCTGTTAGTCAAGTGACCACCATCGGGATTTTTTAATGTACCAGGGGTCACTGCTTCAGGATGAAACTTGTGTACTTGTCCCACATGGGAGAGTTCCTTGTCTCAGTGGAGCAAACGGAGCTAGGGCCTGATTGACTGCTGCCTACCTTAAAAGCGCCAGGCAAGGCTGCTGCACCACCCCTAAACATCCACACTGTGCAGTGTGTAGCTTCCACGTTATGTCCACAGACTTCCCATTAACTCAATGTAACTGGTTTATAATGTCATGCCGCAACTATTATTTTATTTGTTTACTTTCTCTTTCAGGTTACTCTATCGGGTAGCTTATAGATAAAGTATTATAGAATGTGACTTTTCCTTTCCAGTGTTTCCTATAAAATTTCCATGTCAGTTTTTCCATGCTGCATGGTGGTTTTTCTCACTTTTTCCTGGAGGGTTTGGTGGTGGGGGGAGCCTTCTTGCTTTCCTATCCTTATCCTTCAACATGTAGAGTTAGATCTTGTAGTCATAGTTTTCTCTAACAAGCAGCCTCGAAAGGACCATAAGGTCTGTTGCTGTTTGCTTTCCTGTGTAATCCTGTGTAATCCTCCCTACATCATCACCCCGTCTTCTCTCCCTTTCCTTACCCTACATCTATATCTTTCTCCCCTGCCCCCTTTTCCATCTTCCCCTTCCACTATCATCATCTCTTCTCCCGTCTTCTTCTACCCAGCATCCCTTCCCTCCCCTCCCTTTTCTCTCCCCACATTCCTCTTCCATTCCTTTTCTCATTCTTCCTTCCTCTACCCCTCCTTATTTCCTTCACTTTTCTTCGCGCAGCTCTCATTCCCCCTTCCCTACTCTCCCTACCTCTCATTTCTGATCTCTTATTCTCCCCTCCCTTTCCCACAACCCTTATCCTTCCCTACATTCCCTTTCCCTGACTTCTCATCCCTCCCTCTCCCCTACTTGCACACTTCTCTCTCGTCGCTCTCTCTCTTCTCTCTACTGCTTCCTCTCTTCTCTCTACTGCTTCCTCTCTTCTCTCTACTGCTTCCTCTCTTCTCTCTCACATTCTTCCTGCTCCTCTCTCTCATCCTTCCCACCCCCCTATTCCGTCCCCTCTGTATCTCTCTCTTTTCCCTCCCTTCCTTACTCCCTTCCTCTTCCTCTCATACCTTCCTTTTCCCTCCCTTCCCTACTCCCTTCCTTCCCTACTCCCTCCCTCTTCCTCTCATACCTTCCTTTTCCCTCCCTCGTTTTCCTTCCTGCTCTACCGTCTTACCTCCAACTCGTCAAATAAATATTCCTTATAACTTACTCTATAATGAAATGCCATGAGAAAAACATCAATTTTTTTCTTTTCTACTCATTAATACTCTTTTTCTACTGCTGTCTTTCATCCTTCCTTCCTTCCTTCTCCCCTCTTCCTCCCTCTCCTTTCTCCCTTACCTTTCACCTCACCTTTACCTTTCTCCCACCATATTTTCCTCCCCCACCTGTACCATCACCTCACCTCCCATTCTTTTTATCCTTCCTTTCTCCTTCCCTTCTCCCTTCTTCCCTCTTCCTCTGTCTTCCTCCTTCCGTCTCCCCTCTTCCTCTCTCTTCCTCCTTCCTTCTCCCCTCTTCCTCTCTCTTCCTTCTTCCTTCTCCCCTCCTCCTTCCTTCTCCCCTCTTTCTCTCTCTCCCTTCTCCCTTACCTCTATCCCCTACATTTTCCTCCCTTACCTGACCCATCACCTCCCTTCTCATTCTTTTCATCCTTCCTCCCTTACATCGCCTAGCTTTCTCTCTCCCTCCCTATCCCTTCTCCTTTACCTTTCTCACTTCTCCCCTTTCCTCCCCTACCTGTCCCTCCCCTACCTGTCCCTCTCCCCCTTCCCTCATTTCCTTCCCTCCCTGTCCCTCTCCCCCTTCCCTCATTTCCTCCCCTCCCTGTCCCTTCACCCCCCTCCCTCAATTCTGCCGGGTGCCCATGTCAGATTATGAAAAATTCTGACAAGTTACGCTTCAAGTCTTTCCCCTACGAATTTTACGAATATATGTGTACGTATATGTATGTATGGAGAAATATGTACGTAGGAATATGTATGTATGTATGTGGGTAGGTAGATAGGTAGGTAGGTAGACAGGTAGGTAAGTAGGATATGTAATTAGGAAAATGTCTCTTTGGTAATGTATGTATGGGGAATTATGTCCTTTGAAATACCGGTAGGTAGGTAGGTAGGTAGGTGGTAGGTAAGTAGGTAGACAGGTAGTTAGGTAGAAAATATATACCCAGAAAATTGTCTTTGGGAATGTATATGTCATTTATAACCTCTAATATATGTTCAGGTTCCGTTTTTATTTATATATCTGTGAGTTCATTTATTGCTTTATTTATGGGCTTATTTAACAGTTTAATTACGACACATTAGTTAAAGGTTATTATTATTACCTCCAGACGATTTTATTCAGCGTAGGAGAGATTTTTTGGGGGGTTACCTGTAGTCTTCATTAACCTGTTACCTGAAGTTTCACCTGAGTGGCATAAAATTCTCAACGTCAGCCAGAATAAAAGAAAAAAATGACTATGTTAAGTTTTAAAAATTCCATATAATATAAATGTATTGGTCTGTAGGTTAGTGTGTGCCGTCTGATTTATTATTATTATTATTATTATTATTATTATTATTAGTTGTTGTTGTTGTTGTTGCTTTCGTCGTCTTCTTCGTCTTATTATTATTATTATTATTATTATTATTATTATTATTTAGATATGATAGTACTTGTTTCTTTCTAAGGCATCGTGTTTTATGCTTGTTTTATAAGAGTTACGTGTTTGGATATGCGCTTCCTATATATATTTTACACATCATCATCATCATCATCATCATCATCATCATCATCATCATCATCATCATCATCATTATCCTTCCGCGGTTCTGTCCACTCTCTCCCTCTCTCTCAGTATGCCTTCCACTCCCTCATTCCTTCTCTCTCTCCCTTACCCCATTTTCTCCCTTTTCCTCCTCCTCCCAGCTATTCTTTCTGATTCCTACTCTATCCATTACTCACTCCACTCTCTCCCTCTCTCCTCCCAGTCTTATCTCCACTCTCTCCCTTTCTCCTCCAAATCTTTTCACTCTCCCTCTCTCCTTCAAATCTACCTCCCACTCTCCCTTCAGTCGATCCCTTTTTCTCTCTCTCGCTCTCTCCCACCACTTCCTCCTTTCTTCCACTTCTCTCTCCACTCTCCCTCTCTCCACTCTCCACCTTTCCTTCACTCAATTCCTCTCACTCTCAATCTTTCAACACTTCCTTCCATCCTTCTTATTATTCTTCCTCTCTTCTAAGTCTTCTCCCACTCCCGTCTCAATTCTTCCTCCCACTTCCCTCCCGATTCCCTCACTCCTTCTCACTTTCTTCCAATACCTTCTCTTCCTCCTCTTCCCTGTTCTTCCTACTCTCCCTCCAGTCTCCATTCACTCTCGCTCTCTCTTTTTCCAGTCTACATTCCACTCTCTCGCTCTCATCCTCCTCTCCCCTGTTCTTCATCCTCTCCCTGTCCACTCTATATCCATTCTCTCTCTCTCTCTCTCCTCTTCCGTATTTTCCACTCTCTAGCTCTCCTCCTCCTCTCCCCTCTTCTTCCCCCTGTCTCTGTCCACTCTTTCTTCATTCTCTCCTTCCAGTCTACCTTCCACTTTCTCGCACTCTCTTCCTCCTCTTCCCTATTCATTTTCCTCTTCCTTATTCTTCTCCCTCTTCTTCCTCCCTCCTCTCTCCACTCTCTCCCAATCTACCTTCCACTCTTCCTTCGCTCGAATCCTTCCATCACTTTCTCTTCCTCCTCTCCTCTTTTCTCCTCCCTCATCTTCCTCCCTCTTCTCTCCACTCTCTCCCAATCTACCTTCCACTCTCCCTTCGCTCGATTCCTTGGCACCTCGTCGAAAGCTTTAAAATATTACAAGTCCACGAGTCTTGATTGAACCCTGGACTCTGCATGTCAACAAGGTCCAAAGCAGTCCCCGTTGAACCCCCCGCAAAATGAACCCTATGCACGGGATCCACAGGGGCGAAAAGGACCTGGAAGAGGGTCTGATTTACATACGCCCCGCTTCCCCCTTCCTCCCCCTCTCTCTCCCCCTCCCCTCCTCCCCCTCCCTCCCCCCACCGAGAGCAGCCGTCCGTTCCACGCGAAGAATTCTCATTTCATTTTCATTTCGCTTTTTCATTTCATTCTGTCGACATCTTAAACACGCGGGGGTTATTGAAAAGCTGATGTCTGCGCGGCCGTTCCTCGCCTACCACGGACACACGGACGGACCAACGGACATACACACGGACGGACGAACGGACATACACAGGAACGGACGCACTGACGGATGCACTCACGGACAGAGAGGCACGGACGAACGCACGGACAAACGAACACACGGGCATGCACACGGACGGATGCACGGACATACACACGGATGGACGCACGGACAGACTCACGGACGATCTATTCAAGGACGCTTAGAGGTAGCCAGATTCGATGAGTGGATGGAACTTAGAGGTGGGAGGAGAACGGCCGAATCCTTAAGATGTCCGTATATTCGTCCGTTAAAGAAGCTCCCTAACACCTTTTCCTAAGCGATTTATTTTGCTTGTTACTCCTGGAAGCTCCCTAACACCTTTTCCAAAGTGATTTATTTTGCTTATTACTCCTGGAAGCTCCCTAACACCTTAAGCCATTATTTTGCTTATTACCCCTGGAAGCTCCCTAACCCCTTTTCCTAAGTGATTTATTTTGCGTATTACTCCTTGAAGCTCCCTAACACCTTTTACGAAATGATTTATTTTGCTTATTACTCCTGGAAGCTCCCTAACACCTTTTCCTAAACGATTTATTTTGCTTATTACTCCTGGAAGCTCCCTAACACCTTTTCCTAAACGATTTATTTTGCTTATGACTCCTTACTGCCTTCTTCCGTATTGCATAAATCCTTGCAATATCACCATACTCTGCATAAATAACATACAAAAGGATATTAACCAGGCATACCCCAAAATAAATCGCAAAGGAAGAGGTGCTAGGGAGCTTCCTTAACAGACGAGACTACGGACCGTGATGTACGTTATTTTAGGCTTGATGGACGAAAATTTAAGGGAAAAGACGAAACCTAAAGAACAATCGATCCCAGTGACCTTTAAACGGACGATTATAAGACGGACAGACTTAAACGGAGGGAAATTTAAGGTAATGAACGATACTTAAAGACATAAAAGTACGGACGGTGTATTCAAGGACGCTTTTAAGACGAATGAACGAAAGATTAAGGGGTACTGAACGAGACAGAGAGACGGAGACACATAACGGACGAAGAAATTGGGCAACAGACGAAACGTAGACCTAAAAGGAACTACGGACCGTTTATTTAAGGACGCATTTAAGACGACCGGACGAATGAACGAGAGATTAAGGGGTACTGAACGAGACATAGAGACACAACGGACGAAAAAATTAGGTAACGAACAGAACTTAAAGACATGAGGGGAACTACGGACGGCTTATTTAAGGACGCTTTTAAGACGGACGAACGGAAAATTCACGGGCGGACGAAATACTTAAGGGATACTGAGCATATCTTAAGGGATAGAAAGACGATAGATTCAAGGACGCCACGTACGTATGTTTGGAAATTTAGAAGGATGATGTTGACGCCATGTTACTA
>NC_137034.1:3955000-3962500 GCF_032717465.1 Coenobita brevimanus
TTTGCTATCATTATTATTATTGGTATTGTTTGCTGCTTTTATCATTATTATTAGTTTTCTTATTATTGGTATTATTATTATTATTATTATTAATCTCTCTCTCTCTCTCTCTCTCTCTCTCTCTCTCTCTCTCTCTCTCTCTCTCTCTCTCTCCCTCCCTCCCTCTCTGCCCAGTTATTATGCCCAGCTTGTCATGTTTACACTAGAAGCCAGAATTGAAATACGCTACCTGGCTGCGCTCTCACAAATAAGCATACGAACATACACCCGGGCATACAGCATTTTCCCTTCCCCGAGAGGAGCGTATATCGTATCAAGTATAGCTCTGTATGCTCGTTTAATAGAGTGTGTTTACCTGTCTGCAAGGGTGAGAGTCGCATGAGAGAGAGGGAGAGAGAAGGGGGGGGGTTAGTGGACTGCCCTTCCTTCGTAAAGATTTCAATAAAGCATCTTCTTCCTTTCCTTGACCTCCTCCTTCCTTTCCTTGACCTCCTTCTTCCTTTCCTTGACCTCCTCCCTCCTTTCCTTGACCTCCTTCTTTCTTTCCTTGACCTCCTCCTTCCTTTCCTTGACCTTCCTCTTCCTTCGTTCCTTCTCCTCTTGATTCTGTTTCTTCCTTCTGTTGTTGCTTCTGTTAATTTTTTCATTCCCTTTTGCACCTTTCTCTATATCTGTTGTCCCTCCCTGTCTGTCTCTCTGTCTATTTCTCTGTCTGTCTATGTTTCAGCTCCTCTCCTTTTCTGTCTCCTTTCTTTATCTCTTCTCACTTCTCTTCTCTTCCCGTCTCTTCCTTTTTTTCTCTATTCTCTCATCCTTTCTCTTCTCATCCCTTTTCTCTCCTTCTTTTCACTTCACCATTATTTTTATCCCTTTGTACTCCACTGTCCTACCACCACCACACCACCACCACCACACCACCACCACCACCACCACCACCACCACCACCACCACACCACCACCACCACCACCATCATCCCCACCACCACCATCATCCCCACCACCACCATCATCCCCACCTCTTACCACCTCCACCACCACCACCACCACAACCACCAGCTTCACCTCCCACCACTACAACAACCAATATTCCCACTTCCTACCAACATTCCTTTCACTTCCACTTCCGTCTCAAAAGCCCTCCAAAACCGTAACTACCATTCATCACCATCTTCACAACCACAACTACCACCATTCCATACCATCAGTCACCTTAACCACCATTCTCACCCAGTACCATAACCACAACCACCATTCCCACCTCACACTACCATAAGTACTACCACAACTACCACCCCTCACTGCCACAACTACCACCCCTCACTACCACACACAACTACCACCTCCCACTACCATCAGTACTACCACAACTACCACCTCCTACTACCACAACAGCAGCCAGCATCCCTACCAATCCTCTCACATCCCTTTTGATATCACAGATTCCTTTGAGCACTGATAACCACTATTACCACAACTACCAATACACCAACCACTACCACAACTACCAATACACCTAGCACTACCACCACCACAACTACCAGTACCCCTACCACCACAACTACCAGTACCCCTACCACCACAACTACCAGTACCCCTACCACCACAACTACCAGTACCCCTACCACCACAACTACCACAACAGCAACCACCATCCCCACTCCAACCAACATTTCTTTCAGTTCCATTTTCCTATCGCAAATGCCTTCAGGTAACCACAGTCACCACCTCTGCCACAAACAATCTACACCTGTCACTACCACAATTACCACAATTTTCACCCACCACCACTGTTACAACCATCATCCATACCTTACACCATAGCTACGGCCATCATCTTACCACCATTGCCACCACCACCACCTCCACATTCTACCACATCAGTCAACATCTTCACCTTCCCCATCCACCTTCACAATAAACACAGTCCTCACCTACCACCACTACCACAATCCTTACCTACCACCACCACCACCACAGTCCTCACCTACCACCACCACCACCACCACCACCACAATCCTCACCTACCACCACCACCACCACCACAATCCTCACCTACCACCACCACCACCACCACAATCCTCACCTACCACCACCACCACCACCACAATCCTCACCTACCACCACCACCACCACAATCCTCACCTACCACCACCACCACCACCACAATCCTCACCTACCACCACCACCACCACCACCACCACCACCACCACCACCACCACCACAATCCTCACCTACCACCACCACCACCACCACCACCACAATCCTCACCTACCACCACCACCACCACCACAATACTCACCTACCACCACCACCACCACCACAATCCTCACCTACCACCACCACCACCACCACAATCCTCACCTACCACCACCACCACCACCACCACCACAATCCTCACCTACCACCACTACCATAATCCTTACCTGCCACCACCACCAGAATCCTCACCTACCACCACCACCACCACCACCACCACCACCACCACCACAATCCTCTCCTACCACCACCACCACCCTCATCCACCACCACCACCACAATCCTCCCCCCCCCACCAGCACCACAATCCTCACCCACCACCACAATCCTCACCCACCACCACAATCCTCACCTGCCACAACCACCACCACCAATCCCACCTGCAACAAACATTCCTTTGAGTTCCCTTTTGCTCTCTTAAAGGAATTTCCGTGTCCAGCCTTCCCACAAATTCTTCATGTATAATAATGATGTTAGGTCAGTCAATGTCACCATCTTCCCTTCTTCTTCAGTCCTCTCTCCACCCTCTTTCCTTCTTCCACCCTCTTCCCTTCTTCTTCCACGCTCTTCCCTTCTTCTTCCACGCTCTTCCCTTCTTCTTCCACGCTCTTCCCTTCTTCTTCCACCCTCTTCCCTTCTTCTTCCACCCTCTTCCCTTCTTCTTCCACCCTCTTCCCTTCTTCTTGCACCCTCTTCCCTTCTTCTTGCACCCTCTTCCCTTCTTCTTGCACCCTCTTCCCTTCTTCTTGCACCCTCTTCCCTTCTTCTTGCACCCTCTTCCCTCCTTCTTGCACCCTCTTCCCTTCTTCTTGCACCCTCTTCCCTTCTTCTTGCACCCCTTCCCTTCTTCTTGCACCCTCTTCCCTTCTTCTTGCACCCTCTTCCCTTCTTCTTGCACCCTCTTCCCTTCTTCTTGCACCCTCTTCCCTCCTTCTTCCACCCTCTTCCCTTCTTCTTCCACCATTTTCTCTTCTTCTTCCACCCTCTTCCCTTCTTTTCCACCCTCTTCCCTTCTTCTTCCACCCTCTTCCCATCTTCTTCCACCCTCTTCCCTTCATCTTCCACCCTCTTCCCTTCTACTTCCACCATTTTCCCTTCTACTTCCACCCTCTTCCCTTCTTCTTCCACCCTCTTCCCTTCTTCTTCCACCCTCTTCCCTTCTTCTTCCACCCTCTTCCCTTCTTCTTCCACCCTCTTCCCTTCTTCTTCCACCCTCTTCCCTTCTTCTTCCACCCTCTTCCCTTCTTCTTCCACCCTCTTCCCTTCTTCTTCCACCCTCTTCCCTTCTTCTTCCACCCTCTTCCCTTCTTCTTCCACCCTCTTCCCTTCTTCTTCCACCCTCTTCCCTTCTTCTTCCACCCTCTTCCCTTCTTCTTCAGTCCTTCTTCCAGGGTCTTAACTCTGGCAATATCAAATGACTGACACCTCTCTCTCTCTCTCTCTCTCTCTCTCTCTCTCTCTCTCTCTCTCTCTCTTTAAGGGATTTATCTACTCCTCTCCTCTTCCCGTTTCTCTCTAACTCTTGCCCTTACATCCATTCCTCTCTCACTTCTCTCTCACTTTCTTTATTTTCTTTATAGGAATTACAGTATAGTAACTGCCTTCCTCTCTTCGTTGACGTTAGTGTCGATCAGCGCCACTGCGGGAAGGCGTCTCTCTCTCTCTCTCTCTCTCTCTCTCTCTCTCTCTCTCTCTCTCTCTCTCTCCATCGTCTTAAAGAAGTTGGAGACAGTGTAACCCCTTCTAAGAAAGACCTCTAAGATGCATAAATTCATCAAAAGAGTAATATTGTATGCATCACGGCATCACCCCAATTCTACCCCACCCCACCCCACCCTGTCCAACCCCACCCCACCCCGTCCAACCCCACCCCACCCCGTCCAACCCCACCCCACCCCCGCACACTATCCACCCACACTTTCATCACCCACCCCCCTTCTCTCTTTCTCACACACACACACACACACACACACACACACACACACACACACACACACACACACACACACACACACACACCACACCCTCAAACCCACACCCACCCACACAAACCACCCCTTCAAATCCACACACACCCACACCACCACCACCACCACACTCAAACCTCTCCCCATCCCACCACCACCCACATCCACCCCCACAGCGAGTCTGAAGGCAGTGTGGGGAGCGCCGCCCCCCAAAAAATGTAGCAGTGATAGCGGTAGGGGGGCGGGCGTGGGCAGCATCAGAAAACTAACTCCATGGATCTCTCAAAACTCGACAGGAAATGTTGTAGAATGTGAGATGGGAAATTAAGTTAGGTGTCGATGCGAAGGCTGGGAAGGACTCTCTCTCTCTCTCTCTCTCTCTCTCTCTCTCTCTCTCTCTCTCTCTCTCTCTCTCCTTTATGCACTTTTCTTCCTTCCACACATTTTCTTCTCCATCCTACACTTTCTTCCTCCCATCATCCACTTTTCCTCCCATCATCCACTTTTCTTCCCTCCATCTTCCACTTTTCTTCCTTCCATCATCCACTTTTCTTCCTTCATCCACTTTTCTTCCTTCCATCATCCACTTTTCTTCCTTCCATCATCCACTTTTCTTCCTTCCATCATCCACTTTTCTTCCTTCCATCATCCACTTTTCTTCCTCCCATCATCCACTTTTCTTCCTCCCATCATCCACTTTCCTTCCTTCCATCATCCACTTTCCTTCCTTCCATCATCCACATTCCTTCCTTCAGTCATCCACTTATCTTCCTTTAGTCATCCACTTATCTTCCTTTAGTCATCCACTTATCTTCCTTTAGTCATCCACTTCTTCCTGCAATCATCCACTTTTCTTCCTTCAGTCATCCACTTTTCTTCCTTCAGTCATCCACTTTTCTTCCTTCAATCATCCACTTTTCATCCTTCCATCCTCCACTTCCTTCCATCATTCACTTTTCATCCTCCCATCATCCACTTTTCTTCCTTCCATCATCCACTTGTCTTCCTTCCATCATCCACTTTTCTTCCTTCATCCACTTTTCTTCCTTCCATCATCCACTTCCCTCCATCCTTTCTCAGCCTCCACTCTGTCTCCTTTGACCTCATTCTTAATCTTTTCCTGTACATCCATTTTTATATTTTTTCTCATTTACATATTCATTCTGCCATGTCCGTCTCTCCACCTACGATTTTCACCCTCTTGTGCCCTTCCTTCTTTTATTTATCAGTTTTTTTGTACGTAATATTAGCCCCTGATGTGGGGGGGTTGTGTGTGGGGGGTTTGTGTGTGTGGGGAGTTTTGTGTGTGTGTGTGTGTGTGTGTGTGTTTTATATCAGGGCGGCCCATTCCGTCAGTCACGCCCTGAGGTTTTTCGGAGCGACCCCCCCCATATCACGGCCCTGATGGTCCCGCATCTCTCTAATACATTTATAGTTGCATTACCAGAGACATTTGCTAGTAAAGGAATCAGAATCAGTCCTCCTCCTCCTCCTCCTCCTCCTCCTCCTTCGCTAATGCCAGACGATTTTATTCAGCCTCATGGAGAATGGGTTAGTCAGTTTTTGCCTAATTCCTTCTATTTTTTTCCTCGTCTTATTCGCTACCTTCAGACAATTTTTTTCATGATGGGGAGAATTATCTTACCAAAGGAATTTCGTAGTTAAGGGGGATGTAGTTCCTCGTGACTGGTATCGTACCCTAGTGACTATCGCTACAACTCGGCGTTCAAGGTGGAGAGATGGTAATTTTAGGCCAAGTTAGAGTGAAAAGAGTATAGACATGTCGAGGACCAACATAGAATATACATTTGGTGTCATCCTTTCCTTAGACTGATATTTTCAATTTTTTTTTTTTTTAAATCTTCCTCGTGCTGCTCCTTCTCACCTTATCTTCCTCACTTTTTTATCTTCCTCACTTTTATCTTTCTCACACTTTTATCCTCACTTAAACTTCCTCACTTTATATCTTCCTCACTTTATCATCCTCACTTTATCTTCCTCACTTTATCTTCCTCACTTTATCATCCTCACTTTATCATCCTCACTTTATCTTCCTCACTTAATCTTCCTCACTTTATATCTTCCTCACTTTATCATCCTCACTTTATCATCCTCGCTTTATCTTCCTCACTTTATCTTCCTCACTTTATCTTCCTCACTTTATATCTTCCTCACTTTATCATCCTTACTTTTTTTTTTTGTCTTGCTCACTTTATATCTTCCTCACTTTTTTTATCTTTCTCACTTTTTTATCTTTCTCACTTTTTTATCTTTCTCACTTTTTTATCTTTCTCACTTTATATCTTTCTCACTTTTTTTTTATCTTTCTCACTTTTTTTTATCTTTCTCACTTTTTTTTATCTTTCTCACTTTTTTTATCTTTCTCACTTTTTTATCTTTCTCACTTTTTTATCTTTCTCACTTTTTTATCTTTCTCACTTTTTTTTATCTTTCTCACTTTTTTTTATCTTTCTCACTTTTTTTTATCTTTCTCACTTTTTTTTTATCTTTCTCACTTTTTTTTATCTCTCACTTTCATCTTCCTCACTTTTATATCTTGCTCACTTTCTCTTTCTCTTCTCTTCCTCGTGGTGCTTCTTCTCACTTTCTTGCCAGCTTCCGTTGGAGGGATATCTGTGGGAAGAGAAAGGGAAAGGGAGGTTGTATGGGGAAGAAGGGAAGAGGGAAGAAGGGGGGAGGAAGGGAAATGGAGGAGAAGAGGAAGGGGGAAGAAGGGAAAAGAGAAGAGGGGAAGAGGAGGGGGGAAGAAGGGAAAGGGAGGAGAAGAGGGAAAGTTGAGGGGAAGAAAAAAGGAAGAGTTGAGGGAGGGGAAGAAGGAGGGGAAAAGGAAGAGGAGGAGGAAGAAGGAGGAGGAGGAGGAAGAAGGAGGAGGAGGAGAGGAATGGAGCGAAATGAGAAGGGTAAGAAGGAGAGGAGGAGGGAGGAGGAAGGGAAAAGGGGAGAAGAGGAAGGAAAAGAAAGGAGAGGAAGGAGGAGAGGAATGGGGAGGGGGAAGAGGAAGGGGAAGGGAAGGATAAGGGGAAGGGGGAGGGGAAGACGAGAGAGAGAGAGAGAGGGGGGGGGAGAACCAGTACAACAAAGAGACATTTCCGCATTTTGTCCACTGCCGAAACAGAATCCAATTTTGGCCAAGAGAGAGAGAGAAAAAAAAAAGGGAGAGAGAGAGAAGAAAAATCCGGGAGTGAAGGCTGGTGTGAGTCGCCCCTCATACCTCATACCTCATATCTTTTGCACCGCCTTATATTTTTACGGTTTT
>NC_137034.1:3967500-4007500 GCF_032717465.1 Coenobita brevimanus
CAGTATTAAAAGCGTCTTGGAAGAAAATACGTAACTTTGCCTTTTCTCTCCTATGGCTCTTTTTTAAGCTGAGGAAAATCGTCTGGTGGTAGAAGGAGGAGGATAAATACCTGGTCTTTTATGAAGCGATTAAGCCCTCAAATCCAGTGGCTTAATTTCCAGCTTAATATTGTACTGTCAGACGATTTTATTCAGCATGGGAGTGATTTTAGAGGGGTTTGATACAGCTTCTCAAAATCGTTTGGGAGTAGCAAGAATAACTGGCAAAAATGTCACTGGACTGAATCGGTTACGGGAGGTTGTTACGGTGGACGAGAATATCGAGCATTGATTGGGTGTAGGTGGACGGGACTTACCGCTGTTAGGAGGGGAGGGAGGCTGGGGAGGGAGGCTGGGAAGGGAGGGAGGGAGAGGGGAGGTGTGGCAGGAATAGAGCTGGGGAGAGGGAGGACTGTATATTGAGGGAGTGGAGAAGGGAGGACAATGGAGAGAAGGGGGAGGAGGGAGAGAGGGCATAAAGAGAGGTAAGCTAGGGTAGGGGGAAGGGTGTTGGGGGCTGGGGAGGGAGGGAGGGGAGAGGTGTGGCAGGAATAGAGGTGGGGAGAGGGAGGACTGTATATTGAGGGAGTGGAGAAGGGAGGACAATTGAGAGAAAGGGGAGGAGGGAGAGGGCGCATAGAGGTAAACTAGGGGAGGGGGAAGGATGTTGGGGGCTGGGGAGGGAGGGGAGAGGTGTGACAGAAACAGAGAGGGGAGGGGAGACGGAGGACTGTATATGGAGGGTGGGGAGAAGGGAGCACCTTTGAGGGTGGGGGGAGGAAGGAGAGGGGGCATGGAGAGAGGAAAGGTAGGGGAGGGGGAAGGAGTGTTGGGGAGGGGGATTGGAGAGAGAGGCAAGATGGGGGAGGAAACTGGAATGAAGACGGTGTAAGGGGAGGGGAGGGGGAAGGGGGTATTTATAAGGGGATGAATGGAGAGGGGAAAGTAGGGGTGAATGGAGAGGGGAAGTAAGAGGAAGTGAATGGAGAGGGAGTGGGAAGTGGAGAAGGGAGTTATGTAGACGATGGTGGTGGGATAGGGTGTGCGAGAGAGAGAGAGAGAGAGAGAGAGAGAGAGAGAGAGAGCCCTTATCCTCACACAAATCAACTTTCCTCGCCTATTTTTAAGCTTGTCTATTCCTGACTCTCACTGACAGTCGACATGATGGCTTTCTTTTTACCCTCATTTATTTTTATTATTATTATTTATTTATTTATTTATCGGGTGGTTTAATTATCTTTGTTACATTGTGGGTAATTTTTATGCACTTTTGCGGGGACTTATATTTCTGATTAGATTTTGGTTGATAGATGGATAGATAGATGGATGGATAATATAGGTAAATATAGATGTAATAAAGGTAGATAGATAGATAAGTAGATAGGTTGAGAGAGATAGATTTATAGATGAATGGATAGACATAGATGGATAGATGATTGTGCGTGTGTGTGTGTGTGTGTGTGTGTGTGTGTAGAAAATCACATTATTATTGTTACTATCGTTATTCTTTTTTTGTGTTTGTAAAAGTAGTAGTATTTTCCTAATATTAAACATTATTATTATTATTATTATTATTATTATTATTATTATTATTATTATTATTACTTTAAACATAAACATTATTTTACAGGTAAGTTGATCTCTTCCCTTCCGTCCCGTTACTACAAAAGCTGTAAGTAAAAGCTGGTATTCTATTTCGGATAAGTAAACCCCCTAACACCATTTCCTTAGCGATTTAGTCTGGGATATGGCTAGGTAATATCCTTCTGTACGTTCTTTATGCAGAGTATGACGATAGTGGAAGGATTTAGTTAGCTGAAGACAGTAAGGTATCCTCTAACATCATTTCCTTAGCGATTTAGTTTTGGATATGGATGGTTAATATCCTTCAATACGTTATTTTTGGAGAGTGTGACGATAGTGGAAGGATTTATTTAACTGAAGACAGTAAGGTTTAAACAAAATAAATCGCCTAGGAAAAGGTGTTAGGATGTGACGATAGTGGAAGGATTTATGTAACAGAGGACAGTAAGGTATAAAAATAAATCGCCTAAGGATTTATGGAACAGAGGATAGTAAAGTATGAAAATAAATCGCCTAGGAAAAGGTGTTAGGGACTGTAAACTTGCGAAAAAAAATATCGATTCATTTGATTATAATCCATAGAAAGTGAACGATGACTTCTGAAACACAGGCTTGGAAATCATGAAAACTAAGGAGAATTGTCAGAATATTGTGTTTGTTCCATAATTCTTCGTTTTACAAATGTGGAAAGGATGGAGAGTGAGAGACTGACGAGGAGAGTGTATGTGTGTGAGGTGGAGGCGGGAAGAGGGAGGCCAAGGATGAGATGGAAGGATGGAGTGGAGAGGTATATGAGAGAGGAGGGTGTGAGCTGGGAGCAGGGCAGTGAAATGGCGTTGGACAGGGCGTCATGGAGGCGATTTGTTTGTGGCCACCCCTAGCGGGATTGAGGCGTCTGGCAATAGATAGATAGATAGAAAAATGGGTCGATATGATAGTCCACACCTGTAATAATTTTAAAGGTGATTGTCAATGAGTCGAGAATGGGTCTTTTCACACACACACACACACACACACACACACTCTCTCTCTCTCTCTCTCTCTCTCTCTCTCTCTCTCTCTCTCTCTCTCTCTCTCTCTCTCTCTCTTCTCTTCTCTTCTCTCATTCTCGTTCTTCCTCTCCTCCTTCTTCCAACATCCAGATCAATTTGCAATCATTTATCATACATTCCACCATATAGTATTTCTCTTTCTCCTTTTCCTCTACCCATCTCTCTCGTCCTCTCTCTCCTCTCCTCTTCCTATGCTTCTCTTTCTCCTCTTCCACTCTTCTCATAGTCTTTCTCCTCTCGTCTTCCTCTCCTTCTCCTCCCAACAGCAAATCAATCCTTCATCAAACGAGAATACTCACCACCTTACTGTTGTCTTTCTCCTCTAACTTTTTCTCCCATCCCCTGTCTTCTCTGCTCTCTTCTCTCTTCCCCGTTCTTCCTCTGCTTCTCTTTCCCCTCCTCCACTTCTCTCTCCTCCTCTCTCTTCTCTCCTTCCTCTCCTCCTCCTTCCAACCCCCAAATCAACCCTCAGTCCTTGTTCATACACTATCTCTCCACTATATTATATTTCTCTCTCTCCTCTTCTAACCATCTCTCTCTGTCCCCTCGCTTCTCTCCTTCTCGTCCCTCCTCTTCTCCCTCTCATCCTTCCTCTCCTTCTCCTTCTCATCCTTCCTCTTCTCCTTCTCGTCCTTCCTCTTCTCCTTCTCGTCCTTCCTCCTCTTCTCGTCGTCCTTCCTCTTCGCCTTCTGGCCCTTCCTCCTCTTCTTCTCGTCCCTGTTCTTCACCCTCTCATCCTTCCTCTCCTTCTCCTTCTCATCCTTCCTCTCCTTCTCATCCTTCTTCTTCTCCTTCTCGTCCTTCCTCTTCTCCTCGTCCTTCCTCTTCGCCCTGTCGTCCTTCCTTTTCTCCTCCTCGTCCTTCCTTTTCTCCTTCTCGTTCTTCCTCCTCTTCTCATCCTTCCTCCTCTTCTCATCCTCCCTCTCCTTCTCCTTCCAACACCCAAATTAATCCACAACCGAAGCATTGCGCTGGCCACACCAATCGACCAATCGTTGAGGAGGGACTGAACCCCCCCCACGAAAGCCCTACCCAACCACCCCAACCCCACCCCAAAATCAACCCCTATTTCCTCATTACACAAGGCCCACAATCGCTTATCTGGGTCAGGTGGTTAGTACGCCCTTCTGACCCTCCGCCGGGGTAAACAGGAGCTTGGATATCTTTTTATTGGGGAGAAAAAAAAAAGAAAAAAAAAAGGCCTAGTTTCTGTATGGAGGTTTTTGAAAATTGTCCTATTCTGGGAACTTTG
This sequence comes from Coenobita brevimanus, assembly GCF_032717465.1. Lineage (NCBI taxonomy): Eukaryota > Metazoa > Arthropoda > Malacostraca > Decapoda > Coenobitidae > Coenobita > Coenobita brevimanus. The sequence goes on from NC_137034.1 coordinate 3,971,428, forward strand.
CCAACTGTGTGAAGCCTAGGACGTGTGTGTGTGTGTGTGTGTGTGTGTGTGTGTGTGTGTGTGTGTGTGTAAATATGGATGTGTATATAGTTATGTGCATTGAAAAGTTTATACCTGTGTGTGTGTGTGTGTGTGTGTGTGCGTGTGTGCGTGTGTGTGTGTAAGAGTACGAGAATATGTAAGTATGTGTTTATGTGCCCACGCCCCTACTTCTCTAAATAACACCTCCTCTCACTCCATCTCTCAGTTTGCCATTCTGTTTCCCTGACTGTACGAAAATATGTAGGTAGAATTTTAATACACACACACACACACACACACACACACACACACACACACACACACACACACACACACACACACACACACACACACACACACACACACACCACAGAGAAAACCAGAATACAGCCATAACGAAAGTCCTTCATTCCCTCACGATAACACACACGAACGCAGCGCCAGATCAATACGCAACTATCACGTCTTTGGGGAAAATAAGTGACGTTACAATAGGCCTGAGTTATAATGTACTTGAACAGACGTCAATACAGTGTTACCGCCCCTCACGCCATCCATAGACCAGGTAACACAAGGTAGGAGGGTTACCTGGGGGAGAGTTACCTGGGGGAGAGTTACCTGGGGAATATATTGGGAGAGTTACCTGGGGAATATATTGGGAGAGTTGCCTGGCGGAGTTACCTGGGTGGAGAGTTACCTGGGGAGTATATTGGGAGAGTTACCTGGCGAGTACCTGGTGGGCGTTACCTGGGGGAGTTACCTGGGGGAGTTATCTGGGGGAGTTATCTGGGGAGTATATTGGGAGTACCTGGTGGGGGAGTTACCTGAAGGAGTTACATTGTGGGGATACCTTGGGGAGTTACCTGGGCTAGGGGTGATTAGGAGGCTCAGGTGTGCCTTTTTGGGGGTAGAGGAAGTTCAGGTAAGGTTAGGTAGGGTAAGGTCAGGTAGGGTAAGGTCAGGTAGGGTTAGGTTAGGTCAGGTCAGGTAGGGTTAGGTTAGGTCAGGTCAGGTAGGGTTAGGTTAGGTTAGGTTAGGTTAGGTCAGGTCAGGTCAGGTCAGGTCAGGTTAGGTTAAATATGGTTAGCTGTAATTTTGGTTAAGCTTCGTTTAGTTAGGTCATTTTAGGATTACATAGTCTAAAATAGGTTAAAATAGGTTTGCTCTAGAACACCCAATTCGATAAATCTTAGAACATAACAAGAACAAACGAAATTATGGGACTGAAAAGGTTAACTCAGGTGAACTCCAGGATTAGGCATCTAACAATATAGCTGATTTTTTTTTTCTTCTTTCACGTTTACTGGATGGTACATACTTTTTCTCTCCATTGACCGGCACCTCCCACTTCTATTGTGTCTCCAGCCTCTCCCTCTTCTCTCCTCCTCTCCACTTCTTTCCTCCCTCTTCTTTTGTCGTCTTCTCTCCTTCTTCTCTACCCCTCTCTTCTTCCCTTCCTCTTCTCTACTTCCTTCTTCTTTCCTCCTCGTCTTTAGTCGTCCTCTTTCCTTCCTCTTTACTCCACACTTCTTTCCACCCTTCTCTATTCCTCTTCTTTCCTCCCTTCTCTATTCCTCTTCTTTCCTCCCTTCTCTACTCGCCACTTCTCTCTTCCGTCTTCCCTACTCCCCTCTTCTCTCCTCCCTCTTCTCTACTTTTCTCTCTTCCCTTTTTTCTTTCCCTTCCTTATCACTTTTCTCCCCATTTTCTTTTCCTTCATTTCTTCTGTAACTCTTCTCTTCCCCTCGTCACTCTCTCCCTTCCCCTATCTTTCCTTACTATTCCCATTTTCCCTCTTCCCTTTCCTCTCCCCTTTTTTATTACCCTTCTCCCCTTCGCCTTCCTCATCTCTCTCTCTCTCTCTCTCTCTCTCTCTCTCTCTCTCTCTCTCTCTCACTCTCTCACTTTTCCTCACCTCTACAGTTGTCTTTTTAGTTCCTCTCTCCTCCTTCCTCCTCAACATTCACTTCCCTTTCTCTCTTCCCCCATTTCCTCTCCTCTCTTCCCCCATTTCCTCTCCTCTCTTCCCCCATTTCCTCTCCTCTCTTCCTCCATTTTCTCTCCTCTCTTCCTCCATTTCCTCTCCTCTCTTCCTCCATTTCCTCTCCTCTCTTCCTCCATTTCCTCTCCTCTCTTCCTCCATTTCCTCTCCTCTCTTCCTCCATTTCCTCTCCTCTCTTCCTCCATTTCTTCTCCTCTCTTCCTCTCCTATTTCCTTCATCAAATTATTGTTGATTAGTAAAGATAATGGATATGGTTAGATGTCTTTTTTCCTCCTCCTCCTCCTCGTTGTTGATTAGTGAGGGTGGGGGAGGTGGGGGTCGTACTCTTCCCCTCCCCCCTCCCCTTCCTCCCTCCCCCCTCCCCCTCTGGCTATTCCGATCCTTACATTATTGATGGAATGCAAAAGAGATGGGCGGGCAGGCTGGGTTCTTGGATTCTCTCTCTCTCTCTCTCTCTCTCTCTCTCTCTCTCTCTCTCTCTCTCTTATTCTTTTTTTTATTTTTTTTTTATCTTTCCTTATCTCTTGTTTTTTTTCTTTTCATTTTTTCTCTCTTCTCTCCACTTTATTTTTTACACATATACCGTATATTGTCTTTCTCCCTGCTTCTCTTTGTTCTACTCTTCTGTCCACTCTTCTTTTTCCTCTGTCTGTCTGCCTGCCTGCCTGCCTGCCTGCCTGTCTGTCTGTCTGCCTGTCTGTCTGTCTGCTAGTGGATGTGGTTTTGGTGGGGCAGGGGTGTGGTGGTGTGGTAGGGATGTGATGGAGAGGTTAAGTGTGGTGGTGAGGCAGGGGTGTGGTGGTAAGGCAGGGGTGTGGTGGTGAGGCAGGAGCGGGGTGAGGCAGGGATAAGGCAGAATGAATTACTCTTGAAGACTGTACAAGGAACAGGAATTTCTCTCTCTCTCTCTCTCTCTCTCTCTCTCTCTCTCTCTCTCTCTCTCTCTCTCTCTCTCTCTCTCTCTCTCTCTCTCACCTGTTCCATCATAACACAAACACACACCCTCTCTAAGCAAACCTTTTTTCACCTGAGCGGGCTTCGAGGGGATGGGGAAGAGGAGGGGAAGGAAAGCGAGGGGAAATGGGGGAAGGAAAGGGGAAAGGGTGAGGGGAAGGAAAGTGAGGGGAACCTGGAGAAAGGGAAAGGGAAAAGGGTGAGGCGAAGGGAAGAGGAAAGAGAGGGGGTTGTGGGGGAAAAGGGAAGTAAATGAAATATGGGGAAGTGAAGGGGGAAAGGGTGAGGGGAAGGGAGGGGAATAGGTGATGAGAATGAGGGGATAGGGGGAAGGGAGGGGAATGGGGGTGAAGTGACTAAAATGAGGGAAAGGGAAAAAGAAGGGAAGGTGAGAGGGAGGGGTGAAGAGGAGGGGAGGAAAGGGGTATGGAAAAGGGAAGTGAACGTGAGGGGAGGGAGGAAGTGAGGGGGAATGAGGAAGTGAGGGGAAGTAGAGATAACAAGAAGCCTGTTTACCTACATATATATTTTTTTGAGGGAGGAAGGGTGAATTGTCAAAAATCGAACCAACGTGTGTGAGAAGAAGATAAGAAAAAGTGAATGCTCTCCCCTACCCACCACACCCCCCGATAAAACAGAAAATAGATAAGAGTAGAGATAAAGTTGAGAAAAAGTTGTGAAAGAAAATATAAATAGATAAAAATATATATATAAATTAGAGATAAAACAGGTAAAAAAAAAAAGAGAGAGAAACGCCATGGAGGTAAATTAGAGATAGAGATAGAAGAGAAAAAAGAGAAAGAACTACATTGGAGAAAAATATGGAAAATACTTAATGGAATGAGAGAAGACGAAATGACTGTGTACTATGGTTGAGAGAGAGAGAGAGAGAGAGAGAGAGAGATGCAAGGAGACAAAGAGAGGGAGAAAACTGAAGCGGAGAGAGAGAGAGAGAGAGAGAGAGAGAGAGAGAGAGCGGGTGGGTTGGGCTGCATACATTAAATACATCCCCAAGACACCTGCCTGCTTTCCCACGATGCTTCTCCCCCTCATCCCCCTCCCCTTCCCCCTCCCTTCTTCCCCTCATCTCCCCTTCCTTCTCTCCTCCTTCCCCTTCCTTCTCTCCTCCTTCCCCTTCCTTCTCTCCTCCTTCCCCTTCCTTCTCTCCTCCTTCCCCTTCCTTCTCTCCTCCTTCCCCTTCCTTCTCTCCTCCTTCCCCTTCCTTCTTTCCTCCTTCCCCTTCCTTCTCTCCTCCTTCCCCTTCATCCCTTTCTCCTCTCCTCTCCCTTACATCCCTTCCTTCCCCCCCCTCCTTTTTCCTCCCACTTTTCTTCCCCATCCCCCTCTCCTATCTCTTCTATCCCTCTCTCCTATCTCTTCCATCCCTCTCTCCTATCTCTTCCATCCCTCTCACTCCTCCTCCATCATCCCCTTACCCTTTCCTCCTCCTCCTCCTCCTCCTCCTCCTCCTATACCCTCTCCCTCCTATCCCCTCTCCCTCCTATCCCCTCTCCCTCCACTTCCCTCCTTCCTAATCTCTTCCCCCAATCCCTTCCTTCCGTTCTCTTCCTTCTACACATCCTACTCTCCTTCCTGCCTTCCTTCCTTCATTCCTCTTGTCTCTCTCCTCACCCCCTCCTCCTATGTCCCTTACTTCCTTCTTTCTCCCTCTCCTCTCCTTCCCCCTCCCTCTCATCTCATTCGTTCTCCCTCTTATCTCCTCCTTTCCTCCTTTTATCTCCTTCCATCTATCTCTACCTTCTCCCCTTCCCCTTTTCCTCCTCCCCTTCCCCTTTTCCTCCTCCCCTTCCCCCTTTCCTCCTCCCCCTCCCCTTTTCCTCTTATACCCCTCTTTTTTCTCCCATTCATTCCCATCCTATACCATATCCCTTATCCCTCTTCCTCACTCTCCATCTCTCTCCCGTTCCCTCTTCCTCCTCCTCCTCCTCTTTCCCTCACCTCCTCCTCCTCCTCCTCCTCCTGCTCCTCCCCGCTCCCCATCTTCCCTCGACCCACCACCACAATGGACTCCTTCGAAACAGCCTTCACCATCACTATTTACTTTTTTTACAATTATATTTTCAATCATTGTTTACAATTATATTTTTTACAATTATTTTACCGTGATTTTTACAATTATTCTCTACAATATTTTTTTAACATTTTTTACAATATTTACGTAATATTTTTTCAATTTTCATAGTTTTAATTATTTTTTTTACATTTTTTACAATTATTTTATATTTTTTTACAGTAACTTTTTACATATTTTACTATTATTATCTTACATTTTTTACCATTATTTTTTTACATTTTTTACAATTTTCGGTACATTTTTTACAATTATTTTTTTTTTGCATTTTTAGTTATTTTTTTGCATTTTTTTACTTTTTCTTTTTTCATTTTGTACAATTATTTTTTACATTTTTTACAATTATTTTTTACATTTTTTACAATTATTTTTTACATTTTTTACAATTATTTTTTACATTTTTTTACAATTATTTTTTACATTTTTTACAATTATTTTTTTCATTTTTTTACAATTATTTTTTACATTTTTTTACAAATATTTTTTACATTTTTTTACAAATTTTTTTACATTTTTTACAATTATTTTTTGCAATTACTTTCTATATTTTTTTTTTTTTTTTTTTACAACTGTTTTTTATATTTTTTTTTACAATTATCTCACAATTTATCACAATTATTATTCAGCTCCCGTATCTTTGTGGCTTAAAATTATTCATTATTTTCCTGATTTTCTTTCTTCGTGTCTTTAATTTTTCTTCAGGTGTTCGTTTTCTTTCATGTATTTTTCTTCGTTTTTTTTTTTTTTTTGCATTGATTATTTTTTTTTTTGCATTGATTATTTTTTTTTGCTTTGATTATTTTTTTTTGCATTATTTTTTTTTTGCATTGATTATTTTTTTTTGCTTTGATTATTTTTTTTTGCATTATTTTTTTTTTGCATTGATTATTTTTTTTGCATTGATTATTTTTTTTTTTGCATTGATTATTTTTTTTTTGCATTGATTATTTTTTTTTTTGCATTGATTATTTTTTTTTTTGCATTGATTATTTTTATTGTTTCTTGATTTTCTTGTTTATTTTAATTTCTTTCCTTTTTTTCATTTTTTTTATTTTGTCTTTTCACTGATTTTCGAGTTCCATTATATATATATATATTTTTTTATTTCTCTTGTATATGTGGATTTTTTTTTCTTTCAGTGTATGGAGATTTTCTTATTCTTGTTTTTTTGTTTTTGTTTTTTTGTTATGATGTCCCGGGATCAGTTAGAGAGAGAGAGAGAGAGAGAGAGTGTGTGTGTGTGTGTGTGTGTGTGTGTGTGTGTGTGTGTGTGTGATTTACGCGTGTAGGTGCTTGTGCTCGACGTATGTGCATGTGGTTATGGTTGTGCCCGTGTGTACGTGTTTATGGATGTGTGTATGTGTCCGTATGCTTATGTACGTGTATGTGTAACTTGATATGTATGTTGTTTATGTCTGGGTGTCTGAATGTATGTGCGTGTGTATGTGCGTATGTGTATGTATGTATGTATGTATGGGTCCTTTGTAATGTCGGCAGCCACACCTCAAAAATGTTCCTTTCACCTTTCTTCGTACACACACACACACACACACACACACACACACACACACAGCATGAATATTTTACAACCAAGCGCATACAAAATTCGAGACACACACACAGGAACACAGGAGGAGTATACGTACGCACATGCATTATACACACACATGCAACATACACATACATACCCACAATACATACATACCCACAATACATACATACACACACACAAATCCAATACACATTCTTATATAACATTCATACACACAGCATACACATTTAATTCCTTTCATAATAAATTTAAATCAGTACTTTAATAACTGATCTTCCTCTGTTTATTTAGTGACCAATTTTATCAGTAAAGACTAAATTATCCCTATTTATCCTTACCATTTTATTTTCTTAGCGAATAAATGAAGATAGGATTGTTTTTTTAAGTTATCAGATCTATATTTCAAGTGGAGACACACGTAAAAAATTATTGAGCTTGATTTTCGTCTCACCTGTTTCTTTTTAATGAGGGTAAGTGAGTTAGACAGGTGAGGATGGATGAGGGGAGTAATTAGTGATGAGGTGTGGGAGTGTCTTTACCTTTCTCACCTGGCTTACCCCTCACCTGCCTCACTGTGACTTCCTGCCTCACCCCTGCCTCACCAAGCTCATTTTAACTCCTTGCCTCACACCTGCCTCACCTGTCTTTACTCGCCTACCTCACGTGTCACTCCCTACCACACCCCTCACCTGCCTAATACCTCTTCTGCCTCTTCATTTCTCCTGCCTTGCCCCACCCCTCACTTTCCCCACCACTCATTGAGAGAGAGAGAGAGAGAGAGAGAGAGAGAGAGAGAGACAGACAGACAGACAGACAGAGACAGAGCGAGAGAGAGAGAGAGAGAATGTTTGTGTGTGTGTCCGAGTAGGTGTACAAGAAATGTGTTTATATGGACGTATTTATGTGTGAGCAGGGGCTATCGTGTGTATACACAATGTGTGTGTGTGTGTGTGTGTGTGTGTGTGTGTGTGTGTGTGTGTGTGTGTGTGTGTGTGTGCTGGCGAGTACGAGGGCGCATGTTCGTTTTAGCGTTTGCTTGTGTGTACGTGGATGTATCAAATTGTGTTCACGTGTATGTGCTGATGTACGTAAGTGGACGTAAGGTGTGTGTACGTGCAGGTATGTCAGAGGGTGTTTTTGTGTGAATATGAGTGTGTGAAGAAGAAGTATACCTAGATGTGTGCATGAGTATTTGTGTGTGTGTATGTGTGTGTGTGTGTGTGTGTGTGTGTGTGTGTGTGTGTGTGTGTGTGTGTAAGTGGGTGTGTGTGCGTGCCTAATGGAGACATCCCAGGCCACAGTTAAAATTTCAGTCCTCTAAAAGGTTCGTGAAGTGACCTCTCTTAAACCCCCGAGGCTCTCTCCCCACCCCCCTCTTCCCCCGACCACCCCTCTCCCCACCCCTCTCCCCACCCCTCTCCCCACCCCTCTCCCCACCCCTCTCCCCTCTCCCCACCCCTCTCCCCTCTCCCCACCCCTCTCCCCTCTCCCCACCCCTCTCCCATCTCCCCACCCCTCTTCCCTTCACTACCTCTCTCCCCTCCCTCTTTCTCCACATTCCTCTCTCCCTTCTCTTCTTTTTCTCCTTTCCTCGTTTCTCCCTCCATCGTTCCTTTTCTCCCCAATTTCATTTTCCCCTCTCCACCCCCTCTTCCCCTCCCCACCTCCCTCTTCCCCTCCCCACCTCCCTCTTTCCTCCCCCCCAGTTCTCCCCCCCCTACCCCCACTTTCTCTCCCCTTCCTCTGTACCCTCATTCCTCTGTTCTCCCTTTTTCTCCACGGTATTTCTCTCCTCTCTCTCTCTCTCTCTCTCTCTCTCTCTCTCTCTCTCTCTCTCTCTCTCTCTCTCTCTCTCTCTTCCTCTTCCTTTCACTTTCTCTCACCATCTTGCCCTCTCTCCTTCCTTCCTTTCCTTCCTTCAGTATCTGCCAGTCTTCCTCTTCCTCCCCATGCATTTCCTTCTTCGTTTTCTTGGTCTTCCTTCCTTCCTTTCTCTCCCTTTCTCTTTCCTGTCTCTCCCCGCTTTCTTTTCTTCATTTCTGCTCCTCTTTCTTGCACTTCTCCTCCTCTTCTGTACCACCTCCTCTTTCTTCCTTCCTTCTCCTCTTCTCTCCCTTCCTCTTCCTCTTCTCTTCCATCCTTCTCCGCATCTCTCCTTTCTTCTTCTCTCCCTTCCCCTTCCTCTTCTCTACCTTCCTTCTCTTTCTTCCTCCTCCCCATGTCTCCCTTCCTCTTCTATCCCTTCCCCCTCCTCTTCATTTCCTTCCTCCTCCTCTTCTATCCCTTCCCCTTCCTCTTCATTCCCTTCCTCCTCCTCGTTTCTCCCTCCTTCTCCTTCCCCTTCCTCTCCACCTCTATCCCTTCCTAGTCCTCCTCTTCTCTCCCTTCCTAGTCCTCCTCTTCTCTCCCTTCCTTGTCCTCCTCTTCTCTCCCTTCCCCCTCCTCTTCTATCCCTTCCTCCTCCTCTTTTCTCCCTTCCTCCTCCTCTTTTCTCCCTTCCTCCTCCTCTTTTCTCCCTCCTCCCCCTCCCTCTCCACCTCTTCCTATTAAACATTTACTAGCCACCTGCAGTAAGGGGAAAGAGAGGTGGTTAGTAGGAGGGTTTGTGCTGAGGTTAGTGTGTGTGTGTGTGTGTGTGTGTGTGTGTGTGTGTGTGTGTGTGTGTCTGTGTGTGTGTGTCTGTGTGTCTGTCTGTCTGTCTGTATTTTATTTTATTTTTATATTTATAACCTGTCGAAGAAAAGGAAATAAGAATCGAGATGCCGGATGCTTGAAGTCTGGAGGTCATAGGCAGAGAGAGAGAGGGAGAGAGAGAGAGAGAGACAGACAGACAGACAGACAGACAGACTACTACTCTCCCTTCCTTCTTTTTCTTTCTTCCTCCTCTTTCCCTCCTTTCCATCTCCCTGTCTTCACCCTCTCCCTCACTCCCCTCCTCCCTTCCATTCCTCTCACCAACCCTCCTTATTTTCTCCCTCCCTCCCTCCCTCCCTCTCCCTCCCTCCCTCCCTCCCTCCCTACCTCCCTTCACGTGCTGGCCAGTTTAATTTTCCGCGTCTATTCCTCTCCCGTCCACGCCCGTCTCTCTCTCTCTCTCTCTCTCTCTCTCTCTCTCTCTCTCTCTCTCTCTCATGGGTGTAATATATTTTAATTTCTTTTTCCCTTTCCCCTCCTTCCTTTATTATTCTCCCCATTTCTCATTCTCCCCATTCTTTCTCTCATTCTCCCCATTCTTTATCTCTCATTCTCCCCATTCATTCTCTCCCATTCTCCCCATTCCTAATTCTTCCCATCTCCCCATTCTGAATCTTTCCCTCTTCCCTTTCCTCCTTTCCTCCCTCTCATTCTCCCCATCTCCCCGTCCCTCTTTCAATCCTTCTCTCCCTCTCATTCTCCACTCTCTTTCTCTTTCCCCCCCATCCCCTCCTCTCCATTCCTTCCTCATTCCCCCTCCCCATTCCTTCCTCATTCCCTCCTCCCCATTCCTTCCTCATTCCCTCCTCCCCATTCCTTCCTCATTCCCTCCTCCCCATTCCTTCCTCATTCCCTCCTCCCCATTCCTTCCTCATTCCCTCCTCCCCATTCCTTCCTCATTCTCTCCTCCCCATTCCTTCCTCATTCTCTCCTCCCCATTCCTTCGCCATTCGTTCCTCCCCATTCCTTTCTGATTCTCTCCTTTTCCCTTTCCCTTCTTCCCATTCTCCCCAGTTCATTCCCTCCTCCCTCCTCCCCATTCTCTCCTCATCTCCTTTTTCCTCTTCCCTTCTGCCCATTCTCCCCACTTCACTCCCTCCTCCCCATCTCCCCTTCTTCCATTCTCCCCTTTCCTCCCCAGTGATTTCCCGTCTGTCTCTTGCATTTTCTCTCTCCCTTCATTTCACTGCATTCTTTCTCCCTCCCTCCCTCCCCTTCCAGCTTCCCTCCCTCCTTCCCTTCCCTTCTCCCTTCTCTTCTCCCTCCCTCCCCTTCTCCCTCCCTCCCTCCCTCTTCATTCCTCGTCTCTCTACTCTTCTCATCCTTTCCTCCTTTCCCCTCTTCCTTTTTCCTTCCTTGCATCCCTCCCTCGCTTCCTCCCTGCTCCATTTTTCCTCCTCCTTCTCTCATCTCCCTTTTTCTTTTTTCCTGCCTCTCCCTCTCTCTCCCTTTCTCCCTCTCTCCCACCTCTACATTTATTCTCCTTTTTTCTCTTTAGCTTCCTTTCTCTTTTCCTCTCTATCTACTTTGCCTCTTTGCTCCCTTCGCTTTTCCTCTCTCTCTCCCTCCCTCTCCCTTCCTCCCTCTTCTTTTCTAACCTCCCTCCCTCCCCTCCCTCCCTCCCTCCCTCCCTCCCTCCCCTCCCTCCCAACTGGACGTAAGGGTGACCATGATTAATTTTTCCCTTATCGATTGAAACTTCGAAATGGATTTTTTTTTATATAAGTTAAAGTCCAGCTAGAGGGAGGGGAGGGGAGGGAGGAAGGGGAGGGGAGGGGAGGGGAGGGGAAGGGAAGAAGGAAAGAGGGGAGAGAGTGAAATGGAGGAGAAGGAAAGAAAGGAGGGAGTTTAAGGGAAGGGAAAAGAAAAGGGGAGGAAGTGGAGGGGAGAGAAAGGGGAAGGAAGGAATGGAGGAGAAGAGGGGAGGGAGGGGAGGGAAGTGGAGAGAATGAGGGGAGGGATGGAGGGGAATGAAAGAAAAAGGGGAGGGTGTGGAGAAGAGGGGAAAAGATTGTAGGAGATGAATTAATGTGAACTGAGAGAAGGTAAGGAAATGAGAGTGTGAAGAGGGGGAAGGAGGGGAGAGAAAGGGAAGAGGAGAAGGGGGGGAAGGGAAGATGAGAAGAGGAGGGAAAGAGGGGAGGTGAAGGGGCGGGAAAGGAGGAGAAGTGGAGAAAAAGGGAGGAGGAGGAGAGAGGAGAGAGGAAGGAAAAGGAGAAGGGAAGAGAAACGGGAAGAGGAGAGAAGTGGAAGAGGCGGGGAGAGAAGAGGAGAAAGAGAGAGAAGAAGAAGAGGGGAAGGAGGAAAGTGAGGAAGAGGAAAGACCCACCGTTGTATAAAAGACTGCTCGTTCATATCTTAGGTTTTTCTCCTAAGACTTTCACACAGAGACTAACAGGGAGTATTGAGAATTAATATTAAAAGAAAAAAAAAAGCGAGAAACAGGACAATTTGGGAGGTAGTTTTAAGCGATATTTGTGTGTGTGTGTGTGTGTGTGTGTGTGTGTGTGTGTGTGTGTGTGTGTGTGTGTACCAGTTATGTTAAGATTCAATAGTGATGAAAGGTAGAAATAATTTACTTCTTTTCGTATTCTTAAATTCTCTCTAATCTTTACCTTCACTTTCCTTCTTACTCTCTTCTTCCTTCTTTCTTTAATCTTTCTTCTCTTCTTCTCTTCCATCTTCTTTCTTCCTTCCTTCCTTCCATCCTTCCTTCCTCTTCCATCTCTCCTTCCTTGCTCAACCCCCTCCTCTCTTCCTCATTCGTTATCCTTCTTCCTTCCTCATTCTTCATCCTCCTCTCTTCCTCATCCATCCTTCTTGTCCCACTTCCTCCTCTCCTTGTCTTCCTCCTTCATCCCTCCCTCCTTCATCCCTCCCTCCTTCATCCCTCCCTCCTTCATCCTCCCTTCCTTCCCCCTCATAATTTCTTGCCAATCTCATCTCTTCCTACGATTTCCATATTTCTCTCTCTTTCTCTCTCTCTCTCTCTCTCTCTCTCTCTCTCTCTCTCTCTGTTTCAGTCCTTTATATTTGCTTTCGTCCTCATTTTTCACCTCCCTCCCTACCTCTTATTTTTCCTTTCCTTTCCTCTCTTTTCTTTCTCCCTCTTCCTCTCCTTCCTCCTCTCCCTCTTCTCTCCCTCCTCTTCTCTCGCTCCTCTTCTCCCTCTCCCTCTTCTCTCCCTCCTCTTCTCCCTCTCCCTCTTCTCTCCCTCCTCTTCTCCTCTCCCTCTTCTCTTCCTCTCCTCTCCCTCTTCTCCCTCTTCTCTCCCTCCTCTTCTCCCTCTCCCTCTTCTCTCCCTCTCCCTCTCCCACTTCTCTCCCTCTTCTCTCTCTCATTTCAGTTTTATCATATTCCCCCTCCTTCCCTCTCTCTCTCTCTCTCTCTCTCTCTCTCTCTCTCTCTCTCTCTCTCTCTCTCTCTCTCTCTCTCTCTCTCTCTCTTCCTCCAGAGCTTAAAAATCATTCCTTTGATCTCTTTAATTTACTTCCGTCTCTTATCTCCGTTTTTATCCGGCCTTCTCTCTCTCTCTCCCCCTTTTATCATCGTCTTTCCTCTTCTTCGTGATTATTCTCTCTCTCTCTCTCTCTCTCTCTCTCTCTCTCTCTCTCTCTCTCTCTCTCTCTCTCTCTCTCTCTCTCTCGTGTCTCCGTTATTTTTCGTATGTATTTTTATTATTATGATTATTAGTTATTATTTTTATTATTATTATCATTATTATTATTATTATTTTCATTATCATCATCCTTCATCCATCCACCTAATCCCAGAGTTAATCAAGAATACCATAAAATTCCTCCACTCCTCATCGCCACTCCACTCTCTTCCACCTCTCCATGACCTGTACTCTCCCTAACACCTTTTCCTAAGCGATTTAGTTTATTACACCATACCCTCCTCTTCTGTGTTACATAAATCCTTCCAATGTCGCCATATTCTGCATAAATGACTTACAAAGGATACTAACCAGCCATCTCCAAAAATAAATCGCTAAGGAAAAGGTGTTAGGGAGCTTCCGTAACCGACTAGCATACGAACCCAAGTCTCCCTCCCGCATGTACTCTTCCACTCCATCCTTCTCGCTCTTCCTCTCCTTATTCCCCTACAAATATAATAGAATAAGTTACTAGGAAGAATATGTTGAGGGATCCATATTACTAAAGAGGAAGGAAAAGCCTATAAGAATTTTTCCATCCAATAATAATAATAATAATAGTAATAATAATAATAATAAATAATAATAATAATAATAATAATAATAATAGACTCAAAATTCAAGATTATTTCAATTTTCACATACCCCCAAAATTACTTGTAACCCCTTCAGTACGAGGACGTCTTTAAAAACTCGTAGTGAAGGGGTTAAGTCGGGGTGAGGAAGCTCCCTAACACCTCTTCCTTAGCGATTTATTTTTGGATAGGGGTGGGTAATATCCTTTGGTGACATTGGAAGGATTTATGCAACAAGGAATAGGACAGTACGTAAGGTGTAATAAGCAAAATAAATCGCTTAGGAAAAGGTGTTAGCCCCCCAATCCGAAAAGTCTCTCAAACTCATTATAATCGTCTGGGTTTGGCAAATACATAAATCAGTAAATAATAATAAGTCAGCGTTTTGTACTTAGATTATTATAAGTCATAGGAGAGTAGATAGATAGATAGGTAGATAGATGGATAGATAGATAGATAATTTTGTCTTCTTTATATTTAGTAAGAGATTTAACTTCTTCATTTTATTGCATATCTTCATTGTGTGTTGATGGTGACATTGCTATAATATTTCTTGTTATAGTCCTTCCCTCCATCCCTCCCTTCCCTCCATCCCTCCCTTCCCTCCATCCTTCCCTTCTTCCCTTTTCTCTCGTCTCCTTCCCTCCCTCAGTCCAGTCTTCGTCCCTCTGTCCTTCCCTTCCACCCCCTCCCTTCCCCCCTTATTCCTCTCCCTTCCCCCCTTATTCCTCTCCCTTCCCCCCTTATTCCTCTCCCTTCCCCCCTTATTCCTCTCCCTTCCCCTTATTCCTCTCCCTTCTCCCCTTATTCCTCTCCCTTCTCCCCTTATTCCTCTCCCTTCTCCCCTTATTCCTCTCCCTTCTCCCCTTATTCCTCTCCCTTCTCCCCTTATTCCTCTCCCTTCTCCCCTTATTCCTCTCCCTTCTCCCCTTATTCCTCTCCCTTCTCCCCTTATTCCTCTCCCTTCCCCTTATTCCTCTCCCTTCTCCCCTTATTCCTCTCCCTTCTCCCTTTATTCATCTCCCTTTTCTTCTCCCCATCCTTCATTCCTCTCCCCTCAATTCATCGTCCTCTTCCCTCTGTCCTTCCCTTCCTCCTCCTCCCTTCTCCCCGTATTCCACTCCCTTCTCCAATTGTTCCTCTCCCTTCTTCCCTTTTTTTCCTTTCCCTTCTCTTCTCCCCATCCTTCATGCACTCAATCCACCGTCTTCGTCCTTGTGTCCTGCCCTTCCTCCCCCTCCCCCTTTCCCCCTCCCCTCCCCTCCCCTCCCCCGCCTCTCTGCTCGGGACCAACTTCATTTTCTGCCTCAACTGGCCACGTTTCTGGGCTGGAGATGCAGATACCAGCCCTACTCTGTGTCGCCCTTCCATTTCGATTTAGGTTGAAATCCAATAATGTCGTATCCAGGCGGTGTCGGCACGGAGGGGGCAGGGGAAGGGGTAGGGGGATAGGGGAAGGGGTAGGAGGATAGGGGAAGGGGTAGGAGGATAGGGGAAGGGGTAGGAGGATAGAGAAAGGGGTAGGAGGATAGGGGAAAGGGTAGGAGGATAGGGGGAGGGGTAGGGGGATAGGGGAAGAGGTAGGAGGATAGGGGAAGGGGTAGGAGGATAGAGAAAGGGGTAGGAGGATAGGGAAAGGGGTAGGAGGATAGGGGAAGGGGTAGGAGGATAGGGGAAGGGGTAGGGGGATAGGGGAAGGGGTAGGAGGATAGGAGAAGGGGTAGGAGGATAAGGGATTGGCAGGGGAAGATGCTGGGGGTAGGAGGGTAACGGGTGGAGTGAGGGTGGAGTGTGAAGTGAGGGGGTGAGTTGTGTGGGGAGTGAAGTGTTTGGGGGTGATTGCGTGTGTGTGTGGAGGGTGTGAAGTGTGTGGAGGGTGTGAAGTGTGTGTGTGTGTGTGTGTGTGTGTGTGTGTGTGTGTGTGTGTGTGTGTGTGTGTGTACATGCGCTTTACACCCAGCAGTTACTCATATATAGACTGATGAATACATACATACATACACACATGCATTTATAGGTATACATTCATATCAGTATTATGTATTTGTTTATATTCCTCAGATTCGTGTATTTAGTATCAGTTAGTATCAGTAAGAGGAGAGTGTGAGCAGGGAGCAAGGCAGTGAAGTGGCGTTGGACAGGGCGACATGGAGGCGATTTGTTTGTGGCCACCCCTTAACTAGATTGAGGCGTCTGGCAATAGATAGATAGATAGAGGTGCATTCTATTTAATATATTCCGTACTATCATTATCAATCGTGGAGCCTCTAGGTGGGGGTATTTAGATTACGAAGACATTTGTAACGTTAAGGCTAGACGTGGTTGTGATCCGACGCTTCTCTACAGACGGTTTCCTTTGGGGCTGAATAAAATCGTCTGGAGATGGGAATAAACCAGGGAAATACGTCAGCAACAGATTTATTTCTCCCCTCAAAGCATACTATATTTTCTTGCGTTTCCAGACACTTTTGAAGACTTGAATTTTTACCTTCCTTCCTTTTCTTCTTCGTCTTTAGCATATCGTTTGGATGTCGTGTAGATTTGTAAATGCCACGTCTTCTGTCTTCATCATCATCATCATCATCATCATCATCATCATCGTGTCTTCCTCTTCCTTTCCCCCCTACATTTCCTTCCACTTCCGCTTCCCTCTCCCCATTGCTTCATCTCTCCCCCTCCCCTTTCTTTCCCCTTTCCCCACCCTTTTTTCTTTAGGTCCTTCTCCCTTCTTTCCCATTCTTTTTCTCCTCTCCCCTCCCCTCTCCCCTCCCCTGTCTCCCTTCTTTCCCATTCTTTTTCTCCTCTCCCCTCCCCTCCCCTCTCTCCCTTCTTTCCCATTCTTTTTCTCCTCTCCCCTCCCCTCTCTCCCTTCTTTCTCCCATCTCCACTTTCCTTCCTCTCCACTTCCTTCCCCTTGTCTCCACTTTCTTCTCTCTATCCATTTTCCTCCTCTTCCTTCTCAACCTTTCCCGTCCTTCCCTCATCCCTTCCTCTCGTCCATGTCCCCTCCCTTCAATCCCTCCCCCCTCTCCATTCTTCACCTCTTTCCTCTTCCTCCTCCTATCCTTCCCCTCCTCTCCTCTCCACTTCTCTCCTTTTCTCTACCCTCTCTCCTTTCCCCTCCGTGCCCCCCCCCCCAATTCATTTCATCCTCATTCTTATTTCATTTTTTTTACTCTTCCCTCTCTTCTCCCCTCCCGTCATCTCCTCACATCTCACCCTTTCTTTCCTCCCTCTCCTCCCATCCTCTTCCCATCCCTTTCCCTCTTCCCTTCCGCCGGAGTAGCCTTCAGACCCTTTCCTCCCCCCCTCCAATTTCTCTCCCCATCCTTCCTTCCTCTTCCCTCCACTCCTTCACTTACCCACCACTCCTTCCCCTTCCCCCTCTTTTTAACTCTTTTCCCCTTTCCCCCTCCCCTCCTTTCCTCCTCCCCTTCTTTCCCCCTCCCCTCCTTTCCCCCTCCATATTTTTATTTCCTCCCTTTCCCCCCCTTTCCCATTTTCCTCTTTCCCTCTCCCTTCTCATTCTCCCCATTTTTCTCCTCTCTTCCCTCCTCCTCTCCCTATTTTACGCTCTCCCCACCTTTTTTCTTCCTATTTCCCTTTCTCTTTCTCACCCATTCTCTCCCTCTCCCCTCCTTTTCTCTTCCATATCTTTTTTCTTTCACTTTCCCTCTTCCGTCCTTTTCTCACCCTTTCTTTCATCGCTTCCCAATTTTTCTTTCCTCTCCATTATTCTTTCTTCCCTCCCCATTTTTTCCTCCCCATTTTCCCTCCATCTCCATTTTTCTCCCTCCCCATTTTCCTCCCCATTTTTCTCCCTCCCCATTTTCCTCCCCATTTTTCCTCCCTCCCCATTTTTCCTCCCTCCCCATTTTCTGCCCTATTTTTTCTCCCCCCCTCCCTCCCTCCAGAGTAGCCTAACTTAGTGAAAGGACAGCCAGAAATGAGGCTAACTTTGACCACTAACATTTTTGCATGTAAGTTTGGTCCGTGGATGTCCAGCCTTGTGCATTATTACTCTCTCTCTCTCTCTCTCTCTCTCTCTCTCTCTCTCTCTCTCTCATTTTTCCTATTATTTTCTATCCTATTTTTGAGACTGTTCCTTTTTTCCCTTTTTATATATCATTCTGTTTCACTTTATTTTTTTAACTTTGCATATTTCGTTCTCTTCTCTCTTCGACCAGACGATTTTATTCAGCTTAGGAGGGGGGGAGGGGTTCATTCTCATCTTCACTACGATGATGGTGGTGGTGGTGGTGGTGGTGGTGGTGGTGGGTAGACTGAGATGTAAGGAATGGATTGGGATGATGATGATGATGATGATGATGATGATGGTGGTGGTGGTGGTGATGGTGGTGGTGATGATGATGGGTAGATAGATGAAGATGTAAAGGGAGGATGGGAATGATGATGATGATGATGATGAAAGGAATAAATAGGGAGGATAGATAGGAAAAATTGAAGTGGAGGGAGGGAAGAAAACGGAAAGGAGACAGAATAGATAGAAGTGGAGGAATGGAGGAAAAGAGTAAGAAAGGCGGAGGGATGGAGGAAAGTGAGGAGGGAATGTAGTGAGAATTGAGGGAAGGGAAGGGGAGGTGGAGGAGGAGTGGAGTGAGGTGGGTGGAGAAGGAGGGAAAATAGAGAGGAAGGGGGAGAGGAAGGGAGAGGTTAGGGAAGGGAGGGGAGGAGGAGGAAGAGGGAGAGAGAGGAAGAAGGTAGGTTTAGTACAAATGAAGGGAAGAGGAAGTAATGGGGAGGGGAAGAAGGAAGGGGAGGGGGAGAGTGAAAGGGTAGGCTATGCAAGGTAGGGATGGGGTGGGAGGAGGGGGAGTTTAACGAAGAGTAAGGGAAAGAAGGGGAATAAGGGGGAGGGGAGGGGAGGGGAGGGGAGGGGAGGAGTGGGGGAGGGGAGGGGAGGGGAGGGCTAGTGCGGGTGTGTCAGTAATATATTGAATCACCCGCGTGTGTGAGGTTGAGGAGGGGGAGGGGGAGGGGGAGGAGGGAGGAGAGACAGGGAGAGGAGGAGGGGTAGGGGAAAGGGAGGGGAGAAAGAGAGGTAGGAAAGGAAATAGAGAGAGAGAGAGAGAGAGAGAGAGAGAGAGAGAGAGAAAGGTATGAGGGTAAGTGAGGCTGGAGAAGGGAGGGGGAGAAGAGAGAGGAAGTGAAAGGAGAGGGGAAGGGCGAAGGAGAGGGAGGGGAGGTAGGGGATTAGGAAGGGGAAGATAAAGAGGAGGGAAGGATGGAGAGGCCAGATAGGAAGGAGGAATATAAGATGGGTGGAGGGAAGGTTGGAGAGGGAAGGAGTGGCAGAAAATTGAGAAGTTCTAGTGGAGAGGAGGAGGAGGAGGAGGAGAAGGAGAAGGACGACGAGGACGAGGACGAGGACGAGGAGGAGGAAGAGTATTGATATTAACCTGTCAGTCATTTTTTTTTTTTCAATATATCTTTCAAAACCAATCAACCCGTAGACCTAGAAGCCTCCCTCATGAGCCAACATTAAATAAATCAATAAATAAATCACTATAAATCCACGTATATATATATATTTTTGGTTTATTTTTTATCTTTTCTCTGCGGCCCACCAGTCATCCTTCTCTTCACATTATTCCTCAGTCCTGTGGTAATGATTGAACTCTTGCGACCTTTTTATATCGCTGGTAAATACATTGTGTTGTGCGGCGTAGTAGTAGCAGTAGTAGTAGTAGTAGCAGTAGTAGTAGTAGTAGCAGTAGTAGCAGTAGTCATCATCATCAGTCATCATCAGTCATCATCATCATCATCATCCGGACCTCGTTTCCCACCCCAATAATAATAATAATAATAATAATAATAATAATAATAATAATAATCCATCCACCCATCCATCCATCCATCCATCATCCAATCCTACGTTGCCCCATGAGGAGCGTAGGAGCCTGGGGCTAGGCAGTTGGTCCTGACATTTATGTGTGACCAGCCTCACTCATCCCTGAGTGGCATTCCGTGAGCAATAAACCCCAACCACCCCTTGTATATAAACCTTCACCGGCTCAATCCGATTGGAGTACAATAATTACCCACTAAACCACCAGGCGCCAAAATTTGGTTATATGGTTACCACCCAGCATAGTAAATGGTTTCCTGGTGTACAGGAAACCATTTGGCTTGTCACTCAGTGTAGAGTCACCCACAGGCAGAAGGAAGAGGAAAGAATGAAGGAAAGAAAGACAGAAGAGGGAGTGTAAAGTCACCCGTAGGCAGAAGGACAAGGAAAGAATGAAGGAAAGAAAGACAGAAGAGGATGGAAGGAAAGAAGGATGGAGGAGAGGAAAGGGCAGACACCCGAGAGCAGCACTACGTGGAGTGAGTGGATGGTGAGTGCCCCCACCTACCACAAATAATAATAATAATAATAATAATTTTCCTCTTATCTAAAAATTGTCCATCCAGCAACCACAGAAATACAAAATAGATGCGGGACAATAAGGGCTTTGCACACGTGAACCACCCTATGTATAAAAATCCTTAGGGTGGGACTGACTGACAGGGCCGCTACTTGGGACCTTACGTGGTTAAGCCCCTTTGAGAATACGGTCCTTGTTTCGAATGAGGCGGTCCGGGGTAAATATGGCGGCCGTATTCCCGTGCCTTAAGTTACGGCGCCAGTAATACTCCCGGTCCAGTGCCAACCCTGCAGTGTCACCCTTCACCCCAGCCTCAGGCCCTTCTCCACCCCGCCGCACCCCTTGTTAGCGGCTGTGGCTGGCTGTCGGCGCGGCCCGTTTATATTTTGAATTTCTACCGGAAGCTTCGTCGCCGCCACGTTTGTCTTTTGAAACTCCGCACGTCCGGACCTTTGGCTGTGACTGTGGCCTCGTCTCCACCAAAACCCATCAGTATTCCCTCCTTCTTTCCTGTCTTCCACTCATTTCAGCCTCATATAAGTAGAGTAAACGTAGATAATATAGAAACGATGAGAAGTTGAGTAGCTGGACGGCTAGAGGGTAGGGAAAGTCGGAGTCGTAGTCGGTAAGGGATTGGGACGCCGCCTTTGTGAATTCTACCCTGGTTTACCGTGTCTCGTGGCCACAATCAGAGATGTTAATGTTATGTTTGTTTGGTGGGCGTGTTTGGGGGGATGAAGTCAAGCAAGAGGAGAGAGAATAACCAAACAAACCAAACAGCTGAAGTGTGTGTGTGCTTGGAGGAGGGAGAGGGGGTTGTGGGTGAGGGGAGAAGAGTTATGGGTGTGGGGAGAAGGGTTGTGGGTGTGGGGAGAAGGGTTGTGTGTGTGTGTGTGTGTGTGTGTGTGTGTGTGTGTGGTAAACATATCTAATTAGTGGAGAAAATCTTGATATCTTAATATGGCTGCAAAAATTCTCTCTCTCTCTCTCTCTCTCTCTCTCTCTCTCTCTCTCTCTCTCTCTCTCTCTCTCTCTCTCTCTCTCTCTCTCTCTCTCTCTCTCTCTCTCTCTCTCTCTCTCTCTCTCTCTCTCTCTCTCTCTCTCTCATCCTTTTCTTCCTTCTTGGCGAGATTCTTACCTTGCTTTAATGATTTTTTCTTTACGTCATTCATTTTCTCATTCATTCCTTCATTCCTCCTTTATTTCCTTCCTTCCTTCCACTCCAGTTCCTTATCATCCTCCCTTCCTTCCTTCCAATCTAATTCTTTATCATCCTGCCTTCCTTCCTTCCGCCATTCATTCGCTCATTCACTCATTCATTCACTCACTCACTCACTCATTTACATCTCATTGCCTCTTATTCCCTTCCTTCCTGTTTCTCTCCTTCCTTTCTTCTTCCTTGTTTCCCGTCTTTCCTTCTTTTTGTTCCTTCCTTCCTTTTGTTCTTTCCTTGGTTCCTCGCTCTCTCCCATCCTCATTTCCTTCTTTCCTTCCCTCCATTCTTCCTTTTTTCTTCCATCTTTCCTATTTTTTCCCCTATTTCCTTCCTTCCTCCTCCTTTCGTTTCATTCCTCTGTACCTTCCATCTTTCCTGCCTGTCTTTCTTCTTTCCCTCCTTCCTTCCTTCCCCCTTCCTTCCTTCCCCCTTCCTTCCTTCCTTCCATCCTTCCTCCCTTCCTTCCATCCTTCCTCCCTTCCTTCCATCCTCCCTTCCTTCCCTCCCTCCCTTCTTCCTTCCTTCCATCCTCCTTCCTTCCTTCCCTTCTTCCCCTTTCTTTTCTTCCTCCCTCCCGAAACTAATACTCGAGTTTTCTCCTTAAGTACGCTGGAGAGAATTAGCTGAGGAAAGGATCTCTCTCTCTCTCTCTCTCTCGCTTTGTACTCCCTCCCTCTGCTGTTTGCGTTAGTTTGTATTCCTTTGTATTCTCTCTCTGTTACCTCTCCCTACTTCACCCTGTTTCCTCTTCCGTCCCTCTCCTTCTTCAACTCTCCTCCTCTTTCCTTCCTCCCAGCTTTCTCTCCCTCCTCCCAGCTTTCTCTCCCTCCTCCCAGCTTTCTCTCCCTCTTCCCAGCTCTCTCTACCTCCTCCAAGCTTTCTCTCCCTCCTCTCAGCTCTCTCCCAGCTTCCTCCCCTTCCCTACCTGTTCCATCTCCCATTCTCCCTGTCTTCCATCCCTACTCCCACTCATCCTTTTCCTCCATCCTTCGCCTCTCCCCTTCGCCCTCCCTCCCCTTGTCTTCCATCCCTACCTACTCCCATAATTTTCCCCCATCCTTCCCCTCTCCCCATCCTCCCTCTCTCCTTTCCATCCCCATCCCTCACATCCCCCATTCCCCCTTCCTTCCCCCTTCCACCTCTCTCCCATCTCCACCCCTCTCCCATCTCCACCCTCACATCCAAACAACTTGAATAATTACACCCACCTACCAACGCTCACAAAACCCCCACCAAACAAGTTCCCCCATCTTTACCCCTTCACAGCACAGCGATTTTGACCCCTATTCACCCCAGACGTAAGGGCGAGATTCGAATTGTGCGCTTGGGGTTGTTTAGGGCTGTTTGGGGAGCTGTCGATGCATTGTTAGGAGAAGAGGCAGGGAGAAGTTGGGTAGTTAGACGGGTGCTATCTCGTCTACAAGTGCAATTAGGGTGGAATGAGGTGGGGAGAAGGGAAAGGAAGGGAGGTGGGGAGTAGGGAAGGATGGGGAGGGAAGAGAAAGGGGTGGGGAGGACGGAAGGATGGGAAGAGAGCGAAAGGAGTGGGGAAGAGGAGGAAGAGGGTGGGGAGGAGGGAAGGATGGGGAGAGAGCGAAAGGGGTGAGGAAGAAGACAGGTGGAAAAGGGAGGGGAAATGGGGAGCGAAGAGGGGGAAGGTAGGGGAGGTTGAGAGGGAAGACAACGAAAGGGATGGGGAAGAGGAGGAAATGGTGGGGAGGAAAGTGGAAGATGAAGGGGAAGAGGTGGAGAAAGAGGAGGAGGAGTGGAGGAGGAGGTGTGTGTGAGAAAACGAAGAGTGGGGAAGAAGGGAAGGAAGATAATAGAGAGGAAGAGGGGTTATGGAGGGGAAGGGGGGTGGGGGTTGAAGGGGGGTGGGATGGAGAGATGAGGGGAACTGAGGAAAGGGTGAGTTGAGATTGAGGGGGGAAGGAGGGGGGGAAAGGAGGTGTAGGGGGGAGAAGAGGAGTGTTTGTGAGAGTGGAAGAGAGTGGGGGATTGAGAAGGAGGGAAGGGAGAAGAAAGACGAGAGAGAGAAAAGGTTGGGGGGAAGAAGAGGAGAGAAGATTGAAGGGATTGGAGAGAGAGAGAGAGAGAGAGAGTTTGAAGGGGAAGAAAGGGATCGAAAAAAGATAAGGGAGTGAGGGGAAGTTGTTAGGGAAGGGTGAGGGGAGGAGAGGGAGTTGAGGGGAAGACGGGATGAAGGAGAGAGAGAATGAGGAGGTAAAGAGCAGGAGGTAGGGATCATGAGGAGGATGGAAGAGTGGAAGGAATAAAAAAAAAGAGGAAGAGGAAGAGAGGATTAGAGAGGGAAAGATGGGGAGTTAAAGAGGAATAATGGAGGGTGGAGGGGAAGAGAGAGGGGGGGGAAGGGGAAAAAGGGGCAGGTTAATGGGAGGCAGTTTGGGGAATCGAGGGGGTTGGAGAGAAGATAGGGGTTGAGGGGAAAATTAGAGAGTTGAGAAGAGGAGGAGGTTGAGTGGAAGATGAGTGGGAGAGAAAATAAGGGACTCAGAGGAAGGAGTTAGGGGAGGCTGAAGGGAAAAAGGGGAATAGAGGGGAGGAAAGGAGAGGGGAATGTGGAGGGGAAGAGAGGGAAAGAGAGTAGTAGTTAGGGAAGGTTGAGGGGAGAACTTGGGCACTTAGAAGGGTGTTTGAGAGGACTGTGGGGGAGAATAGAGGGGAAAAGGGTGGGAATGAGAGTGGGGAGGGGAAAGAGGAAGGGGAAAGCAGAAGAGGGGGAGAATTTTGAGAATGGGGAGTAATGGGGTGGGAAAGGGGATGAGATGGGAAAGAGGGAATGAAGGAAAAAGAAGGAAGGCAATAGGAAGGAAGGAAGGAAGGAGGAAGAAATGTAGAAAAAAGGAAGGAAAATGATAGGAGGGGCAGCAGCATCTTTAATTTCTCCTAACCAACACAGCTTTCTCTCTCTCTCTCTCTCTCTCTCTCTCTCTCTCTCTCTCTCTCTCTCTCTCCACTTGTGTCCTTCCAACAGGGACCAAGCTTCACTTCCATACGTACCAGTGGGAATCAATATAATAGTTTTGTTAAGCCAATATTAAGGTTCAATTCTTGTTTATCATGAGCGTAATAAACAGAAAAAAAAAATGGATATAAGACAAAGAAGACGGGAAGCAATTTGGCCTTTAGAGAAAACGGGATATGGTAGACTATGCTATTTTATCACACTCTCCTCTTTCCTTACATACTGTCTATTTGTCATTGTTTTGAGAAGTATAGATAGTTTGATGGACAGAGACAGAGGTAGACTGAGGCAGGATTTATTATTATTATTATTATTATTATTATTATTATTATTATTATTATTCGTGATAGTGGTTGTGATGGTGGTATTATTTTTTTATTGTTGTTGTTGTTGGTGGTGGTATTATTATTATTATTATTATTATTATTATTATTATTATTATTATTATTTTCACATCAGTTTGGCCAAGATTTTAGTTCTCTTACAGCTTACGTAATTCATTGCTAGAGTATGTTGATATAACTGCTTTACATCCCTTCCATAGCACTTCTTCGTGACTAGCATCATAATTTAGTCCTAGTCTCTTGTTACAGTTCAGAATTCAAGATGGAGAGATGGCAATGTTAGGCCAAGTTAGAGTAAGGGGTGGCCACAAACAAATCTCCTCCATGTCACCCTGTTCTCGGTCATCATGTTGCCCTCTCTCCAACTCACAGCTCGTCCCTCACATTCGCATCTAGCCTACCCATACCTCCATCTCATCCTCGGTCTTTCCTTTTCCCTCCCCCTTTCATCACACTCCTTGTTAGTTTCTCATTCTCCAGCCTCATCACATGGTCTTCCCTTTCCCTCCCCCTTTCATCACACTCCTTGTCAGTCTCTCATTCTCCATCCACATCGCATGGTTTTCCCTTTCTTCCTCCCTCTTTCATCTCACACTCTCTCCTCGTCAGTCTCTCATTCTCCATCCTCATCACTTGGTCTTCCCTTTCTTCCCGTTTCATCTCACACTCTCCTAGTCAGTTTCTCATTCTCCATCCCCCTAATGCTTCCAGTCGACAAGGATAATTACTGCTATTATAAGATACAAATTACTCTTAATTATAGCGTTAATGACCTTGTTTGGGGGGTCATTTAGTAGTATCTTAATCACTATGACCCAATCACCATCGTAACTACCACTGCGACAGGCCAAACAAGCCAATTGGTTGTTATCTGCCTCGTTAAATGGGTGGGTAGGGGTAGGAGGGGGAGGGGGAAAGAGGGGAGAGGGGAGGAAGGGGGAGGGGGAAAGAGGGGAGAGGGGAGGAAAGGGAATTGTTTGCTTACGGATAATTTCTCGCGTAAGATTAATTGGTGATTGTGAATTATGAGAGAGAGAGAGACAGACAGACAGACAGACAGACAGACAGACAGACAGACAGAATGGGTGAAGGATGTGAGAGGCAGGAGTGTGAATGGTAAGGGTGTGAAGAAAAGAGAGAGAGAGAGAGAGAGAGAGAGAGAGAGAGAGAGAGAAATGGGTGAAGGGTGTGATAGGCGGGAGAAAGAATGTACAGTAGAGAGTGTGAAGAAGAGAGAGAGAGAGAGAGAGAGAGAGAGCAAAATTGAGAGAGCTTCCCCAGGCCTTTCAAAACAAACTTTCCCATTCCTACTTATCTGCATAATTTACAAGTCCACAGCTACCACCACAACCACAACCACCACAACCACAACCACAACTACCACCATCACAACCAGTCACAACCTCGTGCATTCCACCATTCTTGCTTTATTTTCTTACTCTCTCTCATTTAATATTTATTATATTTTCTCTTACTCTCTTAATATTACTCTCTGTATTTCCTCCACCTCATCCTCGTCCTCCATATCCCTATCATGTCCTGTTTCATTTCCTTCCGTCTTCCCTTTCTTTAGTCTTCATTTTCTTTCCACTGTTAATCTCTTTTCTTCTATTCTCCTCTTTCTCTCCCTTCCTTTCTTTCTCTCCCTCCCTATTTCCATCTTCCCTTTCCTCCCTTCCATCCATTTACCTCTTCTCCCTTCTTATTACCTTTCCTCCCTTCCCATATCTCATTTTTCTTCTCCCTTACACCTCTTCACGTCTGTCTTTCTCCCTTAGTGCCTTCTTCCTTCCCATTTCTTATCCCTTTCGTCCTTCCTACATAATTCCTTCCCCCTATCTTCCTCCCTCCTTACACTCCTTCTCCTCCCTCCCTTTCTTTATTCTCCCTTCCTCCCCCTTCTCTTCCTTCTTCCATCCTTCTCCTCCCCTCTTACATACTGCCTTCCCCCCCGTCCTTCTTTCCTTCATTCGTCCTTTCTCCTACACCTCTTCTTCCTTCCTTTATATTTCCCTTTCCTCCCTTCTCTTCTTCCTTCCACCTCCCTCCTCCCCTCCCTTCTCTTCTTCCTTCCACCTCCCTCCTCCCCTCGTATACATACTTCCTTTCTCCATTCTTCTTTCCTCCCTTTCTTTATTTTCCCCTCCTCCCTCTTCCCTTCCTCCTTCCATCCTTCCTCTTCTCTATAATACTGTCTTCCTCTGTTCTTCCTTCCTCTTAACTCCCCTTCCTAAACTCTTTATTCTCCATTGTTCCTTACCGCCTTCCTTCCATCCTTCCTCTTCCCTCCACCTTCATTCTCTCTCTCTCTCTCTCTCTCTCTCTCTCTCTCTCTCTCTCCGTTTACCTTTTTTCCTACCTTGCATACTGTCTCCCAACTCACTCTATTCTTCCTCTCTCACTCCCTGCTTTCCTCCCCCTTCTCCTTCCTCCCTGGCCCTTCCCTTCCTTCTGACCCCTCCTCCTCGCCCCCTCCTCCTCAGCCCCCCCTCTCGCCCCCCCCCCTCTTCTAATCCCCGCCCGCCCGTATTGATTAGATATAGACAGTGGAGGAACGGTAGGCATATATGTGTGTGTGTGTGTGTGTGAGAGAGAGAGAGAGAGAGAGAGAGAGAGACTTCTTTCCGATCATTCGTCAACCACTTTCCTTCTTCTCACATTTCTTCATTCCTGTCTCTCATCTCTTTTCCCTCCCTCATTCCTCTGTTTTTTCTCCCTCATATTTTCTTTCTCCCTCCTTCCCTCCTTCATATACTCCCTTCCTGCCTCCTTCCTTCATTCACATCGCTCTCTCTTCCCTTTCTCCTTCACACCTTCGTTCCCACCTTCTCCCTTCCTCTCCCATCTCTCTCTCTCTATCCCTCTCTCTCCCATCTCTCTCTCTCTCTCTCTCTCTCTCTCTCTCTCTCATTATCGTTCTTCTCAGTTTCCTCCCAAGCCCACATCACCAAAGCTCTTTAACCACCCCCCCTCCATCTTCCCCCTCCCCTCCTCCTCCCCCATCTCCTCCTCCCCTCCCTTCCCCCTCCCCTTTTCCCCCTTCCCCTTCCCCCCACCCCTTCCCCCCACCCCCCACCAGATGCGGCAGGTTGCGTATTTAAGGGAAACTGCAGCAATTTCCTGTGTTTAATAGGGGGGTAAGTCGGTCGGCAGGTGATGAAGTGCTAATGAAAGAGGGGGGGGCAGGTAGGAGGGGGCTGGTTAAAGAGCTGAGAGAGAGAGAGAGAGAGAGAGAGAGAGAGAGAGAGAGAGAGAGAGAGAGATAAAGAAGTAGGGAACCAAGAGTAGCGACTTAAGATGTGGAGAGATTTTGGAGTGAAGGAAAAAAACAATAAAGAAATAGGTATGGGAGAAATGAAGAAGACAGGTAAGGAAGAGAGGAGGCATGAGGAGAGAGAGAGAGAGGAAGGGGATTGTGTTGGGGGAGGGAAGGTGTGATGGAGATGGATAGTGTTATAGTAATGTTATGGTGTCTGTGTGTTATAGTGGTGGGGAAGAGTTATTGTAGTGGAGATGAGGGGGGAGGTGTGGTGGAGATTGATGGATATTGCCTGGTGGTGGTGGGGAAAGGAGTTGTGGTGGGGGAGGATGGTTGTGGGAGATGTTGAGTTTAGTGTGGTGGGGAGGTTGTGGGTGGGTGTTTGGTGTAATGTGGTGGGGGAGGTTGTGGATGGGTGTTTGGTGTAGTGTCGTGGGGAGGTTGTGGGTGGGTGTTGGGTGTAGTGTGGTGGGGAGGTTGTGGATGGGTGTTGGGTGTTGTACGGTGGGGAGGTTGTGGGTGGGTGTTTGGTGTAGTGTGGTGCGGGGAGGTTGTGGATGGGTGTTGGGTGTAGTGTGGTGGGGGAGGCTGTGGTGGAAGGGAAGAGTTTGTTGTGGTAAGAGGTGGATTGTGAATTACGAAGGGGGGGAGGAGGAAGGGATTGTGGTGGGGGAGATGCAAGGTGAGTATGAACAGGTGTAACACTCCACCTCTCAGTAACTTAATATTCATCCTTAACCCCATCTGTTTGGTGATTTATTTTAGCGGATCCGTGGTACCTTCAGACGTTTTTAATTCAACCGTGGAAAGAACTCGAAGGGATTGATTTTTTTTTTTTTTAACTTCTCTAATTGGAAAAGTGTCTCCTCTCTTCAGCTCAATATAATCGTCTGAGAACAGCATGTCGAAATGAATGGATCTTGAATTTAGCTCTCTGTTATCTCGTCTTTATTTTTTCATGGAGGGAACAGTCATACGGGTTCCTTGCCTTTGGTTCCTTCTTCCTTACATGAAAAATAAATCATCATCATCATCATCATCATCATCATCATCATCTTTCTTTGGTTCCTTCTTCCATACATAAATAAATCATCATCATCATCATCATCATCATTTTTTGGTTCCTTCTTCCTTACATTAAAAATAAATCATCATCATCATCATCATCATTCTTTGGTTCCTTCTTCCTTACATAAATAAATCATCATCATCATCATCTTCATCATCATCACATTTTCTGGCTAAAGGGGGCAAGTGGGGATACCAGAACTGCCCACTGTCTTCAGGGTGAGGTCGGACGAGGCTTTAGGTTAGAGCTACTGTATTGCCCTAAATCTTTAAGTACTAGTTCTTTAAAAGGATTCCAGTACTCTGTTTCCTCTCCTAGCTGTTCCTTTGTGGAATCTTAATCACATAACATTCATACTTATAGACTAATTAGGAGAGAGAAAAGTGTTTGATCTGATGCACGTCGTTATTTGTATTTGGTATTGGTCTTATTATTTATTGTGATTATTGTTTATCTAGAGGGCTGGTGGGCTGGCAAGAGGGCTGGTGAAGGAGGGCTGGTGGTCTAGGCTGTGGGTGTAGGGTTGGTGGAGAGGGGAGATGGAGAGAGAGAGCTGGTGTGGGTGTGCTGATGGAGGGAGGGTTGTGGGGGATGGCTGGGAAGAAGGGTGGTGGAGGTGTACTGTTGGGGAGGAAAGAGAGCTGTAGTTGTAGAGGTGGTGGAGAGAGGAGATATAGAGAGGAGAGGAGAGCTGGTGGGGGTGTGCTGAGGGAGGGAGGGGGGTGCTCGTGGGGGGGGGGACTGGGAATACAGCTAGTGAGGGGTGAAGGCTGGTGGGGGAGGGGAGGGGGGGCTGGGAGTAAGGTCTGTGTGGTTGCAAAGAAAGGTGATAGAAAAGGGCAGGTGAACTCAAAGGAGGGGGGAGTTCATGCTTAATATTTTGATAAAGTGGACTGCTGGGCTGGACATAAGGCTTTTAGGGGAGGGCTGGTGGGCTGGGGGGATGACTGTGGGGCTTAAGGGTGAGGAGGGTTGGTGGGGAGGGCTGGGGAGAAGTGGGGAGAGCTGCTTAATATTCCGGTAAAGACCACCATTAGACCCGTTGCCTACTTAATGGTCCCTCTCAGGCTTTGTTACGCCCCAGAGCGTTTCACCCCCACCCTCCCCACCCTTCCCCCCGTTCCACCATTCCGTTCCAGCAGGTCTCCGTTCCGTTCCGTTCCGTTCCAGCAGGTCACCGTTCCGTTCCGTTCCATCAAGGTCCTGTAACTCACCTTTCCCTCCCATGGGTTCCATCATTCTGTTCCGTTCCTTTCCATTCCACCAGGTCATGCTCCACATCATTCCATTCCACGAAACTCCAGTCCATGTCATTCCGTTCCACCTGGCCCTGTGCCGTTTCATTCCGTTCCACCGTTGAAGGAGTTAAATATTTCATGGTTTTCGTGTAATTTCCCTTCCGTCTTAGTTCTACATATTATCTCAAATTTCGGTTACTTATAGTTTTACGAAATATCTTTTTAAAAAAATCACGTTATAAATTTCTCCTCGTTTTTTAATATATCTTTATTTTTACCTATCTATTCATTTTTTTTTCATTTTCTCTTAAATTTGTAATACGTCTGTTTTGAAAAATTTCTTTGAGTGACGTAAATTGACTGATGTATAATTTCTTCACTAGCATTCTTTTATTTTGTATTTTTGTATTTCGGAAAAAATTGTATATCCCCTTCGAACTGCACATTCTTTGAGTCCTTTTTGGTTCTGTAGATAGATAGATAGATTTTTTTTTTTTTTTTTGGGGGGGGAAGATCTAGAAGGCTGATATTCCAAGATCGTTCGAATTAATGACTTGAGATTTTCATGGGTGATGTATCTTGGTTGCAGGCTTCATTTTTGCTCTCCTGCACGGCCAAAACTACTGAATGGATTGCTTTGCCAGTGTTGCAGTACGTAGTGGTCAACGTATACTAGTGCACCTGGGTATATTAGTGCATCTGGGTATACTGGTGCACCTGGGTATATTAGTGCACCTGGGTATACTAGTGCACCTGGGTATACTAGTGCACCTGGGTATACTAGTGCACCTGGGTATATTAGTGCACCTGGGTATATTAGTGCACCTGGGTATACAAGTGCACCTGGGTATATTAGTGCACCTGGGTATATTAGTGCACCTGGGTATACTAGTGCACCTGGGTATACTAGTGCACCTGGGTATATTAGTGCACCTGGGTATATTAGTGCACCTGGGTATATTAGTGCACCTGGGTATACTAATGCACCTGGGTATACTAATGCACCTGGGTATACTAGTGCACCTGGGTATACTAGTGCACCTGGGTATACTGGTACACCTGGGTATACTAATGCACCTGGGTATATTAGTGCACCTGGGTATATTAGTGCACCTGGGTATACTAGTGCACCTGGGTATACTAATGCACCTGGGTATACTAGTGCACCTGGGTATACTAGTGCACCTGGGTATACTAGTGCACCTGGGTACTGATAGTGAGATCCAACAAATACTTTTTGAGATATTGAGGAAAATCAAAATGGCCACCTCATGCCTAAAGTGCTAAATCGGAAAGTATTTGGCCGATTTTGACCAAACTCGGTGGAAATGTAGTGGGTCAGGAGTGAACTTTATTTGCGTAGTATGAATGACCTTGACCTTGATCTCAACGTCACAGGTCAAAATCCGTAAAAATTTTTGAGTCATGCCAAAAAGCCCTTAATATTAGGCCTACAGTGTTTTTTCATCTGGAATGTGGAGTTTTTTTTAATATTGCTTCAGTAATTTTAGAATTCTAGTTATTATTCATTTTTTTCATTTTATTATGTTCATGATTTTATTCAGTTAAAGACAGTAGTAAATGTGTTAATGAAAGTTAAGTCTAACTCCCCCAGTTATAAATGTCTAGGTATGAACAAAGGCTTCTAATGTTTTGTTCCCTGCTCCTCTTCCTCTTCCTCCTCCTCCTCTTCCTCCTCCTCTTCCTCCTCCTCCTCCTCCATAATAGGAACCAGGAATGAACATCAGAAAGACGTGATAAGAAACAAAAAAGAAACAAGTTATGAAGGAATGAGGTAAAAATAGAGAGAGAGAGAGAGAGAGAGGGGGGGGGGGAATCTAATATCGCGTTCTATTTCTAAAGGCGTGTAAGGGGATCAGATATCTTGTGCATGAGTGACCTGTTAGACGGTGTTAAGAATTCTTTATATATATTCCGTATGTAAAATTTCGTGTAATATTATTGAGGCTTGGACTGCTACTTTTACTTGATTTAATAATAATAATAATAATAATAATAATAATGATGATGATGATGATGATGATAAATAAGAAGAAATGCAATAATTGATATAACCATTCTTTTATTATTATTATTATTATTATTTATTAGGCTAAATCCGTTATAATTATTTACACATTTATCGGACCCCTAGATTTATTTATTGATATTTATTTATGCATAATCTTTGTTTTTTCTTTCATTTTTTTGTTTTTTTTTTTTTTATTAAAGAGCTGCCTAAAGATTTTCTCAGCAAATTAAAATTGTCTTTAAAAATTAGTAACTCTGAATTCTCTAGCCAGTCATCGAGGAGAAGGGGTTGAAGTGGCTGTAGTGGTAGTGGTGTGGTATTTGTGGTAGTAGTGGTGGTGGTTGTGGTTCCGGTAGCTGTGGCGGTGGTTGTGGTGGTGATGTTGTGTTAGTAATGATGGTGATGGTGGTGGTGGTGGTGGTGGTGATGTAATTTGTGGTAGTAGTGGTGGTTGTGGTAGCTGTGGTGGTAGTTATGATGGTGGTGGTTGTGATGGGTGGTGGTGGTATTGTGGTAGTAGTGATGGTGGTGGTTGTGGTAGCTGTGGTGGTAGTTATGATTGTGATGGTGGATGTGGTTGTGGTTGTGGTGGTAGTTATGATGGTGATGACTGTGGTGGTAGTGGTGGTGGTGGATGTGGTTGTGATGGTGGTGGTGGTGGTGGTGGGAGCTGTGGTGGTAGACACTGTGGTAGCAATGGTGGTGGTAGCTGTGGTGATTATGGTGATGGTGGTGGTGGTAGTAGTGGTAGTATTTGTGGTAGTAGTGTTGGTGGTGGTGGTGGTGGTGGTGGTGGTGGTAGTGATGGTGGTAATAGTGGTGGTGTGATGGTGGTAATAGTGGTGGTGCGATGGTGGTAATAGTGGTGGTGGTGATGGTGGTAGTGGTGTTTCGTTATAGTGATGGTTGTTATAGTAGCAGTGATGGTAGTGGTAGTTATGGTGATAGCGATTTGTTGATGGTTTTCTTGGCTATGATGGTAGTTATGGTGACTGATGATGGTAGTAGTCATGGTAGCAGTGATAGTGGCGATGGTGGTCATATCAGAGTGGTAGTAATGGTAGTTATGGTGGTGAAATAGTAGTGATGATGGTAGTGATTATGGAAAGTATGGTAGTGGAAGGTTTGATGGTGGTGGTGATGGTAGTAGTAGATATTGTGGTGGTAGTGGTTGTTATTGAGTGGTTTGGTAGCAGTAGTAGTAGTAGTGGTAGTAACAGTAGTAGTAGTGGTGGTAGTAACAGTAGTAGTAGTGGTGGTAGTAGTAGTAGTGATTGTGGTAGCTATTGTAGTGGTAGTTTGAGATGATTGAAGGTAGTGGTGGTGGTGTGGGATTAGACAGGCATGTGACAGAGAGGCGTATATGCTTTTATGTATGAGAGAGAGAGAGAGAGAGAGAGAGAGAGAATGTGTGTGTGTGTGTGTGTGTGTGTGTGTGTGTGTGTGTGTGTGTGTGTGTGTGTGTGTGTGTGTGTGTTTGCGTCCCTCCCATTCTAATGAGCTTGTGATCTCCCTTCCCACCCTGTCTCTCTGTCAACCTGCCTGCCTGCCTGCCTGCCTACCCTCCGCCATCCTGCCTGTGTTGCACGCCTCTTGCACACCTCCTCCTGCCTCCTTATTGGACTGGAAGGGTTGAGGAGCGGGGGCCTTCGCGTGGTGCCCCGCCCAGGACCAGAACATCACCCCATTGGCCAGTTCCCCCGCGACTCCTCCCACAACCGCTTCTCCTCGCCTCCGATTGGCCTTCCCCTCACTCGCCCCGCCCCTCCCCGCCCCGTGGATGGTTCTGATTGGCCTTCCCCTCACTCGTCACGCCCCCCGCGCCCCGCTCCGCCCACTAATCGCCGCGGAATCGATAAAGTTGGAGCTTAGCTTTGAACGCGCCTCAGAGTGCAACCAATTATATTCGGGCGTGTGGGGCCTCCTGCCTCTCTCTCCCTCCTCTTCTCTCTCCTCTCCCTCCTGTTCTCTTTCTCCTCCTCTTCATCCTCTCCTCCTCTTCATCCTCTCCTCTTCCCTCCCTTTCCTCTTCTCTCCCTCTCTCTCTCTACCCCCTTCATTTTTCTTCTCCTCCATCCCTTTCTCTTAGTTAACCATTTTATCCCCTTCATCACCTTCCTCCTCCTCCTTATCATCATCTGTCCTCCCCCTCCCTTTCTTTATCTCCCTTCTTCCCTCTCCCCTCCCCTCCCCTCCCCTCCCCTCACTTTTTCCATACCCCTCTCCCCATCATCCCTTTCCTCCCCCTTCCCTGTTCTTCCTTCACTTCCCTCCCCCGTCTTCTTCCCTTCTTCCCCTCCCCTCTCCCCTCTTCTTCCCCTCCCCTCTCCCCTCTTCTTCCCCTCCTAATCTCTCGCCCTCACATTAGTCCCCTCGGTAATCCCCCTCAGCCGCTGTCTTGGAGTTGTGCATTAGAGAGAGAGAGAGAGAGAGAGAGAGAATAGAAAAAGAACAATCGTGAAAACAGAAAGATAGGAAAGAGTAAAAGTGAGAGAGAGAGAGAGAGAGAGAGAGAGAGAGAGAGAGAGAGAGAGAGAGGGAAAGCAAAATTAAAGAATATATGAAAGAAAAAAACCATATTCTTTTTTCTTTTTCTTACTTTTTTTCACCATTGTCTTCGTCTTTCCTTCAGTATTTTCTTAACTGTTATTTTTGCCATTATCATATTTGTCTTTGTTTTGAGTTATTGTTTTTTTTTCTTTTTTCAAGGGATTTATTTTTCATGGGGATTTTTCAAAGTGGATTAAATAGATGTGGGATTTATTTTTTTCAAATTTTATATAAAAATCTTCGAAGTTAAAAAATGTATATATATATATATGATTACCTGGATTTTTACGTCATCGTGCTGAAAGTTTTTTTTTTTTTTTCATTTTATTCTCTGCATTTTTTCGTCTTCCTTCTTTTCTTCCACTTTGCTCTTCCTGTCTTCCTCCTCCTCCTCCTCCTCCTCCTTCTCCTCTATATCTGATTCTCTTCCATCCTTCCTTTTCACCTCCTTCTCCTCCTCCTCCTCATCATCATCATCATCATCATCATCATCATCATCATCATCATCATCCTTTCTTCCTTCCTTCCTTTCTACCCCTCCTCCTCCTCCTCCTCCTCCTCCTCAGCCCTCTCCTCCTCCTCCTCCTCCTCCTCCTCCTCTATGCCTACCTTCATCTCCTGTGAATGACAAGTTGATGAGAAGGGAGACATTCACCCAATACAGAGGCCTCTCTCTCTCTCTCTCTCTCTCTCTCTCTCTCTCTCTCTCTCTCTCTCTCTCTCTCTCTCTCTCTCTCTCTCTCTCTCTCTCTCTCTCTCTCTCTCTCTCTCTCTCTCTCTCTCTCTCTCTCTCTCTCTCTCTCTCTCTCTCTCTCTCTCTCTCTCTCTCTCACTCAATATATATACCTAGTCCTTTGCGTGTGTGTGTGTGTGTGTGTGTGTGTGTGTGTGTGTGTGTGTGTGTGTGTGTGTGTGTGAAAGTGAGCCAGTATTAAAGATGATAGTGATTATTTTTCTTTAGGACAATGAAAGTGACCCATATAGAAAAATGAATATGGAAAATGAGGCGACAGTGATGATAGTGAATGATAGTGAATACATAGTGAATGATAGTGACGCACTTGAACGCTGAAAGTGAGTGCAGCTGTGAGATTTTGAAAGTGAGTTGAGTGAAGGAGTGAGAATGGGGAAGAAAATGAGTGATAGTGAATGATGGTGAGTTTGATGAGGCGAGAGTGAAGGCAGAGTGATTGATGGTGAGTTTGGTGAAGGAGTGAGTGTAGAAAATGAGTGATAGTGACTTGGTTTTGATGATAGTGAGTGAAGTTGTGTGGGTTAGTGAACATGAGAATTAAGGAAGAAGGTGAAGATGATTGGTTGTGACAGCGAGAGTTGGTGTATGGATTGGTGAAAGTGAGAGAGATGAGTGAAAATGACTGATGGTGACTGTAAGGTTAGATATAAGGATCAGTGAAAGTGAGAGATGTGAGAGTGAGAATTC
>NC_137034.1:4017500-4020000 GCF_032717465.1 Coenobita brevimanus
TTCTCATTCTTTTCCTCTCAGTTCGTTGCTTCCTTCCTTCCTTTCCTCCTCCCTTTCCTCCATCACTCCCTGCCTTTTCTCCCTCTCCAGCATTCCCCCCTTTTTTTCTTTCCCTCTCATTTTCTCCCTCTCCCTTTCTTCATTTCTATATTTCCCTTCCCCTTCCTTTCCTCCCTCACTCCTTCCCTTCTTTCTCTCCCTCTCTCCTTCATTTACTCCCTTAATCTTTCCCTTCCTGCTCTCCGAATCCATCCTTTCCTCTCTCACTCCTTCCCTTCTTTCTCTCCCTCCCTCTCTTCTCTTTCTCCCCCTTCCTCATTCTTCCCCTCCTTTATCAACTGTTTATTTTCTTTATTACATCCTATGTATTCTTTATTTCATTCTCCCTCATTCTGTTTCTCTTCTCCCATCCGATCATTTCGTCTTTTTCTCTTCTTTCCACTACTCTCTCTCTTCCTCCCCCCTCTCTCTTCCTCCCCCCTCTCTCTTCCTCCCCCCTCTCTCTTCCTCCCCTCTCTCGCATCCTCCCTTCTCTCTCTTCCTCCCCTCTCTCTCTTCCTCCCCATCCCTTCTCATTTTCCCTCCCTCCCTCCCTCCCATAAAAAACGTGAGGTCAGGCATTCCGATATTACAATTGGCGAGAGAGACATTTTGGAGGGAGAGGGAGAGACGGAGGAAACAGGGAGGGAAGGAGAAAAAGGAGGAGGAAGAGAATTGGACAAGGGAGAGAGGAAGGAAGAGGGAGGGAAAGAGGGAGGGAAGAGGAAAGTACTTTGTTCTATTCCCCCTTTTCCCGTATCCTTTATACTCCCTCTTTCCTCCTCCCCTTCTCCCTCCTCCCCCCCTTTCTCTCTTCTCCCTCCCTTTCTCTCTCCTCCCGCTCTTTATCCTCCATACTTCAGTCTCTCCACTTCTTACATTTCTCTCTCCTCCCTCTTCTCCCTCTCCCTCTTCTCCCCCTCCCTCATACTCCCCATCCCCCTTCTTATTCCTGTTATTCTCTCTCTCTCTCTCTCTCTCTCTCTCTCTCTCTCTCTCTCTCTCTCATTATTCCGATACTCCCTTCCCCCCTCTTCCATCCTTCCCCCTCCCTTTTCTTCCCTTCCATCCTTCCCACTCACCTCTCTCTCCCTTTCTCCTCCCTCTTCCTTTCTCCTCCTTCCTCCTCCTCGCCCGTCTTTCCTTCCTCACTCTGTCTTTCTCCCTCTCCATTACTGTATTTCCCCGTCCTTTCTCTCCCTTTCCCGTCTCCCTTTTCCTCTCCCTCTCCCCCGCCCTCTCTTTCTCTCCCTTTCCCTCCTTTACTTCCTTCCTTCCTTCGCCCCTTCCCTCCTTTGCTTCCTTCCTTCCTTCGCCCCTTCCCTCCTCCCTTCTCTCCCTTTCTTCTTCTTTTCCCTCCCTCTATCTCCCTACCTTCTTTTTCTGCCATCTATCCCCCTCCCCCTCCCGTCTCCCTTTTCCTCTACCTATCTCCCTCTCTTTCTCTCCCTTTCCCTCCCTTGCTTCCTTCCTTCTTCCCTTCTCTTTCCCTCCCTTGTTTCCTTCCTTCTTCCCTTCCCTGTCCCCTCTTCTCTCCCTTTCTTCTTTTCCCCTCCCTCATTCTGCCTACCTTCCCCCTTCCCCATCCATCGTCTTCCCCTCCCCTCCCCCTCCCGTCTCCCTCTCCCCCGCCCTCTTTTTCTCTCTTTCCCTCCCTTGCTTCTTTCCTTCATCCCTTTCCTTTCCCCCTTCTCTCCCTTTCTTCTTTTCCCCTTCTCTCCCTTTCTTCTTTTCCCCTCCCTCTTTCGCCCTCCCCTCCTCCTCCTCCTTCCCCTCCCCTCCTCCTCCTCCTTCCCCTCCCTCCCTCCCTCCCTGGCTACATTATTCAGGGGCTTAATAGAAAAGGTTATACTTATTAGGCCTGAGTACCTTAATTATTAACGAAGAGGTCACCTGAGAGAGAGAGAGAGAGAGGTGTGTGTGTGTGTGTGTGTGTGTGTGTGTGTGTGTGTGTGTGTGAAAGAGAGAGAGAGAGAGAGGGTGGTGTGTGTGTGTGTGTGTGTGTGTGTGTGTGTGTGTGTGTGTGTGTGTGGAGAGAGAGAGAGAGAGAGAGAGAGAGAGAGAATACAAAAAGTGAAGAGCAGAGTAGACTGAGTGAATATGAAAGTCGATAAATGAGAGAATAGATGAAATAGATAGACTGAGACAGATAGATAAAAAAATGACAGACGGGAAAAAGTCTAGAAAGCGTATCTATGAATAAAGAAAATGATAGGAGGAGGAGGAGGAGGAGGAGGAGGGGGAGGAGGAGGAGGGGCACACTCTCCCTTCCTACGTGAGCTGCAAGCGAGAGGAGGAGGAGGAGGAGGAAGAGGAGGAGGAGGTGGTATGTAAAAGAGGAGGAGGTGGTATGTAAAAGAGGAGGAGGAGGATATAGGGAGGAGGAAGTAGGATGGTAGTAGTAGTAGTAGGAGAGAGAGAGAGAGAGAGAGAGAGAGAGAGAGAGAGAGAGAGAGAGAGA
>NC_137034.1:4027500-4045000 GCF_032717465.1 Coenobita brevimanus
GTACTGGAGGGATGGGTAGTGGAGAGTGGAGAGTGGAGGGATGGGTAGTGGAGAGAAAGGGAGGGTTTGATTGTGGACGGGAGGGGTGTATGGTGGAGGGGAGGGGTGGATATTGGAGAGAAGTAGAGGGGTGGGTAGTGGAAGGGAGGGGTGGATAGTGGAGGGAAATGTAGGGGTAGATAAGTGGAAAGGAGGGGTGGATAGTAGAGAGGAGGGGTGGATAGTGGAAGGGAGTGTTGGAGTGGAGAGAAGTGGAGGGGTGGATAGTAGAAATGAAGGGTGGATAGTGGAAGTGAAATTGGATAAGGGAGAAGAGAGCATAGGTGAGTGCAAGAGGATGAGGAGAGAGAGAGAGGGGGATGGGGGGAGGATAAGTGCAAGGATAGGATGAGGAGATAGGGGAGATGAGGAGGCAAGGATAGGATGAGGAGATAGGGGAGATGAGGAGGGGAGGATGGGTGTGAGGAGGGGTAGAGGAAGGGGGATAGGGGGAGGACAAGTGCAAGGGTGGGGTGAGGAGATACGAGAGGTGAGGAGGTGAGGATAGTGGTGAGGAGGGGTGGAGAGAGGGAGATGGGGGAGGATAGATGCAAGGGTGGGGTGAGGAGATAGGGGAGATGAGGAGGGGAGGATAGTGGTGAGGAGGGGTGGAGAGAAGAGAGTAAAGAAGGAAGTGGGGCAGAATTTTGATGTAACCCCTTCAGTGTGATAATTTTTAGCAACATTGATTTTTTTTTTTATTGCAAGAAAGAAAGAACCAAAGGCCTTTTTTTTTTTTTTTTTACTGAGGAGGGAAGTCTGGAGAGATGATGATGATGATGATGATGATGATGATGATGATGACGATGACGATGGGGGTGATGAAGATGTGGGTGAAATCTTGACATGTATATTGTTTGTGGGTGTGGGGGGAATTATTGAATTATGGGCATATCGATCAAAGGTCAAGGAAACTAAAGAAGAATTCACAGTTCATTTCGGTCAGTGATGATTTTTCAGAGAACTAGATTGTTGAGTACTGTTGTGGTGATTACCGTTAGTTCCTGTTCTTCCTATTACTCTCCTATATATATTTGCCTATGGACTCCATTTACCTATGACTGTCATGATGGTTACTGATGATGATCTCCTATGGTGATGATGATGGTCACTGATCGCCTATGGTAATGGTGATGGTGATGATGATGGTGGTGATGATGATGATGATGATGGTGATGATGGTGATGATGATGATGATGTGTTTGTAATGGGTGATAAAATGGTCTTACTTAGCAATAATATTTTTTTTTTTTAAGAAATATTCGCGAAAAAAATTGGTCTGATTGATAGCACACACACACACACACACACACACACACTATTACTATCTTCTGACACTATCTCCTTTTACGAGAGAGAGAGAGAGAGAGAGAGAGAGAGAGAGAGAGAGAGAGAGAAGTGATTTTAACTTGGGATCTTCTCGCTAGACAGTTCTTGGAGAAAATTTTTGAGTCGGAATACGGCGAGGGAGGCAAGGATGGAAAATTTTATATATATACAATTTCTATTAATTTATCTTATTTTTTTCATATTTTTTCTAATATATCTTTTTTTTTTTTGGGGGGGGGTTATATTCTTTTTTTTGGGGGGAAGGATAGTAAGTTTTATATATACATTTTTTTTAATATTCGTAGTTTTTCTTATATATCTGTCTTAGTTCTTTATTTTCGGTTATTTTATTTATTTTCTTTAGGAAGGATACCAAACTTTATATATATTAATTATTTTTATTTATTTTTATTTTTATTCCTATTTTTTCTTATATATCTTTTTTTCTTTATTTTCGGTTATTTTATTTTTTTGGAAGGATACCAAATGTTATATATAAGTAATTTTTATTTATATTTGATTTTTATTTCTGTTTTCTTTTTTTGGGGGGGTTATTTTGTGTTTATTTTTTGTGCAGTTGTGTATATTGTTTTATTTCACGTATGTATTGTTGGATTTATTTTTTGTAAGAGAGGAGGAGAAAGTTGCGAGAGAGAGAGAGAGAGAGAGAGGAATCCAAGAAGAAGAGAGGTGGAAGTGATTATGAGAGAGAGAGAGAGAGAGAGAGGAGGAGGAGGAGGAGGAGGAAGAGGAGAAAAAGTAAAGAGGAAGAAGAGAGGGGAGAGACCTTGTAAGTAGGAGAGAGAAGTACAGAAGAGAGAGAGAGAGAAAGAGAGAGAGAGAGAGAGAGAGAGAGAGAGAGAGAGAGAGGCTGGGGTTGGAGAGAGAGAGAGAGAGGGGGGGGCTGGGGGTGGAAGAAGATCGAAGTAACAAAGAGGAAAGAAAAAGGAAGACTCGAAGGGGAGAGGAGGGGAGAGACCGGAGGAAGGGAGAGAGACAGGAGTGGGGAGAAGGGAGGAGGGGGAGAGAGAGCCCGAGATAAATGCGCCCTGATGTTATTATTATTATGGCCGAATATTAGGTCATTACCAGCGTTATTAGTCATCAAATTGGCCTCCATTCTGCAAGGGTAATGACCGGGAAGAAATGAGGGTCCCTGCCTGCCTGGGTGGAAGTGAGGCTCGATCTCTAGCTGCCGTGATTTTCGTGGTGATTTTTTTGGGTGGTGATTTAGGGGGTGATTTTTGGTGATTTTGGGGGTGATTTATTTGGTGGCCGTGGCTATCTGTTGGTGATTTTTTGGTGGTGATTTTTTGTTGGGGATTTTCTGGTGGTGATTTTTGGGGGTGATTTTTTGTTGGTGTTTTTTTTGGGTTTGTGTTTTTTGGTGGTGATTTTTTGATGTTTTTTTTGGTGTTTTTTTTTTGGGGGGGGGATTTTTTGTTGGTGATTTTTTGGGGTGTTTTTTTTGGTGGGGATTTTTGAGGGTGATTTTTGTTGTTGATTTTTTGGGGGGGCAATTTTTAGCTGGTGATTTTATGTTTTTGATGTTTGGGTGGTTGTCTTGGTGATTTTGTTTGCGATTTTTTTGGTGATTTTTTGCTGGTGATTTTATTGGTGATTGTCTGGCTGGAAGTGTGGCTGGCCGTGATTTTGCTTGGTGATTTTTGTGTTTTGTTGGTGATTTTTGTGTCTTGGTGATTTTGGTGATTTTGTCAGTGGGTTTTGGTGACTTTCGTGAGAGATATTGGTGTCAGTCTGTCTGTCTGTCTGTCTGTATCTCTCCATGCCTGTCGGTTTGTCTGTCTGTCTATGTGTGTGTGTGTATGTGTATGTGTAGGTATGTATGTATGTATGAGTGTGTGTGTGTGTGTGTGTGTGTATATCTGTCTGTCCATCTGTCAGTCTATTTATCTATTCATCTATCCATCTTTCTGTCTGTTTATCTACCTATCTATCTATCTATCTATCTATCTATATCTATCATGATAAACATGCCACCCTCCCCTCCACAATCACGTTGCTCTCGCTCTCTCTCTCTCTCTCTCTCTCTCTCTCTCTCTCTCTCTCTCTCTCTCTCTCTCTCTCTCTCTCTCTCTCTCTCTCTCTCTCTCTCTCTCTCTTACAAGGTTTAAGAGATGAAAATGAGTAAGAGGATGATAATAATAATAATTAATAATAATAATAATAATAATAATAATGATAATGATATGAGAGACGTGAAGGTATGCTAAGTAAAATAGGGATGAGTATATTAAATAATGATGATAATGAACAGGGTGAAGATAAAATGAAGTACATAGGAGTTGGGATGAAGATATGAGATAAGAACGGGCAGGTGGTGGTGGTGGTGATGATGATGATGATGATGATGATGATGATAATGACGACGAGGATGGTGACAGTAATAATGGTGATGATGATGATGATGATGATGATGATGATGATGATGATGATGATGATGATGATGATGATGATGATGGTGATGATGATGATGATAGGATGGAGCACAAAAGGTTAGAGGATGAAGATAGTGTAAGAGTTGAGAATGGACAGGAAGAGTGATGATGATAATGATGATGATGATGATGACGGTATTAATGGTGATAATGGTGATGATGATGATGATGATGGATAATGTAGATAGGATGAAGCACAAAAGGTTAGAGGATGAAGATAGTTTAAGAGTTGAGAATGGACAGGAAGAGTGATGATGATGATGATGATGATGATGATGACGGTAATAATGGTGGTGGTGATGATGATGATGATGATGATGATGATGATGGATAATGTAGATAGGATGAAGCACAAAAGGTTAGAGGATGAAGATAGTGTAAGAGTTGAGAATGGACAGGAAGAGTGATGATGATGATGATGATGACGGTAATAATGGTGGTGGTGGTGATGATGATGGATAATGTTGATAGGATGGAGCACAAAAGGTTAGAGGATGAAGGTAGTGTAAGAGTTGAGAATGGACAGGAAGTGTGATGATGATGATGATGATGATGATGATGATGATGATGATGACGGTAATAATGGTGGTGATGGTGATGATGATGATGATGATGATAGTGTAGATAGGATGGAGCACAAAAGGATAGAGGATGAAGGTAGGCAAAGAAACGAGAATGGGACGGCGGGGGGTGGGGGTAGGGGCTGCTTACCTGAGAGGCCCTTGTCTAATGAGCCTCAGGTGCGACAGGTAACATTAAGCCATTATTCTGCTGGTTAATGGGCGGGGCAGGTGTGGGGAAGGTGAGAGAGAGAGAAAGAGAGAGAGAGAGGACAGGAAAAGAGAAAAGTCCAAGTATAAAGAATATTAATAAAGAGAGAGAGAGAGAGAGAGAGAGAGAGAGAGAGAGAGAGAGAGAGAGTGAGTTACGTAGATACACAGATCACACAGACCCAGAGTTCCTTCTAGGTGGTTAGGCCTTAATAGAAAGACTTACTCTCTAGTTATAAAATTTTGACAAGAGAGGGAAGAGAGGAGAGGAGAGAAAAGAGAAGAGGAGAGGAGAGAAAAGAGAAGAGGAAAGAGGAGAGAGAGAAAAGGGAAGAAGAGAGAGAGAAAAGAGAAGAGGGGAGAAGCCTAAAAAGAGAGAAGGGAATCACTGTCAATAGGAGAGAAGACTAGGGAAGGAGAGGAGAGGAGAGAAGAGAGGGAGAGGAGAGAGAGAGAGAGGAGAGGAGGGGGAAAATACAAAGTGCATGGAAGGAAAGAGAAGGGAGGTGGGGGTGGAGAGAAGAGATAAGTGGGGGAGAGAGAAAGGAGGGGAAGGGAGAGAAAGGAAGAGGGGAGAGGGGAAGGGAGGGAGAGAGAAGGGGCCTAAGAGAGGTGCTTAGGAGAGGTTTCTAATTTAGGGAAGGAAAATGGAGGCTTAAGTATTAATTTGAGAGAGAGAGAGAGAGAGAGAGAGAGAGAGAGAAAAGACAAGTAGAAGCCAAAATACAACAAATGCAAAATAAGGAGGGAGAGAGAGAGAGAGGAGAGAGAGACAAACAGACAGACAGACAGACAGAGACAGAGACAGACAGACAGAGACAGAAGAAAAAACCCAAGTACAACGAATACAAAATAAGGGGAGTGAAAGAGAGAGAGAGAGAGAGAGAGAGGGGGGGGGTCTTGAGAGGCTTTTTATTTTAGGGGGGGCAAAATGGGGGCGTAACTATTAATTTAAGAGGGGGAATAGCATCATCTAGACCATTATGTTGATAGTAAAGAGGAGGGGAGGAGAGGAAGGAGGGAGGAAAGAGAGGAGAGCGGAGGAGAGGAAAGAGGGAGGGAAAGGGAAAAGGAGAGAGGAGGAGGAGGAGGAGCAGGAGCCGGAGGAGGGAGGAAAGAGAGAAGGATGAGAAGAGGAAAAAGGGAGGGAAGAGATTAGGAGAGGAAAGAGGGAGGGAAAAGAGGAGGAGGGGGAGAGGAGGGGAGAGATGAGGAGAGGGAAGGAATGAAGGGGAAAAAGTTCAAAGTTCAAAGTTCAAATACTTTATTTCCATAAAATATGGTTATTCTTACAAATCGGTATACAAAGTCACAGACAAAAATAGTCATGTCATATTCGATACATGATAATATCAACTACAAATCACTTAAAATTAACTTCCTAAGTTTAGATTTAAAAATATATAAGCTTCCGGAATGAGTGATATCAGTAGGTAAATTATTCCACAGTTTGGGTGCTAGTATGGTGATGGCTCTGGCACCAGAGTTTGTTCTGGCTCTAGGCACAAAAAGGTTATTTCGCTGTCTTGTTGTACTGGCTGTGTTTTCAGTGACAGTGGACAACTTTAGATACCACTCCGGATAAAAACCATTGACAGCCATATAAACAGTGGTACATCTGTCAAAAATATGTTTATCTTTAATCTTTAACCACTTTAATTCCTTTATGATAGGGGTTACATGGTCATACTTTCTTGCTCCCCCAATAGCTACTTTAGCTGCAAAATTTTGTAATTTCTGAACTTGGTGAAGTAAGGTATCATTTGTCGTAC
This sequence comes from Coenobita brevimanus, assembly GCF_032717465.1. Taxonomy (NCBI): domain Eukaryota; kingdom Metazoa; phylum Arthropoda; class Malacostraca; order Decapoda; family Coenobitidae; genus Coenobita; species Coenobita brevimanus. The sequence continues at coordinate 4,033,870 of NC_137034.1, forward strand.
CCCATATACCTATGCAGTAATTTATTATGCTAAGAACTAGAGATTGTACAACAATTTTTCGAGTTGATTTATCAAAGTTTTCATCTGTTTGATTTATGAACATAAGTGTTCCCATGACTTTCTTATTTAATTCAATAATATACACATCAAAAAGCATATATCTGTCGATGTAGACACCTAGATTTTTTACACTAGTGCTCGGGTAAATGTGCTCACCAGAACAATTTATGATTGTTAGGGGGAATATGTGATAGAAGTCGTCTATTACCTATGAAGATACATTGTGTTTTTCTTGGATTTAGCATAAGTCCATTTCTAAGAAAATAATGTTTTGCAATCCGTAAGGTTCCTTCTGTTTTGGAGATAAGAGCCTCGAGATTATTTATAGTGTCAGCCTGGAGAAATTGGGTATCATCAGCATATTGCACCAAAGAACATCCATTTATACTCTCAGCAAGGTCGTTAACATAGATGGTAAACAAGACAGGACCAAGGATTGAGCCTTGAGGGACCCCGTAAGCTACATTCAGTTTATCAGATATAGTGTTGCTCAGGCGGACAGATTGAGTCCTATTTTCTAGGTAAAAAGAGGATTAGGAGAGAGGGAAAGGGAGGGAAGAGAGGAGGAGAGGAAAGAGGCAGGGCAAAGAGAGAAGGAGAGGGAATGAAAGGGAAAAGAGAAGGGGTTGAGTGTGAGGTGGAGAGAAAGGTAATTGAAGAGAGTATAGGTAAAGAGAGGAGAAAGGAGGAGGAACAATATAGGTGAGAGAGGGAAAAGGAAGGGAGGGAGGGAGGGAGGGAGGGAAAAGAGAGGAGAGAGGGAGGGGAAGGAGAAGAGTAGAAGGAAGAAAAAGACGAGGAGAGGGAATGATGCGAAGAGGGTAGAGGGAGGAAGGGAGGGAGAGGAAGGGGGAGAGAATGGAAGAGGATTGGGAGAAGGGAAAATAAGGAAGGAAAGAGAAGAGGAAGGAAGAGAAAGGGATTGTAAACAAGAAGAGAAAGAGGAGGAGGAAAGTAAAGAGGAAAGAAAAGATGGAGAGATATAAAGAAGAGGAGAACGAGAAGAGGAGGAGGAGGAGGAGGAGGAGGAGGAAGAAGAAGGAAGAGGAGGAGAAGAGGGAATAAGGAGAGAAAATGGAGTGACAGGAAAAACAGAACACAGGAGGAGGAGAAGAAGGAAGAAAAGGAGGAGAGAGAGAGAGAGAGAGAGAGAATATGGTGAGGTTTTAAAGCCCTCTCACATTAATGATGGACACACTCTCTCTCTCTCTCTCTCTCTCTCTCTCTCTCTCTCTCTCTCTCTCTCTCATAATTTCGCCTAGCACCATATAAAAAGTCTCTCTCTATACTCTATCAATTCGTCTATCTGTCTATCTGTGTCTATCTATATCTATCTATCTATCCTTCACCTCCTTTCCTTTCTATTCCCATTTCTTCTTTCTCACTCAGTTCCTCTTCTCCCTCTCTTTAATCATCCTTTCTCATTCCCTCTCATTTCCTCTCTTTCATCTCCGTTTCTTTCATCTCGTCTCTCTCTCTAATTTCCTCGTCTCTCTCTCTCTCTCCCTCTCCCTCTCTCTCTCTCTCTCTCTCTCTACCATTGATCTCATGCCCCGTAACTCCAAAAGAATGATGAAGAATGAAAGCCTCCTTCCCAGTTCACACGAGAGCCACAGGGAGGGAGGGAGGGAGGGAGAGAAAGGAGGGAAGGAGGGAGGGAAGGAGAGAAAGGAGGGAAGGAGGGAGGGAAGGGGAAAAAGGGGAGAAATGGAGGAGGAAGAAAGGAGAGACGGAAGAGAAAACTGATTGAGGGAAGACTGAGGTAGGGTAGGAAATGTAGGAAGGAAGGAGGAAGGGAGGGAAGGAGAGGGAGGGAGGAAGGGAAGAGGGGAAGAAACGAAGGAGGAAGAAAGGAGGCGGAAGAGAGACTGACGAAATATGGGAAAGGACGGAAGAAAGGAGAGAGAGGGAGAGAAAGGAGGAAGGGAAGAGGGGAGAAACGAAGTAGGAAGGAGAGACGAAAGAAAAAATGACTGACGGAAAACTGGGGTAGGTAAGGAAGGAATGAAGGAAGGAAGGAAGTTAGGAGGGAAGAAGGAAAGAGGAAGGAAGGAGAGACATGAAGAAAGGAAGATTGACGGAAGAATAGAGTGAGTTGGAAAGGAAGGAGGGAGGGAAGGAAGGAAGGAAGAGGGATTAAGATGAAGGCGAGGAGGAAGGAAAGAAGAGAGAATATAGGAGGAAGCAGGAAGGAAGAATGAAGGAAGGAGGGACTGTGGAAGGAAGAGGAGAGGCATATGGAGGGAGAGGAGGGAGGGAAGGAGGGGAAGAAGGAAGGATGGAGGGAAAAAGTGGGAGAGAGTAAAGAACAATGAAAGTTGCGTTACGGGTTCACACGGGAGGGAGGGAGGAAAGGAAGGAAGGAAGGAAGGAAGGAAGAGAAGAAAGGAAGGAGGGAGGGAGGGAGGGTGGGAGGAAGGAAGGAAGAGGGGAAGAGAAGGAAGGTAGGAGGAGGAAAGGAAAGAAGGAATATTATTGAAAGAAAAGAGAGAGAAAGGGAAGGAGAGAAAATGGAAAAAGCATCAAGAAGGAAGAGAGAGATGGAGGGAGGGAAGGAAGGAAAGAAGGAAGAGAAGGAAGATGAGTAAGAGATTAAATGGAAGGAAGGAGAGAGAGAGAGAGAGAGAGAGAGAGAGAGAAATAACAAGGCAGGTGAGACTTTCCTTCACCTCTTCAGAAACACCTGATTGATAAAAGACTCTCTCTCTCTCTCTCTCTCTCTCTCTCTCTCTCTCTCTCTCTCTCTACCTACCTACCTACCTACCTTCCTTTCGCCCTCAGCTTACTCCCACTCTTCCAAAACTTTCCCCCTTCTCTTCCACTTCACTCTCCCTTTCCCCCCTTCCTCTTCCCTCCTCCCTCTCTTCTCCCTTCCCCTCCCCATCCACATCCTCCTCCTCCATCTCCTCCTCCTCCCTCTCCTCCTCCTCCCTCTCGTCTCCCCTCCCTCTCGTCTCCCCTTCCCATCCCCACACTTCAAAAACCACACATCCTGCTCCCCCTGCTGCTTTCTTTCCCCCTCCCCTTATCTCCCTACTCCTCCTCTCTCCTTTTACCCTCTTCTCTTCCCCACCCCTCCTCTCTTCCCCACCCCTCCTCTCTTCCCCACCCCTCCTCTCTTCCCCATCCCTCCTCTCTTCCCCATCCCTCCTCTCTCCCTTTACCCTCCTCTCTCCCTTTACCCTCCTCTCTTCCCCACCCCTCCTCTCTTCCCCACCCCTCTTCTCTTCCCCACCCCTCTTCTCTTCCCCATCCCCCCTCTCTTCCCCATCCCCCCTCTCTTCCCCATCCCCCCTCTCTTCCCCATCCCCCCTCTCTTCCCCATCCCTCCTCTCTTCCCCATCCCTCCTCTCTTCCCCACCCCTCCTCTCTTCCCCACCCCTCCTCTCTTCCCCACCCCTCCTCTCTTCCCCACCCCTCCTCTCTTCCCCACCCCTCCTCTCTTCCCCACCCCTCCTCTCATCCCCACCCCTCCTCTCTTCCCCACCCGTCCTCTCTTCCCCACCCGTCCTCTCTTCCCCATCCCTCCTCTCTTCCCCATCCCTCCTCTCTTCCCCGTCCCTCCTCTCTTTCCCGTCCCTCCTCTCTTCCCCATCCCTCCTCTCTTCCCCATCCCTCCTCTCTTCCCCACCCCTCCTCTCTTCCCCATCCCTCCTCTCTCCCCCTCCCCTCTTCTCTCCCCCTCCCCTCTTCTCTCCCCCTCCCCTCCTCTTCTCTCCCCCTTCCCTCCTCTTCTCTCCCCCTTCCCTCCTCTCTTCTCCCCCTCCCCCCAAACATAAGGCGAGGTTCACACATGTCTGTCTGTCTGTGTAAAATATGGGGCTTAGACACCAAGTTCACACGAGTACGTACACACACACAGACACACACACACACACACACACACACACACACACAGGTAAAAAGGGACAGGCACAAGGTAATCCAGGTAAAGGTGTGTGTGTTTGTGTGTGTGTGTGTGTGTGTGTGATAGATAGATGGATGGATAAATAGATAGATAGATGGAGATACGTCAAAAGGCAGATAGATAGATGGATAGATAGAGAAGAGGTGTGGAAAAGGAAGAAATAAAGAAGAGGAAGGAAAGGGGAAGAAAAGGAAATGAGATGCAGAGGGAGGGAGGAAAGAGGAAGGGAGAGAAGGAGGGAGGGAGAGGAGGGAAGGGAGTGCAGTTCAGAGAGGGAGATATAAAAGGTGAAGGGAGGAGAAAGGGAGGGAGGGAGGGAGAGGGAGACCAGGTATGAAAGGAAAGTTACCAAATATGTTTTTTTGATTTTTCGTTATGTGGAAATTCTCTCTCTCTCTTTTTTATTGTGACTTTATTTTCTCATGAAGTTCCTGTGTATTTGTGTATATTGTGCATTTCTGTATATTTCTATATTTCTTTGTATTTCTCTGTATTTCTTTGTATTTCTTTGTATTTCTCTGTATTTCTTTGTATTTCTTTGTATTTCTCTGTATTTCTTTGTATTTCTTTGTATTTCTCTGTATTTCTTTGTATTTCTTTGTATTTCTCTGTATTTCTTTGTATTTCTCTGTATTTCTGTGTATTTCTGTGTATTTCTATGTATTTCTGTGTATTTCTGTGTATTTCTATGTATTTCTATGTATTTCTGTGTATTTCTATGTATTTCTGTGTATTCTGTGTGTTTTGTGTATTTTTGTGTATTCCTATGTATTCTGTGTGTTTCTGTGTGTTTGTGTGTTCCCCTGTATTCTGTGTATTTCTTTGTATTCTGTGTATTTCTTTGTATTCTGTGTATTTCTTTGTATTTTGTGTATTCCTGTGTATTTCTTTGTATTCTGTGTATTTCTTTGTATTCTGTGTATTCCTGTGTATTTCTTTGTATTCTGTATATTCCTATGTATTCTTTTGTATTTATGTGTATTTCTGTGTATTCTGTATTTCTATGTATTCCTATGTATTCTGTGTATTCCTGTATTTTTCTATGTATTATTTCTTCTATATCTCACCTGTTAATTGGCTTCAGGTGTGTGTGCTTACCTGAGTGACTGATAATGTGATTTTTAATGTTATAAGTGTAGTGTTAATATAATTTTTGATGTATATGCGTGTGGGCCTTATATTTGGTAGATAGATGGGTAGATAGATAGATAGATAGATAGATAGATAGTTACAGATGAGCAGGGGTAGACAGGTAGACAGCCAGATACAGAGATTAATATAGATAGATAGATAGATAGGTAGGTGATAGACAAATAGATAGGTAGATGATAGAGATAGATAAATAGATAGATAAAAGACAGACGTATATTGATAGGTATATAGATAGATGGACGATAGACAGACACAGATATATAGATGAGGCAGACAGACAGATGATAGGCAGATACAAATAGATAGATAGGTTGATAGATATAGATGGATGAATAATAGACAGACAGAGATAGATGAAATTCAGGCAGAGATAGACAGGCAGGTAGTTATAGATGACAGACAGACAGACAGACAGACAGACAAATGGATAAACACATAATCACTTCAGTACAATAATTCCTTCTCTGTCACTACATAAAAAAAATATATTCACTATAGCACAGATCCACGCCCAAAATTTATTAATTCATCTCCCTGATAAACTAAAAATACATTAAATTTATTACAGGTGAGTGTGTGTGAGAGAGGGAGACCGAGGAGGCGGTAAGGGTGAGTAAAAGTTCCTTACCCTTTTCACTCTAACTTGGCCTAAAATTGCCCTCCTTCCATCTTGAATGCTGTGTTTTGGCAGTAGAGTAACGTTAGAATGAGGTGCTAGTCACGAAGAAGTGCTGTGGTAAGGATGTACAGTCAGAGGCAAAAGTCGTGTCTTGAAATTTGGTGAGAAAAAAATTGGTAACTGAGCGACACAAATCTATATATTGTTTTTTTTTTTGTGACTTACTTTTACTTGATATTTATATGAACGACTTTCTCTCTCTCTCTCTCTCTCTCTCTCTCTCTCTCTTTAATACCACGTCAGCAACCCTACACTTCAATCAGCCAAAGAGATGTCCGGAAATCAGTCCTTTTTCCTTATTAATTTAACCTGTAATTACCTGATAATCATGAGGTGTTATCAACCTTCAATTATCACACAAAATTGCCCTAATTAATATACCTATGAGGATTGAGTTACTGTATAATGATAATCGAATGTTTTGAGTGACGGGACACCACTTTTGCCTTCAACTGTACATTCATAATATTGTCTTATTTTTGCCCCTGAACTACGGGAGTTATGTTGATCGTGAACGAAAATCTGGGCCAAGTTAAAGTGAACGAATTCTTATATTGTTCAGATAATAATAACTCTCTATAATTATCTTTTTTTTTATCATTTATTCTGATAATCACATTTTAATCATTATCTAAATCATAACCATATTTTATTCTCCATTTTATGTCACTTTATGCTTAACGCTATTCTTTTTCTGGCGTTTTTTTTTTTTTCATATTTTCGTGGCAAGAAATTTAAATACTAGCATACGAGTATATATATAATTTTTTTTTTTTTTGGGGGGGGCCGCAAATGGCGCCACGTAAAATCGAAAAATTATTAGAGATTTTTACTGTTTATTTTCAGTTATTTATTTATTTACATTTTTATATTTGTTTGGTCGTGTTCGTATAAAGTCAGGTCTGTACGTTTATTTCGTGTGTGTGTGTGTGTGTGTGTGTGTGTGTGTGTGTGTGTGTGTGTGTGTGTGTGTCGCCGAACCTGACCACATTCGCCTTCATTAGCGCCAAAGGGAGTGAATGGGGAGGAGGAAGGGGAGGGAGGAAGGAGGAAGAAAGAAGAGGGTGATGTGAAGAAGAGGAAGGGGTGGGGGAGAGGAAGAAGGAAGGGGGTGGGGGAGATGAGGAAGGAGAAAGGGGAGGGGGAGAGGAAGAAGGAAGGGGGTGGGGGAGATGAGGAAGGAGAAAGGGGAGGGGGAGAGGAAGAAGGAGGGTTGGTGGAGAGGAGGAAGGAGAAAGGGGAGGGGGAGAGGAAGAAGGAGGGGTGGGGGAGAGGAGGAAGGAGAAAGGGATGGGGAGAGGAAGAAGGAGGGGTGGGGGAGAGGAAGAAGGAGGGGTGGGGGAGAGGAGGAAGGAGAAAGGAGTACGGGAGAGGAAAAAGTTGGGGAGAAGGAAGAAGGAGGGGGTGGGGGAGAGGAGGAGAAGGTGGGGGAGAGGAGGAGAAGGTGGGGGAGAAAGAGGCATATGGAGGGGATGAAAGAAGGAGGAAGGGGGAGGGGGAGGCAGAGGGGACGAAGATAGGAAGGGAAGAAAAAGACAAGTGTGAGCGGGGAGCAGTGAGAGTAGGGGAAGAGAGAGAAAGAGAGGGTAGGGGAGAAATAGGAATAAGGAGGGGGAGAGAAGGAAGGAAGGGGAAAGGGAAGGAAGGAGGGGGGAATGGGACGTAGGGAGAGGGAGGAAGAGGAAGTCTATCTATCTATTGCCAGACGCCTCAATCCCGTTTGGGGTGGCCACAAACAAATCGCCTCCAAGTCGCCCTGTCCCCCGCCATTTCACTCCCCTGCTCCCAACTCACACCCCCCTCTCTCATATACCTTTCCACCCCATCCCTCCATCTCATCCTCGGCCTCCCCCTCCCTCTTTCCCCCTCCACCTCACTCACATACACTCTCTTCGTCAGTCTTTCACCCTCCATCCTCTCCACATGGCCAAACCACCTCAGTGTGTTCCTCATAACGCTTCCTATCACATCCACATCCACACCACAACGCTCCTTCACATCCTCATTCGTCAGCCTGTCTTTCCATGTGACTCCACAGGCTGCTCTTAAATAACTCATTTCCACTGCTCACTCTTGACTTGTGTCCTTCCAACAACTTCCAAGCTTCACTTCCGTACGTTAGAGTTGGTATCACAATACTGTCATGTAGTAACTTTTTCACTTCCATGCTCACTTCCCTGTTTCTTATCACTGCTTTCAAAGAGGAAGTAAGAATATGAATATCTTAAATATTGATTGGTCGCCCTTTATATTTATCAACTTCACTAACCCCAAACACCTCCTCCTTGGCGATTTGTTTTTGGATATGGGTGGCTACTATCCTTTTGTACGTTCCCTATGCAGTGTATGGCGATATTAGAATGATATAAGTAACACAGCAAAGGATGGCAGGGTGTGATAAGCAAAATAAATCATTTAGGAAAAGGAAGCTCCCTAACACCTCATTCCTAGCGATTTAGTTTACTCCTTACTCTTGACACACCTCTTGTGTGTCATAAAATCACTTAAATAACTTCATACTCGCATTAAGTAATATACAAGTTGATAACCCGGCATATCATAAATCGCCAAGGAAAAGGTGATAGGGAGCTTCCTTAATCGACGAGAATAAGAGTTTTGGACCCGTTTTCTTGGCACTTAAGGAAGCTCCCTAACACCTCTTCCTTACCGATTTATTTCCAGGTTAAATAATACAGCATATGATTTATTTCCTTTACAGTTTTTTGATGCTGCATGGTAGTCCTTCTTACTATTTCCTACTGGTTTCATCTGGAGGGTTTGGTGGGTGGGGGAGAGCCTTCGTGCATTCCTATCCTTGTCTTAGATAGATAGATAGATAGATAGTCGTACGTCAGTTATATCCTATTCCGTAAAAAAACAGCCTCGAAAGGACCAATTGGACTCATGCTGTTTGCTTCCCTTTGTACTCCTTTGTATTCATCTCCTAGTTCTCTCCCCTTTCCCCCCTTCCCTTCCTTTCCTTCCTACCCCCATCCCTCCCTTTCCTTCCTTCCTCCCTTCCCTCCCTTTCCTTCCTTCCTTCCCCCTTCCCTCCCTTTTTTTCCTTCCCCCTTCCTTCCCCTCCTTCCCTTCCTTCCCCCTTCTTTCCCCCTTCTTTCCCCCTTCCTTCCCCTCCTTCCTGTCCTCCCCCTTCCCCCTTTTTACTTCTCCCTTTGTATCTCTCTCTCCCCTCCCTGTCTTCTTACATTATCTCCCTCCCTTCCCTCCCCTTCCGTACCGCTTCCCTCCCCCTTCCCTCCCTCCCCCTCCCCCCCCTCTGATCAGGGACACTGTTAGATTGAGTATTGTTATTATTCTCTTTTTTTTTTCTTTCTTTTTTTTTTCCTCTCGTACTGGGCCTGAGCTGCATTATTTCCACGGGTCTCTCTCTCTCTCTCTCTCTCTCTCTCTCTCTCTCTCTCTCTCTCTCTCTCTCTCTCTCTCTCTCACACACACACACACACACACACACACACACACACACACACACACACACACACACACACACACACACACACACACACTCACTTTTATCCTCTTCTCCCTCTTCCAGTATCACTCATCTTGCCCCCCCTCCTCCACTCCCCTAACCCATTGGCCTTTCCTTTCCCCCCCTCCTCTCCTGCCCCTCTCCCCTCCTTCCCCCCCCTCCCCTCCTTCCCCCCCTCTCCCTCCTTCATTTCCAATCCCCCTTTCTTCTTTATGGCCTTTCCCCCCCTCTCGTTTACCCCATCATCATTTCACCCCTTTTCCCCCATTCTTCCCTGTCTCATCTCCATCTTTATCACTCTTTACTCATTTCCTTTCTTCACTCTTTACTCATTTCCTTTCTTCACTCTTTACTCATTTCCTTTCTTCCCTCTTTACTCATTTCCTTTCTTCACTCTTTACTCATATCCTTTCTTCACTCTCTACTCATTTCCTTTCTTCACTCTCTACTCATTTCCTTTCTTCACTCTTTACTCATTTCCTTTCTTCACTCTTTACTCATTTCCTTTCTTCACTCTTTACTCATTTCCTTTCTTCACTCTTTACTCATTTCCTTTCTTCTTCTTTATCTCTTCTCTTTATCACTGTCTCTTATCATTTCACCTTCTCTTTCTTTCGTCTCTGCCTCATCTCCTCATTTTTCTCTTCATCTCCCCATTCTGTTTTTACTCATAGTTTTATTATCGTCTGTTGTCATTTCACTCATTTTTACCATTATTTTCTAATCTTCTTTATCCCACTTTGTTATTATTATTATTATTATTATTATTATTATTATTATTATTATTATTATTATTATTATTATTTACTTCACCTCTTCACCAGTCTTCTTTGTCTCCTCCTCCTCCTCCTCTTCCTCTTCCTCCTTCCTTATTCACTTTTGTTATTTCCTCTCTCTCTCTCTCTCTCTCTCTCCCCCCCCCATAAATTTCACCCCTTTCAGAAATGCTTCCATCCTTCTCATCCTTTCTCCCCCTTTTCACCCCCCTCCATCTCTTTCTCCCCCTTCCCTCCCCTATCTCCCCTCCCCTCCCCGCGTCTGATACATTCCATTGTCTGGCCAAAAAATATATCGAAAAAAATAACCAGCCTAGATTATCATTTTAACTCGACCCAAAAAAATGAAATGGGTAGTTTGTGTGTGTGTGTGTGTCTGAGAGAGAGAGAGAGAGAGAGAGAGAGAGAGAGAGAGAGAGATGGGGGGATTTATATTATGTCAGTGTGTATAGTCTCTGCATTTAATATAGATAGATGGATAGATAGATAGAAGGATAGATAGATAGATAGATAGCACTGTGACTGTCGGTAAGAGAGAATTGATGTGAAGGTAATCATTTTGTAAAGCAATTAAGTGATACGTGTGTAGATAAAGATGATGATGATGATGATGATGAGAGTGAGGATGGTGATGATGATGATGAGAGTGAGGGTGATGGTGGTGGTGGTGGTGGTGATGATGATGATGATGAGAGTGAGGATGGTGATGATGATGATGAGAGTGAGTGTGATGATGGTGGTGGTGGTGATGATGATGATGCATGAGGGTGATGAGGATGGTAATGATGATCATGTTGAGAGTGAGGGTGATGATGATGATGGTGATGATGATGATGATGATGATGATGATACACTCTCCTTATATGGCTGTCTTGCTAAACTACATCCCTCCCCCCCTCCCCCTACCCCTCCCCCGGACAAGGGAGGGAGTTGGGCATCTGCTCCAAGGAGGGGGGGGCGAGGGGAGGGAAAGAGGGGTCACTGCATGCTCACAACTCGTTCGTGTGTGTGTGTGTGTGTGTGTGTGTGTGTGTGTGTGTGTGTGTGTGTGCGCGCCTATTTTTTTT
>NC_137034.1:4050000-4070000 GCF_032717465.1 Coenobita brevimanus
GGTTGTGTGAGAGTTGTATGGGGGTTGTGTAGGGGTTGTGTTGGGGGTTGTGTGGGGGGTTGTGTGTGGGTTGTGTGTGGGGTTGTGTGGGGGGTTGTGTGTGGGTTGTGTGGGGGGTTGTGTGGGGTTGTGTGAGGGTTGTGTGGGGGGTTGTGTGAGAGTTGTATGGGGGTTGTGTGTGGGTTGTGTTGGGGGTTGTGTGAGGGTTGTGTGGGGGGTTGTGTTGGGGTTGTGTTGGGGGGTTGTGTGTGGGGTGTGTGTGGGGTTGTGTGAGGGTTGTGTAGGGGGTTGGGGGGTGAGGGTTGTGTGGGAGGTTGTGTGGGGGTTTGGGGTTGTGTGGTAGGTGGATAGATGGATGAGTAGGTTGGTAGATGGGTTGGTTGGTAGGTAGGTTGGTTGGTTGGTAGGTATGTGAGGCCTTTTTTTGATGATGATGATGATGATGATGATTTACATTAACCCTTTCAGCCCAATTATCCCTCATTTTATTCCTTCTACCGCCAATTGATTTTTTTATTTATTTTATGAGGGACTTGTTGTAAGAAAATTAAGACCCAAAAGATCTAAGTAAAATGTGAAATCTCTCTCTCTCTCTCTCTCTCTCTCTCTCTCTCTCTTTCTCTCTCTGACGTAGCGAGGGGAAACTAACTTAAAATCCTCCCCTCCCATTTCGCCATTTAATAACGTAGATGATGGAACTTAATTTTCCTGGTTTCCATATTCAGGGAGACATTAAGAGAGAGAGAGAGAGAGAGAGAAAGAGAGAGAGAGAGGGGGGGGGGGAGGGGGGGACGCGAAGGAAGTGGGCTGGGAAGGATGGGGATGGGAAGAGAGAGGAGCAAGAGGGGAGGAGGAGGGATGAAAGAAGAGAGAGGAAGAAATAGAGGGGAGGAAGAGAGGGGGTGCGAGGGAGATGGAAGGAAGGAGGAAGAAGGAAAGGAGAGAGGAGACAAAGGGGAAGGAGGGAAGTAGGGTGCGTGAAGAAAAGGAGAGGAGGAGGAGGAGGAGGAGGAGGAGGGAGAAAGGATGTGGTAAGTGGGATAAGAAATAAATAGGGAGGGAAAGAGGTAAGGAGGGAAGAAGAAGAAGAGGGAGAGAAGAGGAGGAGGAGGAGGGAGAGAGGTAGGGAGGTAACAAGAGGTGGGAGAAAGAGAAGAAATAGGGAGGGAGTGTGGTCGGGAGAGGGAAAGGGAAGGAAAAAGGGAGAAGATAAAGGGAGAAGGGAATAGGGAGCCCTTATATTTTACTATCCTTTGTGCCTATTCTCGTCAGTTTTGGAAGCTCCCTAGCACTTTTTCCTTACCGATTTATTATTGCATACTGCTCATTAATAATCCCTTGTGTTATTTTAGCCTTTCATGTTGGTGTTTAAATGGTACAGGCAACATACAAGAGAGCAGTAAGGTGAAGTTTAGAAAATGAATCGCAGAGGAAAAGGTGTTACGGAATAATATACACTTAACAAACTTCTTAAGGAGTAATTAGTTTTTTTTTTCTGGATTTTCGTTCCTTACTAACCCCTATTCCTTTCCTTTCTTTCCCCTCTTCACTCTCTTTCCCTCTTTCATTTTCCCTCTTTCCATCCTTTCCCTCTGTCTCTCTCTCCTTCCCTTTCCCCTTTCCTCCCTCTTTCCTTTCCCCTTTTTCTCCTTTCCTCTCTTCCTTCCCTCCCCCTTTCCTCCCTTCCATTCCCCCTTTCCTCTCTTCCTCTCCCGCTTTCCTCTCTTCCTTTCCCCCTTCCTCTCCCCTTTTTCTCCCTCTTCCCTCTCTTCTCCCTTCCTCTCTTGCTTTCCTCCCTCTTTCCTGTCTTCCTTCCTTCCCCTTTGCCTCCCCGTTGCACCCCATTCCTCCCCCTCTCTGCCTTCCCTTCTCCTTTCTTCTCTTCGTTTTCTCTTCTACTTTTTTCCTATCTCCTCTTTTCACCCGTTCCTCTCCCCTTTTCACCCGTTCTCCTCCCCTTTCCTCCCCTTCTCTCCCCCTCCTCCCCTCCCCTCTATAACACTGGTAGGCTCTGGGGTGGAAGGGCAACAATGCTTTATCCTTGTGTGACCAAAATACCAGTTTTTGACGTAAAGAAAGGACAGGGAGGGGTTGGCTACCGGGACAGGGTGAAAAGGAGGGAGGGAGGGAAGGGAAGGAAGCAGGGAGGAGGGGAGGGAGGGAGAGAAGGGGCTGAGGGAAGTGTAGAGAGGGAGGGAGAGGGGAGGAGGAAGGGAAGGAAGGATAGAGAAGAGGTAGGGAAGGAGGGACTGGTGGAAATATTGAGAGCTAGGGAGAAAATGGATGAGGAATAGGGCGAGAAGGAAGAACAGAGAGGGAGAGGGAGAGAGAGAGAGAGCCGAGGAGAGGGAAAAGGGAGGGAGGGAGGGAAAGAAAGGGCAGGAAGGGAGGGGGGGGAGGGCACCAAGGGAATGAGAGAAGATTGTATGAAAATGTAAAAACTAGAGGTGAATAGAGGGTCAGGAGGGGGTCAGATGTCAGGCCTTTGCTTCCCATAAAACCTTGCCAACTGGAGTGCGTGGTTGTGTGGTTGATGATGATGATGATGATGATGGTGATGAAGAGGGAGGGATAGTTGAAGATGTAAGGGAGGGATGGGAATAATGATGGTGGTGGTGGTGGTGAAGAGGGATGGATAGATGAAGAGGTAAGGGAGGGATGGGAATAATGATGATGGTGATGATGATGATGATAATGGAGAGCAATGGGTAGATGAAGATGTAAGGGAGGGATGGGAATGATTGTGATGATGGTGATGATGATGATGATGGATGGAGAGATAAGATAGATGGAGAGATGAAGATGGAGGGATGGGAATGATGATGATGATGATGATGATGATGATGATTGATGATGATGATTGATGATGATGATGATGATGATGATGATTGATGATGATGGATTGAAAGATGAAGATGTAAGGGGGGGATGGGAATGATGGTGATAATGATGATGATGATGATGCATAATTCCTTTCATTTTCTTTCTCCCCGTTTGACTTTCTTAATTCACGTCTCTTCTTATCATCATCATCATCATCATCATCAGCGTCCTTCAGACCACTACCTCTCCCTCCCTCATCATCCTTCCTTCCACTGTCCATCTCTTCACTTTCTCATCTTTCCCCTCCATCTTCCCTCCTACCCCTCTCCTTTCCCTCCCTACTTCCCTCCTCTCCCTCCCTTCTCCCCTCCTTTCCCTCCCTTCTTCCCTCCTTTCCCTCCCCTCTTCCCTCCTTTCCCTCCCTTCTCCCCTCCTTTCCCTCCCTACTTCCCTCCCCTCTCCCCTCCTTTTCCTTCCTTCTTCCCTCCTTTCCCTCCCTACTTCCCTCCTTTCCCTCTCTTCTTCCCTCCTTTCCCTCCCTACTTCCCTCCTTTCCCTCCCTTCTTCCCTCCTTTCCCTCTCTTCTTCCCTCCTTTCCTTCCCTTCTTCCCTCCTTTCCCTTCCTTCTTCCCTCCTTTCCCTCTCTTCTTCCCTCCTTTCCTTCCCTTCTCCCTTCCTCTTCCTCCCTTTTCCCCTCCTCTTCCGCTCCTGTCTACTGCCCATCCTTCCTGCTTCCCCCAATCTCTCCTTATCTTTCCCTCCTCCTCTTTTTCATCTCTCCCTCCCTTACCCCTCACTCCCCTTCCTCCAAGACTCCTCTCTTCCCCAAAACTCCCCCCTCCATCCCCATCTTTCCTTCCTTTCCCCCTTTACGTCTCCCCTCCCCCATTTTCTCCTCTCTCTCACACTTCTCACTCCCCATCCCTCCACTCATATTTTCCTTCCCTCCTTTTTTCTTTCCTTCCTTCCTTTTTTTTTTCCTTCCTTTTTTCCCCTTATTTTTTCCCTTCCTTTCTTCCCGTATTTTCTTCCCCCTTTCCCCTTTCTTCCCTCTCCACCTTCCTCCTCCCCTCACTTCCCCCTCCTTCCCTTCCCCCTTCCTCCCCACTTCAAAGCTCATGTCCAACTGTCCTCTGCTTCTGTTATCCCCTTCTTTTCCTTCCTTCCCTTTGCTACCCTTTCCCCATCTTCCCATCCCTCTCCCCATCTCCCTTCCAGTCCCCCTTCTCCCTCTTCCTCCCTCCACCCTTCCCTACCCTCGCCCTTCCTTCACCCTTCCCTACCCTCTCCCTTCCCCCTACCATCCATCGTCAGCTTCCCTCATCCCCTTCTTTAACTCCCTTCCCCTTGCTACCCATTCCCCACCTGGTCCCTCTCTTTCTATCCCTCCTCCTCTCCCCCTTCCCCTCCCCTCCCCTCCCCTCCCCTCCCCTCCCCTCCCCTCCCCTCCCCTCCCTCAAACCATATGTCCACCAACCACCCATTACCTTTGGACAGAGTAACAGGCCGCCATGCTCAAGTTACCCAAATGCACCACAACCCTAGACTTTTCTCTCCCCCTTCCCTTTCTCTCCCTCTCTCCCCCCTCCCTCTGTCCCTCTCCCCCTCCCCCTCCCTCTCTCTCTACCCCCCTCCCCCCTTTCTCTCTTTTTCCCCCCCTCTTTTCTTTTTCACACACCTTTTTTCTCATGGGATAATTTTTTTGTGCGATCCAGGTGCTCTCACGGGCATACCTTCCTTCCTTCACACGTCCTCGGTCTCTCTCTCTCTCTCTCTCTCTCTCTCTCTCTCTCTCTCTCCATTATTTGCATTCTCAGTCAATATTTCACTTTTTTCTGCTGTATCTTATGCTTCTCTCTCTCTCTCTCTCTCTCTCTCTCTCTCTCTCTCTCTCTCTCTCTCTCTCTCTCTCTCTCTCAAAGGGGGTATTTGTGAATTGCCTAAGAAGGGTATTTCTCGCTGTTCATTTTTTTCCTTTCTTTATCCTGATTGTGTGAAGGTAGGTAGGTCGGTAGGTAGGTAGGATGGTGGACGGTTGGTAGGTAAGTGGGTTGGTAGGCAGGTAGATATATGGATTGATAGATGAGAAAGATAGATCGATAGGTAGGTAGGTAGGTAAGTAGGTAAAGAGGTAGGTAGGGTGGACGGTAGGGAGGTAAGGTGGTAGGTAGATATATGGATTAATAGACAGGTGATAGAAATATAAATAGATAGACAGATAGACAGATAGAATAGATAGATAGGTAGATAGATAGATAAACAGATAGATAATATATATAGATAGATAAATACGTATATTGAAAAGCCGGCTAAGTAGGTTATTGACAATGTTAGGAACTAGATAGATAGACAGACATCATTAAAAATCCTTGGAAATTAGGCCATAGTGTCATTATCAGCCTTTGGTTCCTTCTTTACCTAAAAAAAATAAATATATAAGCAAAGGCGTAGGTGGAAAAATTACTTAAGAGAAATCGCTTGAATAATACAGAATAGTGTTTATTTATTTCTGTACTCTTTTTTTCCCCTTTGTAATGCTAGTAATATATCCTAGCTGACCCCAGACGATTTTATTCAGCTGGGAGTGAGTCTTAGGAGCCTAGGAGAGTCCACACGTGAAATCTGGAAAGCTAGGGAGGACAGGGAACGGATGCTTTTGTCCATTTGACTGGCCTATCGTGTTGGTGCCCCTTCCCCCTCCCCTCTCCCTTTGTGCTTTCCCTTTTTCCTATTTCCAAATCTTGCCCACCCCGTTTAGACTGCTGGGAAATTGGGTGATGATGATGATGATGATGATGATGATGATGATCGTGATAATTATGGTGGAGGTGGTGGTGGTGATGATGATGATGATGGTCGTGATGGTGGTGGTGGTGGTGGTGGTGGTAATGATAGCGATGATGGTGATGATGATGAATGGTGTTTGATGATGGACGCTGATGATGATGATGATGATGATGATTATGTGATGATGATGATGATGATGGTGATGTGATGATGATGATGGTGGTGATGATGATGATGATGATATTGGTGTTGATGGTGGTGGTCATTTTAATATCTCCTTCATCTTAACTCTTCCTTTGATAATAAACACAGCTACTCCTCATTTTCTTAGCTGCATGTGTGTCTCCTTTCTCTGTCATATTCCCCTTACCTACCCTGCCCTCATCTTCCTTCCTCTTCCTTCATCTCCTTCCTCTTCCTTCCTCTCCTTCCTCTTCCTTCCTCTCCTACCTCCCCTCCATCTTTCCTTATCCCCCTCCCCTGTTCTCTCCTCCTTCCCTTGACCTTTTCACATCCTTCCTTCCTTTCTCTCCTATCCTTTTCTATCCTCGCCCCTTCCTTTCTTTCTTTTCTTATCTTACTTTCTTTTCTTATCTTCCTTCCTTCCTTCCTTCCTTCCTTCCTTCCTTCCCTATCCACTTCTTTCCTCCCGATCTCTCTCTTCTCTTTCCCCCTCTCACTTCCTGTTTTCTTCCCACCTTCCTCTCCTTCCTTCCACAAGCTCACATCTCCATTCTTCCTCCTCTCCTTCCCTCCCTCCCCTTTCACCATTCCGCTGCTACACTTCCTTGCCCATCCTTCCATCCCATCCCTGCCACACCTCTTCCTTACCCCCTATACTGCCCTTCCCTTCCCTTCTGTTTCCCTACTCATACGCAACCCTCCCATTTGATCTAAAATATCCCATTCCTACAAGACATCCCATCTCTTTCTTCCTTCCCTTTCCCCTCCTTTCTTCCCTTTCCTCTCCTTTCTTCCCTTCCCTTCCTGCCTCCTCCTCCGCTCCCCTTCCTGTTTCTCTTCCTCCCTTACTCCTCTGTCTCCCTTTCTTCCTCCTTCCTCCCTTGTCCCTTTCCATTGCTACTGTACCTTCCCCCTCTCCCACCCTCCCTCTCCCTCCATCCTCCCTTCCTCTTTTCTTCCTCTCATTGCTACCGTACCCTCCCTCCCTCCCTCTCTCCCTCCCTTCCTCCCTTAGTTTCTCTGCCCATGCCCAACCCTCCCTTTCCACCAAAAATACCCCGTTCCCACAAGACTCCGGACAGAATGGGAACTGATAGAGTTTCCCTGGGCCCCTTTCTTTCCCTTTTCTTTCCTTTTTTATGCCCTCCCATGCCCCCCTACCCACGTCCCCCTACCCTCTCTCTCCTCCCTACCCATACCCCTCCCTCCCCCTCCCCATACCCCTCCCTACCCCTCCCCATGTCCCAATTTTCTCACCAAATTTTTGCCGAAATGTTTCTGGCCAGAGTTGTATGGAAAAAAAGGGTCTTGCTTCAGTATAGGGAGGGTGCCTCTCAGGTCGGCCATATTACTCCCGATTTACCCGTGGGATTTCCCGCAGAAGGCGCTGACGATATCGGTAATGTCGGTACTGTATCTTAGAAGGCGTTGATGATATCGGTAATGTATCGCAGACGACGCTGGCGATATCGGTAATGTATCGCAGACGACGCTGGCGATATCGGTAATGCATCGCAGACGACGCTGGCGATATCGGTAATGTATCGCAGACGACGCTGGCGATATCGGTAATGTATGTAATGTATCGTAGTAAGACGCTGACGATATCGGTAAAATATCGCAGACTTTGAGATATCGGTAATTCCTCTCGAAGACGCTGAAGACTCCAAGAGTATAACTGAGTATGGAAGAAAGGGTGAAGAAAATTTTAACCCACACCTCAGGCAAGACACACACCTCAAGTTTTCTAAAAGGTAAGATGTTTGATTCTAAGCAAGATAGCGTAAGAAAGTTTATGGAAGAAAGCGTAAGAAAGTTTATGGAAGATAGCGTAAGAAAGTTTCATTAAGGAAGAGACCTTAACACCTCCATTACCGGGGGTTAAGCGCAATTAAACACTATTTATTTATTCATTTATTTATTTATACTATCGTTAGACGCATATAGTCATCTTAGGGGAAATCTCTTGTAGTGAAAGGCTAGAAAGACAACCTTCATTAATTCAGAAAAGGATGATATATCTATTTCATTCTTGGAGTACACTACCAAATGATTTTAGTTTGTGGGAAACCTCTCGTAATGAAAAAGTTATATCATGATTGAAGCTACGCCGTTGCCTGTCAAGAAAAAATACGGATGCAGCCCTTGCCATATGTGTATTTCCATATATTCATGGATCCGTTTTTATTTTTCATTTTGCTATGCTTCCTCTACTTCCATACCTTGCATAGCCTTTTCACAAATTCATTTACCATACTAAGCCAACTGCATGGCATTCCACGCTTCCTCCCACTCTCACTGTCGCATAATATACCCTTTTCACCAACATACCCTGTACAGTCAAATTGATCCATTCCTTTTACGCGGCCATTCCATACCTCATAAGCACACACTGTTCCACCTTTTGTTAAGTAGATTTCCTAATTCTACGCTCTTCACGAAGCTGTGTTTCTTATCCGGTCAAGTATATACCAGTACACCAGTCCTATATGAGACAGCCCCGGCAATTATTCAATATGGATGGTGGGTGTTAGCACCGAAGTGGTGACATGTGGAGTTGTAGGAGGACTACTGGGCCCCAAGGAGGACTACTGGGACTTGGGAATAGGACCTGAAGCCTTTGCCCAGAGTCGAACACGTAAAAAAAGAAAAAAATGCAGTCCAGGTACAATGTTAGTCATAATTATAATCGCTGTTCTCATTCATGATTATTTAAACCATGCCATCCCAAGCCTTACAATTTGATGTTATTGTGGGTATCGAACACACTTGTCTTAAGAAAGTTTAAAGGAAGATAACATCAGAAAATTTAAGGTGCTCGTCGGTTAAGGAAGCTCCATAACACCTCTTCCTAAGTGATTTATTTGGCTTGTTACACCTTACTGTCCTCTTTTGTGTTATATAAATCCCTCTAATGTCATCCTCTTCATCAATAAAGTACAAAAAAATAATAACTAACCATAGTCAAAAATAAATTTCTAAGGAGGAGGTGCTAGGGAGCTTCCTTAACCAAAGAGAAAAAGAACCCAAGGATAAAAGCCATTCGAAATTTGAGCTTGTCTGTTCAAAGTAAAAGTAATTTCTGTTGTTGAATTAAGAAGAATTTGATTATGATTATTATTAGATTTGTTAGTTGCTCTTATGATTTTGAGTTAATTGTGTGTGTGTGTGTGTGTGTGTGTGTGTGTGTGTGTGTGTGTGTGTGTGTGTGTGTGTGTGTGTTTCGTCTCACTGAAATTCACGAAAGCAGTCTATTTTTTTTTTTCTCTCTCTCTCTCTCTCTCTCTCTCTCTCTCTCAGGCGGAATAAAAAGAAGGAAAGAGTAACAAGTGGTGAGAAAGCACCCAAAAGAGAGAGAGAGAAAAAGAGAAAAGAAAGAGAGTGAGATAAAGAGTAGAGGAGCAATTGACCCTTGAGCGGTGGGAAAAGAGACAGTCGGAAAGAGAGAGAGAGAGAGAGAGAGAGAGAGAGAGAGAGAGAGGGAGAGCGTGAACTGCGACGGCCACATTAGATGAAAAGGTCAAGGAAAGGAAATAGAGAGAGGGAGGGAGAGAGGGGGAAATGGGGAGGGGGAGGGGAGAGAGGGATGGAGAGGGGGGGAAATTGAGAGGGGGGGTGTGGAGGAAGGAAGGAGATGCAGAAGAGGAAGGAGAGAGAAGAGGGGGAGGGAGGGAGGGAGAGAGGGGGAAATGGAGGAAAGGAGGAGGTGCAGGGGAAGAGGAGAGAGAAAAGAAAATGGGAATGGAGGAAGGATGGAGGAGGAAGAGGGGAATGAGAGAGAGGGATTTAGAGGGGTATGGAGAGAAGAGAGGAGAAAAGGGAATGGTAGGGGGGAGAGGGGGAATGGGGGAGAGAGGGAAATATGGAGGCATGGTAGGAGGAGGGGAGAGGGATAGAGTGAGGGAAGGAGGGGGAGGAGGGGGTGAAGGGAGGAGGAATGAGAGAATGGAGAGAAGGAAGTGGGGAGAAATGTGGCATGCAGACAAGAAAGGATATAAGGAAGTGGGGAAGGAAGGAGAATGGGGGAGAAGTAAGGGAAGTAATGGGGAAGAGATGGGGAGATGTTGGGGAATAAGGGTAGGGAAGGGGAGAAGAGAAGGAGTAAGGGGAAGAAGAGGGAGAGTTGGGGAGGGCAATGGGGAGATAAAATTTGAAGGAGGGGGATAGGGAGGTTTGGAGGAGGAGGGGATAGAGGGGAAAATAGAAGGGGAGTGGGGTAGGGGTAGGGGGAGAGGAGGGGGAGAGATGGAGAGGAGTGGAGGGGTGTGGGTGAATAATGAAGGGAATGGGAGAGAGAGAGAGAGAGAGAGAGAGAGAGAGAGAGAGAGAGAGAGAGGCAAGTCAAGCGTCCTGGCAGGAGTGGTCCATATGTGTAGTTAGCCTGCCCCCCTCTTGGACCTCAACCCCTCCCCTACCTCTTTATTCTCGCCATCTCCAGACGATTTTATTCTTATTTCCAGACGATTTTACTCCTATTTCTAGACGATTTTATTTTTCCAGACTATATTATTCATATTTCCAGACGATTTTATTTCCAGACGATTTTATTTCCAGACGATTTAATTTCTAGACGATTTTATTCCTACTTTCAGACGATTTTATTCAGCTTAACCTCTTCAGTACCACGACCTCTTTTGAAATATATTAAGCCTTTTTTCCACATCTTTTTTCAGCCCTAGGACGTCATTTTGCACTTGGCCTATTTCCAGAGTCCTCAGTGTGGGAGAGAGAGAGAGAGAGAGAGAGAGAGAGAGAGAGAGAGAATCATTCCCTATATAAACTGAATCTATAAAAAAAAACATTAAATTGATCTTCCCATAATAATCCTGACCTAGTTTGATCTCGGGACCGACCTAGAGGTAATATCCTGCCCTAACCACTTCAGTCTACCGTAAAGCCTGCTCGAAGGCGATTTAGTTTACCGGATTTTTATTTATTTTCAGTTTTTTTTTATAGTATGTGGCATTATGGAAGTATTGTCTGGTTATATTTTTCTATACCCCTTTCACCCTAGCTTGGCCCAGATTTTCGTGCCACTTCTTCGTGACTAGTATTATATTCTACGGCTCCAAACGCTTTCCCTAGCACTTCTTCGTGGCTAGCATCATATTCTACGACTCTATGCCTTTTCCCTAGCACCACTTCGTGACTAGCATCATATTCCACGGCTTTGCACCTTTTCCATAGCACTTCTTCGTGACCAGCATCATATTTTATCGCCCTACACTTTCCACAGCACTCTTCGTGACTAGCATCATATTCTACGGCTCTACACCCTTTCATAGCACTTCTTCGTGACTAGCATCATATTCTGCTACCCTATACCCATTTCACAGCACTTCTTCGTGACTAGCATCATATTTTACGGCTCTGCAACCCTTCCATAGCACTTCTTCGTGACTAGCCATTCCACAGCACTTCTTCGTGACTAGCATCATATTCTACGGCCCTACACCCATTCCACAGCACTTCTTCGTGACTAGCATCATATTCTACGACTGTACACCCTTTCCATAGCGCTTCTTCGTGACTAGCGCCACGCTCTAGTGTCAGTACAATTTCCATGGCACTTCTTCGTGACTAGCATCATATTCTGCGACTGTACACCCATTCCATAGCACTTCTTCGTGACAAGCATCATATTCCACGGCTGTACACCCTTTCCAAAGCACTTCTTCGTTACCAGCATCACATTATACGGTTCACAGCACTTCTTCGTGACTAGCACCACATTCTAGTGTCAATCTTTTTTTAGCTCAGTATTCAAGATGGAGGGAATAATTTTAGGCCAAGTTAGAGTGAAAGGAGTATTGCTCTCAGCTGAATAAAATCGTCTGGCGTTGGCTGGGGTAGAGTACTAGAGTTGTTCCGACCGTGAGGGGGTTTTGTACACAGTGAATTACAGAAAAGAAGCCTACCAGAGTTGTGTGTGTGTGTGTGTGTGTGTGTGTGTGTGTGTGTGTGTGTGTGTAAAGATAATTTTTTCTTATTCTGGAAATAATTGTAATCATTACACACACACACACACACACACACACACACACACACAACTGTAGTAGGCTATTGTGTGTGTGTGTGTGTGTGTGTGTGTGTGTGTGTGTGTGTGTGTGTGTGTGTGTGTGTGTGTGTGTGTGTGTGTGTGTGTGTGTGTGTGTAAATATGACAATTTTCTCCAGAATAAGAAAAAATATAATTTGGAATCTTTTTTTTTTTTTTTTACTGCTCTGAGTCGACTTTTTGGATTTTTTTTTTTTTTTGTTTTTTTTTGGGGGGAAGGGGGGGGTCCATAAATGCTCGATAATTTTTGAAAAAGTCTTAAAATTTTTGACATGGATTACCTTAACTACAGAAGATGTAAGGTGAAAAAATAATGTGTGTTTTTTTTCGTTCGTGTTTATCTTGTTTTTGTGTTTGTGTGTGTGTGTGTGTGTGTGTGTGTGTGTGTGTGTGTCCCTCTTGATTTAACCTTTTCTTCTGTGTAATTTAAATCTTATAATTGTTAGGCCGGGTGTGCTTCCCAGAGACTTACAGAGAGAGAGAGAGAGCGAGAGCGAGGTTAGGTCAAGGTAGGTTATGTGTATGTGAGAGAGAGGGGTGAGGTAGGTAACATTGTGGTGAAGGATGGAGAAACTGTGTGTGTGTGTGTGTGTGTGTGTGTGTGTGTGTGTGTGAGAGAGAGAGAGAGAGAGAGAGAGAGAGAGAGTGTCAGAGCCAAAGTTATGACTCGGGGCCAGCATTGGGAGGCGATATTAAACTTGGTAAAACTTCAGATTCTACCACAAAGAGGCAATCTCATCCCTTGTGCAGACCCCCCCCTCACCCCTCACCCCCCTCCCTCCCCCTCCCCCTCCCCCACCCCCCCTCACCCCTCCCCCACCCCCCTCACCCCTCCCCCACCCCCCTCACCCCTCCCCCTCATCCCCCTCACCCCCTAGTCACACCCTGATCAATACAATCCCACTCCCTCAGCCTCCTCATAGTGTCCTTCTCATTTAGACGTCTTTCATTTTTCTCCCTCTCACTTTCTCACCTTTCTCTCACTTTCTCACCTTTCTCTCACTTTCTCACCTTTCTCTCACTTTCTCACCTTTCTCTCACTTTCTCTGCCCTCTCATTTGGACATTTTTTTCCCCCTCTTTCATTTCTCTCACTTTCTCACTCTCCTCACCCTCTTATTTGGACGTATCTTTCATTTTTCTCCCTCTTACTTTCTCAACATTTCTCTCACACTCTCACTTCTCTCTCATCTTGCATCGTTATTTCATTTCTTATATTGCCCCTTCCTACTCATCCATGCTCTCTCTCTCTCTCTCTCTCTCTCTCTCTCTCTCTCTCTCTCTCTCTCTCTCTCTCTCTCTCTCTCTCTCTCTCTCTCTCTCTCTCTCTCTCCTCATTATTTTGATTGTCTCTCCCACTCACTCTCACTCCTCTCATGCTGCAGCCCTAATTTGGACACACGTATCTCACTTTCTCACATTCCTCTTTTTCTTTCCTCTTTCCCCTCTTTTTCTCCTATTTCCCCTCTTTTTCTCTCCTATTTCCCCTCTTTTTCTCTCCTATTTCCCCTCTTTTCCTCTCCTATATCCCCTCTTTTTCTCTCCTGTTTCCCCTCTTTTCCTCTCCTATTTCCCCTCTTTTTCTCTCCGATTTCCCCTCTTTTTCTCCTATTTCCCCTCTTTTTCTCTCCTATTTCCCCTCTTTTTCTCTCCTATTTCCCCTCTTTTTCTCTCCTCTTTCTCCTCTTTTTCTCTCTTCTCGCTCTTTTTCCCTTATTTCTATCTCTTTTTCTGTCACCCTCTTTTGTCTTCTCTTTCTCGTTCTCTTTTTGTCTCTTTTCTCATTTCTCTTTTTTTTTTGATGCATGTATGTCGTCTCTTTTTCTCTCTCCTCTTTTTCTCCCTCTTTTTTATTCTCTTTTTTCGTTTTATTCTTTGCCGCCTTTCTCTCTTTCTCCTCCTTCATGGTCTTTTTTTTGTCACCCTTCTCTCTCTCTCCTCTCTTTTTCTTTATTCTTCTGAGTCATATTTCTCTTTTTCTCCTCTTTTTTGCTCTTTTTATTCTTCTGTCACCTTTCTCTCTTTTCCCCTTTCTCTTTTTCTGCATTTTATTTTCTTACATTTCTCTTTCTCCTCTTACTCGCTCTTTTATTTTCTTTTTCGCCTTTCTTTTTCTCTCTACTCTTTTTCGCCCATTTTCTTATCAATCTTGTATGTCACCTTTCTCTTTTTCTCTCCTCTTTTTTGCCCCCTTATTGTCACCATTCCCTTTCCTCTTTTTTGCACGTTTCATGTCACCTTTCTCTTTTTCTTCTCTTTTTTGCTCTTTTATTGTCACCTTTCTCTTTTTCTTCTCTTTTTTGCTCTTATTGTCACCTTTCTCTTTTTTTCTCCTCTTTTTTGCTCTTTTCTTGTCATCTTTCTCTTTATCTCTCCTTTTTTTTTCTTTATTCGTGTTTCGTATATTTCTCTTTTTTTACTTTTACTCTCTCTCTCTCTCTCTCTCTCTCTCTCTCTCTCTCTCTCTCTCTCTCTCTCTCTCTCTCTCATTTTGCATTGCTTTTTTCAATACATTTTCATCCTCCCATATTTCCTCTGTGATGAAAATTGAAAGACGAAAGGAAAAGGGAAGGAAAAGGGAGGAAGGAAGGAAATCAAGGAAGGAAGGATATCAAGGAGGGAAGGAAATCAAGGAAGGAAAGGAGCAGGAAGGAGAAAATGAACGAGAGGAAATGACGGAAGGAAGTCAAGGAAGCAAATAGAGAAAGAAAAGGGAGGAGGAAGGAAAACAAGGAAGAGGAAGGAGAGAAAGAATTAGGAGAAAGGAAGGAAAAGGAAGAAGAATGCAAAGGAAGAGGAAGGAGAGAAACCACGAGGAGAAAAGAAGGAAGGAAATGCAGGAAGGAAGGAAATGAATGAAAGAAGGAAGGAAATGAATGAACGAAGGAAGGAAATGAAGGAACGAAGGAAATGAAGGAACGAAGGAAATGAAGGAACGAAGGAAATGAATGAATGAAGGAAATCAATGAATGAAGGAAATGAAAGAAGGAAGGAAGGAAGGAAATGAAAGAAGGAAGGAAGGAAATGAATGAAAGAATGAAGGAAGAAAATGAATGAAAGAATGAAGAAAGAAAATGAATGAATGAAGGAAGGAAGGAAATGAAGGAAGGAAGGAAGTGAAGTGAAGGAAGGAAGGAAGGAAGGAAGAAAATGAAGGAAGTGAAGGAAGGGAGGAAGAAAATGAAGGAAGGAAGGAAGTGAAGGAAGGAAGGAAGGAGGAACTAGCTGGGCATTTTAAGCAAAAAATCAGACGTTTTCCTGAGCTGAATGTTAATATGTTGTGATCCACCTCTTTCTCTCTCTCTCTCTCTCTCTGTTACTTCTTTCCGTCCGTCCTTCTCTCTCGTTCATTCTTTATTCTCACACTCTCTCTCTCTCTCTCTCTCTCTCTCTCTCTCTCCCTTTCTCTCTCTCTCTGAAGTATGTAGGGAAGGAAGGAAGGAAGGAGTGATTGAACAGGTGGTGAGAGAGAGAGAGAGAGAGAGAGAGAGAGAGAGAGAGTAAGGGAGAGAGACAGGGAGAGTAACTAAACGTGCAGGTCGTGTTGATCATTAGGCTCAAGTTCTCCCTATTATGCCGCCTCCTCCCTCCCTCTCCCTCCTCCCTGTTTTCTCTCCATTCTCCCTTATTTTCTCCATTCTCTCCCTTATTTTCTCTCCATTCTCTCCCTTATTTTTTCTATTCTTTCCCTTATTTTCTCTCTTCTCTCCCTTATTTTTTCTCTATTCTCTACCTTATTCTTTCCATTCTCTCCCTTATTTTCTCCTTTCTCTCCCTTATTTTCTCTCCTGTCTCTAACTCCCTTATTTTCTCTTTGTCTCCCGCTCCCTTATTTTCTCTTCATTCTCTCCCTTATTTTCTCTTCATTCTCTCCCTTATCTTCTCTCCTTTCTCTCCCTTATTTTTCCCTCCCTTCTCTCCCTTATTTTCTCTCATTTTACTCCCTTATTTTCTCTCATTTCTCTCCCTTATTTTTTCCCTTCTCCCTTATTTTCTCTCATTTTACTCCCTTATTTTCTCTCATTTCTCTCCCTTATTTTCTCTCATTTCCCTCCCTTATTTTCTCTCATTTCCCTTTCTGTATTTTCTCTCATTTCTCTCCCTTTATCAATTTTCTCTCCTTTCTCTCCCTTTCTCTATTTTCTCTCTCTCCCTTTGTCTATTTTCTCACTTTTTTAATTTTCTCCCTTTTTAAATTATCTCCCTTTTTATAGCACCCTTTTTCTCTTCCCTTTTTCTTTCTCCCTTTATTTCTACATTTTCGCTCATTTCTCTGTTTTAATTCCTCCCTCTTTTGCTTTCTCCCTTTTTAAATTCCTCTCCTCCCTTTTATGTTTTCTCTCCCTTCTCTCCCACTCCTTCTCTCTCCTCCCTATTTGCTCCCTCCTTTATTTTCTCTCCTTTCTCTCTTTCACTCCCTTCCCTATTTGCTGCCTTTTTTTTATTTCAATCCCTTCTCTCCCTTTTATCTTTCTCTCCCTTCCCCATTTGCTCCCTCCTTTCTCTCCCTTCTCTTCCTTTTATCTTTCACCCCTCCCTATGTGCTACCTACTTTATTTTCTTCCTTCTCTCCCTTTTCTCCCTTTCATCTCTCTTCCTTCCCTATTTTCTCCCTCTGTTTTCTCTCCCTTCTCTCCCTTTTATCTTTCACCCCTCCCTATTTGCTCCCTACTTTATTTTCTTCCCTCTCTCTCTCTTCTCTCTTTCCCTTCCTTATTTTCTCCCTCCTTTTCTCTCCCTTCTCTCCCTTCCAAGTTTCATCTCTCTCCCATCCCTATTTGCTCCCTCCATTTTTTCTCTCCCTTCTATCCCTTTCAAGTTTCATCTCTCTCCCTTCCCTATATTCTCCCTCTTTTTTCTCTCCCTTCTCTCCCTTTCTTTTATCTTTCTCCCTTCCCTGTTTACTCTTTTCTTGATTCTCCCTTATATCTCTATTCTCCCTTTCTCTCCTCATTTTCTTCTGTCTCCCTCACTCTCTTCTCTCCTTTTCTTTCTCTCCCTTTCCTCCCTTCTTTCCTCTGCCCTTAGTCACCTCCCTGGCTTCCTTTCTTTTCAAATTTCCTTTTCTCTCCCTCCCCCTCCTCCTTTCTCCTTCCCTCCCTCTTCTCTCCTCCTATTCCCTTTCCTGTCCCAGGCTGTTTGCTCCCTTACTTTCCTCCCTCCCCCCTCCCTTACCTTCTCCCTCCCTCCCCTCCTTCCTTCCTTCCTTCCTTCCTTCCAACATCTCTTACCTTCATTTCTTCCTCACTCTTTCCCTCTCCCTTCCCATCTCTTTCCCTTCTCTTTCCTTTCCCTCTCTCCCCTCTCCTTTTCCCTCCCTCGTTCCCTCTCTGTCATCCCTCTCCTTTCCTTCCTTTCCTCCCTTGCTTCCTTTCCTCCCTTGCTTCTTCCCTTCTCTCCATGCCTCCCCTCTCTCCCATCCCTGCCTCCCTCCCTCCCTTCCTCCCTCCCCTGCCTCCCTCCCCTGCCTCCCTCCCTCCCTTCCTCAGGTGCCTCCCGTGCTACTAATAACGAGATGGAGTGGGCAGGTGTGTGTGTGTGTGTGTGTGTGTGTGTGTGTGTGTGTGTTTCTAAATGCACACACGTACACAGACTTATGCACACACTCGCACACCTACACAGATACACATACGGACACGTACATTAACATAATCGCACACTTTTGTACACACACACACACACACACACACACACACACACACACGAGAGAGAGAGAGAGAGAGAGAGAGAGAGAGAGAGACTTACCATTGTTATAACCTTCCACAAAGACTCTTATTAATTTATTTCTTTCTGAGATAAGAAGCTTGGACCCTCATGTTTTTTTCCCTTCACTCCTTCCTTCCTTCACTCCTTCATTCCCTCCTTCACTCCTTCATTCCCTCCTTCACTCCTTCACTCCTTCGTTCCCTCCTTCCCTCATTCATTCTCTCCTTCATTCCTTCATTTACTCCTTCATTCCTTCACTCTTTCATTCTTTCATTTAGTCCTTCACTCATTCATTCCTTCATTCCTTCACCCCAGTCCTTCATTCACTCCTTCATTCCTTCCTTCACTCCTTCACTCGCTCCTTCATTCCTTCATTCACTCTTGTATTCCTTCATTCACCTCTTGTATTCCTTCATTCACTCTTGTAATCCTTCATTCACTCTTGTATTCCTTCATTCACTCTTGTAATCCTTCATTCACTCTTGTAATCCTTCATTCACTCATGTATTCCTTCATTCACCTCTTGTATTCCTTCATTCACTCTTGTAATCCTTCATTCACTCTTGTAATCCTTCATTCACTCTTGTATTCCTTCATTCACCTCTTCCTTCAGTCTTTGCCTTCTGTCTGTCTCCCGTCTTCTCTCCGTGTCCACTCAGTTTCCCTTTTTTCCCTTTTCTTTCCCTTTCTCTTCTTTTCCTCCTTCATTTCTTCCTCTTTCTCTTTTCTCCCCCTCACTTTTTCCTTCTCCTCCTCTTCCCTCTTCTCGTCGGACGTACCGCTTCCTTTCACTCCCCTTCCCTTTCTCTTCCCCTTCTCTCCCTCTTGGCACTCTCTCTGCCCTTGTATGCAGTTCCCTCTCTCCTCTCCTGTCTCCTCTCCTCTCCTCTTTCCTCTCTTCGCCTCTCTCTTCTCTCCTCTCCTCTTTTGGCGTACGTGGTCTTCTCTTCCAAGCCCTCCTATTGCGTCTCCTCTTCTCTCTCCATTTCCTTGCCCCTTCTCCTGCCCCCCTTCCCTCTCCTTACCCACATTTCCCTACTCTACCCTTCCCTCTTCTGCTGCTCTCCCTCTTCCCCATCTTCTCTTGTATCCTCCCCACCCCTTTCCTGCCCCACCTCTTCTATCGCTTCCTCTCTTCTCACACCCCTTGCAACCTCCTCTCTTCCTTTAGCATTTCCTTGACTTCTCTTCTCTTCTCTTCTCTTCCTTTCATACACTTCCTTCCTATTGTTCCTCCCTGCTATTGTCCTTTCCCTCCCCTTCCCTGCCCCTGCCCTAGCCTTCCCCAGCCCTAGCCTTCCCCTGCCTGTGTTCCTTACCCTTACCCCAACCTGCCCTTCCATCTCTTTCTCCCCCTACCCTTCCTTGCATCTTCCCTGCCTCTTGCCATCTCCTCCCCTGCATTTTTCTCCTTATCTACCCTTCTCTTAATCTTCCTCTCCCCTACCTTACCCTGCCGCTTCCCGTCCCTTCTCCCTGCCCCAACGCTACCTTCCCCAACCCCTCCCTGCATGTTCCCTTTCCCCTACCCCTTCCCCAAGCCTTCCCTTCATGTTCCTTTCCCCCTACCTCTTCCCCAAGCTTTCAGTACATCTTTTCTTTTCCCTACCCCTTTTCCAAACCTTCCCTGCATCCTCCCTCTCCCCTACCGCTTCCCCTGCCCCCGTACCCCATCCCCTGCCCCCCTGCCCCTGCTGTGCCCCTGTTGGTGGTGTAATATATCATCAGCAGGTGGCAGGGGAGGTGAGGGCAGGGGGTAAAAGGCCCCTGGACGTGTAATTAAAGTTTACAGGTCGCTCAATCACCTGGACAAATCTGGTTAACCGAGAGAGAGAGAGAGAGAGAGAGAGAGAGAGAGAGAGAGAGAGAGAGTGTTCCACATCCCCTCTTGGCACATTTTCTCTCACATCCACACACCTAGATCCACACATCCATATCTACACCTCTTCCACACCAACATCCACTCTGCTTCCCACTCATATATTCCTTAACACCCACACCCACACCCACATCCACAGTCTTTCTCCTACTCACACCCACACCCACACCCACACCACACTCACCCTTTCCTACTCCTTCCCACATCCACACT
Source organism: Coenobita brevimanus (assembly GCF_032717465.1). Classification (NCBI taxonomy): domain Eukaryota; kingdom Metazoa; phylum Arthropoda; class Malacostraca; order Decapoda; family Coenobitidae; genus Coenobita; species Coenobita brevimanus. The sequence continues at coordinate 4,069,648 of NC_137034.1, forward strand.
TACCCGCATCTATATTTACACCCTTTCTCTCTCACCCACAGCCTCTCTCTCTCTCTCTCTCTCTCCATTCTCTAAACTTTCCCCTCTCAATATTCTTCATTTTCTCCCCTCATTTCCACCCAAGCCCTCCACTCCCCTCTTAACTTGGGTCCTCTCTCCTCCCCTCTTCACCCCCTCTCCCCACTTCTCCCCTCCCCCTCTCCCTCCTTCTCCCCTCCCCCTCTCCCTTCTTCTCTCTTCTCCCCTCTTAACAGTTTATGTGCTCCCAGCTCCCTTTTCCCCTCCCCCTCTCTCCCTTTTCCCCTCCCCCTGTCCCCTCTTCTTACCCCTCCTCTCTCTCTCTACCTACCCAC
>NC_137034.1:4072500-4095000 GCF_032717465.1 Coenobita brevimanus
GAGAAGAGGAGGGGGGAGAGAAGAGGAGGGGGGAGGGAAGAGGAGAGGGGAGAGAAGAGGAGGAAGGAGAGAGGAGGAAGAAGAGGAGGGAAATACAGAAATAAAGAGAAAGGAAATCGAAAGACTAAGAGGAAAGAAGGGAAACAGGAAAGAATAGAGAAAATGAGAGCAAAGAGAGGAGAGAGAGAGGAGGGAGGGGAGGAGAGAGGAAAGGGGAAGAGAAAGAGGGAATGGAGGGATGGGGAGTGAAAATGAGAAGTGTAAAGAGAGGGAGAATGAAGGATAGGAAGGGGGGTAGAAGAGGGAGGGGATGATGAGAGAGGGGAGAAGAGAAAATAGGGAACTAGGGAGTGAAAATGAGGGGGAGATGAGGGAGGGGGAGGAGGTAGGGGGTGAGTGGGGAGGGAGGGAAGTGGGGAAGGAATGGAGTATAAGGGAGAGAAAATGAGAGGTGTTAGGAGTGGGGGAAAAGAGGGAGAGGGTAAGGGGAGGGTAGGAGGGGGTAAGTAGGAGGAGGAGGGGTAAGGGGAAGGAGGAGGGGTAAGAGGGAGGAGGAGGGGGTAAGAGGGAGAGGAGGAGGGAGTAAGGGGGAGAGGAGGGGGTGTGGGTGCAACAAGATGGCGGCCCCCTACTAAGACTAATTCCCTAGGAGCTTGTATTGGGATCACACTAATTCTCTCTCTCTCTCTCTCTCTCTCTCTCTCTCTCTCTCTCTCTCTCTCTCTCGTTTTTCGTTGTTGTTGTTGTTGTTGCGACCCCAGGTTACAGTACACCCGGTGGACTGCAGGCCCGACTTTCCCTGCTCCATTCTCCTTCCGGGGGTCAGGGAGGGAGATGAGGGAAGTAAAACCTTGCAATGGATCCGCCCTGCTGTCAGTGCCACCACGTGAAGGCGTCCCCTGTACCGAGAATAAAACTAGAACACCGTAAAATGTCCAACGACGATTTTGCTAAAGAAAACTTGCCACAGCCATTGCCTGCTAGAAGTGGAGCTATAAAGGGACCTTGATGTCAAGGTCACTAGTTTTGTGCAGGTCACCTTAGGTCATCACAGTCTATAGGTCCACCAGGTTTGGTGGCTGTGCCTTTAATCCTTCATGGAAAGTTAGAGAATAATCAACCGATTAGAGGCATACTTCCTTCCTGCCTGCGTCCGCCTGAAGGCTTTATTGTATGATTCCAGCATGCTGACTTAACATCTTCTTGAGGTAGCATGGCCGACTTACTTCTCTGTGCTTGGGATAATGTCCGGAGATTCGGTTGAGGACAGCCACCATACTTGGCCATAAGAAACGGACACCTGGCCGACTAACCTGACCAACTTTGAAGCCTCTAGGCCAGGTAGCCTTGAAATATCGGAATTTTAAATTAACAAAATAAATTAATAATGATAATACTACTAATAAAGATAACAGTACTGACTAACACGACAACCTCGCACCGGGACGTGGTAAGTGTTAATGAAGTGGTTTATCGTACCCTCATTACATAAATAATTCCGTCCAATCAGCGTCTGAGTCCCGTCCTGATGAGCCAATTACAGCCTCCCTTTGGCAGCCAATCAGAGGCCAAAGCTCATTTCCAGCGGCCAGTAATAATGCTTCCCTTAATTAACTGGGGGTGGGGGGTGCGAGAGGGGGGAGGGAAGGGGAGAAGGGAGGAGGAGAGGGAAGGGGGGAAGGGAAGGGAGGAGAGGGAAGGGGGGAAGGGAAGGGAGGAGAGGGAAGGGGGGAAGGGAAGGGAGGAGAGGGAAGGGGGAAAAAGAGAAACGGGGGACCAATAGCATTCCGCCCTTCCCCTTGTGTCCACCAATAAGAGATCAAGTTTGTATCCTTTGTGTATTTATTTTTAGCCAATCAGAAAACAGCTTTGATTTCTGTATTAAGAGTTCAGTCGTTCATCCCTGCTTCTTCACTTCTTCATTATTATTATTATTATTATTATTATTATTATTATTATTATTTATTATTATTATTATTATTACTATTATTATTATTATTATTATTATTATTATTATTATTATTATTATTATTTATTTTTATTATTATTATTTATTATTATTTATTTATTTTATTATTATTTATTATTATTATTATTATTATTATTATTATTATTATTGTTGGTTAGAGATAGCCTTTATTAACACCTTCGCTTCTTAAGATATTGCAAAGTTTGAAATGGAATCTTAAGAGCAGGAGACACACACACACACACACACACACACACACACACACACACACACACACACACACACACACACACACACACACACACACACACACACACACACACACACATGAACAAGTTAGAAAATGAGTGAAGGAAAAGAGGTAAGATGATGTGTTAATGAGAACATTGAAAGATAGATAGAGAGAGAGAGAGAGAGAGAGAGAGAGAGAGAGAGGAAACGAGGTAAGATGACAAGTGGTAGTAAGAAAATTTAGAGAGAGAGAGAGAGAGAATGAGTCTCCTTGGTTCCTAGTCAAACCCACTCTCCTGTCTAACTACACTTGGCCATCAACTAAGCCGTGGAGAGTTAGAAATCTTGTCAGGTAGGAAGTCTGTCTATCTGTCTACCTATCTATCTATCTATCTATCTATACGCCTTAATCCCGTAAGGGGTGGCCGCAAACAAATCGCCTCCATGTCGCCCTGTCCCCCGCCACTTCGCTGCCCTCCCCCCAGCTCACACCTCCCTCTCGCATACACCTCTTCACTCTATCGTTGTATATATAACATTACCTGTGACTGTGTATACCTGAATTTCTGTGTATAAGTGGGCAGGTATGACTGTGTACACTTGTTTACATGTGTACGTTGATACCTACACGCTCTACAACTTACATTCATGACCGTTTTCGCTTGGAAGCATACATACATACACAGACAGAGCCATACATAACTAAATACATACACACAGGCTTTCATACACACGTATACACAAACATTCCCACAAGCTTACCTACATTCATGCATACACACACATGCATACATACAAATACATACATACACACAAACTTACATTCATACATACATACATACACACACAAACAAACATATATACATACACATACATACACACAAACTTACCTACATACATACACACAAACTTACCTACATACATACATACATAATACAAAACACACACACGTACATACAGCCTGACACATAAGCACCGACACCCACAACACTACACTTACACACACGCACACACGTACACACACACACGCACACACACGCACACATTAGCGAGCTGAGATTATTCTCCTCGGGTGAGTTTGTTGGCTCAGTGCCTAGTGCCAGGGAGAGCATAGTGCCTCGCTCACTCGCTCACTCTCTCACTTTCTCACTTTCACTCATTTTCGTATTTGTTCGTCCTTTCGCCCTCTCACTTTCACTTACATATTTCCTCTCTCTCTCTCTCTCTCTCTCTCTCTCTCTCTCTCTCTCTCTCTCTCTCTCTCTCTCTCTCTCTCTCTCTCTCTCATATATTCACTGACCTTCCTCTCTCACTCTATAACTCAATACGCCTCTCTCTCTTTCTCTGCCTCCTTGCTCTCTTTCTCCTTCACCTTGCTTTCTCTCTCTCTCTCTTTCTGTGTGTGTGTGTGTGTGTGTGTGTGTGTGTGTGTGTGTGTGTGTGTGAGGCAGAGTGGAGAATGATGAGAAGAGACCATCATTATACAGTAAAGAATGTCAGGCTGATGATGATGATGATGATGATGATGGGAGGGAGAGAGAGATGGCTAGAGGCCTGAGAGTGAAGGGGGAAGGGAGCGCTGAAAGGTGAGAGAGAGAGAGAGAGAGAGAGAGAGAGAGAGAGAGAGAGAGAGACAGAGAGAGAAGATGAAAAAAGATGGTGATGGGGATAGGTAAGTGGAACAAAAATTTTAATAATAATAATAATAATAATAATAATAATGATAATAATAATAATGATAATAATAATAATAATAATAATAATAATAATAATAATGATAATAATAATGATAATAATAATAATAATGATAATAATAATAATAATGATAATAATAATAATAATAATAATAATAATAATAATAATAATAATGTCCCTACTCTTTCCTCTTCTTCCCCTATCCTCTGTATTACCCTCTCCCCTCCCCTATCCTCTGTATTACCCTCTCCCTTCCCCCTACCTTCCCCACCTCCTCCCTTTCCCTTATTTTCCCCATCTGTTTTTCCTCCCTCTTTCCCCTCTTGTCCTTGCCCCCTTACCCTTTCCCCTCTTTCTCTTAGTCTCTTAACGCTTCCCCTCTCTCTCCTCTCTCTCTCTTTCCCCTCTCTTCCCCTCTCTCTCTCTTTCCCCTCTCTCTCTCTTTCCCCTCTCTCTCTCTTTCCCCTCTCTTCCCCTCTCTCTTTCCCCTCTCTTCCCCTCTCTCTCTCTTTCCCCTCACCCTCTTTCCCCTCTCCCTCTTTCCCCTCTCCCCTTTCCACACTCCCCATTTCCATACGCTCTCTTCTCTACCTCTATCCTTCTATCCTCTTTTCCCACCTGTAACACTTCCTCATTCTTCCCCTCTTCCCTCCCCTCTTCCTTCCCCTCTTCCTTCCCCTCCTCTTCCATGTTTCCTTCCCTCTTCTCCCCTCTCTTCCCCCTCTCCCTCAGCCTCCCCTCTCCCTCCCTTTTTACTTCATTCCTCCCTATATCTCGTTCCTCCCCTCTCCTCCCCAACCCCATACTTACGGTTCCCAGTTTAAAGTTTTTCTATCTCTCTCTCTCTGTCTCTCTCTCTCTCTCTCTCTCGTTCCTTTATTTTTTTCAATATTTCATTCTCTCTCTCTCTCTCTCTCTCTCTCTCTCTCTCTCTCTCTCTCTCTCTCTCTCTCTCTCTCTCGTGTCTACCGGGATGCCAAATGGAAAGTTCGTGTTTTTCTCGCCAGACATTTTAACGAGGGCTCATGTTTTGGAGATTTTGAGAGAGAGAGAGAGAGAGGGGGGGGGGCTCAGTACTCAGCACTATCTTCAATCACCTCAGCACCACAGAATTTTATGTATTGAAAAAACTACCCATCTCCTTTTCTTTCTTCTCTTCCTCCTTTTTTTTTTATTTCCTTCTTCTTGCTCCTTTTCCTTCCCCTTCTGTAACTTCTCATTCTTCAGTCTTTTTTTTCTTCATCTTCCTTCCTTTCTTCTTTATTATCTATTCCTTCTTCGACATATCTTTCTTCCTTTTGCTTCTCCTTTCTCCTTTTTTTTTTCTTTCCCCCCTCAGCCCCCTCTTTCCTCTACACTTCCCCTTCCCGTCCCCTCCATCCCCTGCCTCCCCTTCCCCTCTCTGTTTTTCTCTCCTTCCTTCCCCTTTTCTCCCCCTCTCCATTCCCTTTTTGTCTGCCTTTCCCTCTCCTTCATTCCTCCATCCTTCCCTCTCCTCTCTCCTTTCCTCTCCTCTCTCCTTTCCTCCCATACCCCTTTCCATCTCTCTCCATCCCTCTCCTTTCATTCTCTCTCTCTCTTCCTTTTTTCACTTGTTTTATTTCCATTTTTTCTCTTCCTGTCTTTCACTTCATTACTGTTTCCCTCTTCCTCTTCTCCTTTCCTTTCTTCCTTTCCTCCCTTTTCCTCCCCTCCCCTCCCCTCCCCTCTTCCCCCACCATCCTATCCCCCACTGTCTTTGTATATTTTATCTTTGTCTCCCTCTCCCTCCCTCCCCCATCACCTCCATCTTCTTAAACAGGCCTCTTCCTCCCTCCCCTTCCATCATACCTTTCTCCCCTCCCCCATTTCCCTCTCATTCTCTCCCCTTTCCTCCCATCACCCTCTTTGTCTTTCCCCTTTTCTTCCCTCTCATCTCCATCCCAATCTCAGTCTTTCCATTCCTCTCTCCACCCCCTCTTCATCCATCTTTCCATCCATCTCTCCATCCCCCGCCCCATCCATCTCTCCATTCCCTCTCCATTCATCTTTCCCTCCCTCTATTTTTCCATCCATCTCTTCATCCATTCTACCCTCCCTTCCCCCTCCATCCTACCCTCCCTTCCCCCTCCCTGCTCCCTGTACCTCACCATCCCCCTTTCCCCCTCGACCCCCATTCTATCCTTCCTTCCTTCCTTCCTTTCCCTTCCCTTCCTCTTCCTGTCCTTTTCCCCTCCTGCCCCTTTCCCCTTCCTTCTCCTTCCCCCTCCACTCTCTCTACCTTTCCATCCCCCTTCCCCCCTCCATTCTCCTTCCCCACCATCCTCCCCTCCTCTCCTTACCCCCTTCCCCCTCCTCTCCTTACCCCCTTCCCCCTCCTCTCCTTACCCCCTTCCTTCTCCAGAGCCCATACCTTTCCATTCCCCTTCCCCCTCCATTCTCCTTCCCTTTCCGTCTCCCCTCCTTCCATCGTCCCTCCACACCCCCTCCCCCCTCCCTCCCCCCTCCCTCCCCCTTCCGCCTCCACTACCCCTACCTTCCCCTTCCGCCTCCACAACCCCTACCTTCCTGTTCCCCTTCCCCTACCTTCCTGTTCCCCTTCCCCTACCTTCCTGTTCCCCTCCCCCTTTCATCCCCCATCCCTCGTTCCTCCCTCCATCCCTTCTTCCCCCTCCACACCCCCTTCCCCCTCCACCCCCTCCATTCCCCCCCCACGTCCATATTGCACTGTTCTGCACTATCTGTCTCTCTATAGGACAGGTGACGCGGGAAAGACTGGCCATTTGACTACATTTGCAGAAAGAAAAGGAATATGGTTAGAAAAATGTACGATTGAAAAAAAATGTCTGTCTGTGTGTTTGACTGTATACTCTCTCTCTCTCTCTCTCTCTCTCTCAATCTAATCCATATATATCTTTCTACCTACGTAAGTACTTAAACCAATTTAATTATATCTATGCTTCTTGTCTGTATCTATCTATCTCCATCTATCTGTCTATCTATCTATCTATCTATCTGTCTACTTATCTATTTTCCAGTCTTTTATATTGCATTCATCTGTGTATCTTCCTGTTTTATCTTAAACTGATTTATATCTATGCTTCTTGTCTCTCCATGTGTCTGTCTGTCTCTCTCTCTCTCTATCTTCCTATCTATCTATCTATCTATCTACCCATCTACGTCTTTTATATTACATTTATCTCAGTGTACACTATCTCTATCCATCTATCTGTCTATCCATCTATCTATCTCTATCTTCGTCTTTAATATTACATTTATCTATCTGTACACTATCTATCTAAAAATAAGATAGATAAAACAAGACAATTTTATTACAGTTTCAAAAGACAAAAAGGAAAATAAAATATGGTAAGAAAAAGAGTCAGAAATTAGGAAAAAAATCTGTCAGTTTGGTTCTGTGTGTGTGTGTGTGTGTGTGTGTGTGTGTGTGTGTGTGTGTGTGTGTGTGTGTGTGTGTGTGTGTCTGTCTCTTGGAGAGGAGAAGGAGGAGAACTAGAAGTGAATGGATGATGATGATGATGATGATGATGATGATGATGATGATGATGATGAGGAGGAGGAGGAGGAGGAGGAGGAGGAGGAGAAGGAAAGGAGGAGGAGGAGGAAGAGGAGGAGGAGAAGGAAAGGAGGAGGAGACGGAAAGGAGGAGGAGGAGGAGGAGGAGAAGGAAAGGAGGAGGAGGAGGAGGAGAAGGAAAGGAGAAGGAGGAGGAGAAGGAAAGGAGGAGGAGGAGGAGAAGGAAAGGAGAAGGAGGAGGAAGAGGAGGAGGAGAAGGAAAGGAGGAGGAGGAGGAGATGGAAAGGAGGAGGAGGAGGAAGAGGAGGAGGAGAAGGAAAGGAGGAGGAGGAGGAGAAGGAAAGGAGGAGGAGGAGGAGAAAGAAAGGAGGAGGAGGAGGAGGAGGAGGGAAAGCTGAAAAGAAAGAGAATTAAGGAACAAAATTAGACGAGATAGGATGAAGAGAAAGAAAAAAAAGGAGGAGGAGGAAAGACGAAGAAAGAAGAGGATGAGAGGACGAAGGAGAGAATAATAATAATAATAATAATAATAATAATAATAAACTTATACTTCCACAAGTGTTAATCATCTTACACAGTATTTACAAGCATATATGCAACAGTGTGCAGTAGTCTACGTAAACTGATGTGCCTAAGTCAGAAGGAATTGCTTTAGTTTTCCTTTGAATGAATCTATATTACTGGCTTCTTTGAACTCGCTTCCCCAGAGTTGTTTTCCTCCAAATTTCAACCCACAACTGTTCAAGTCTAACTGTTACAGATATTTTATGGACGGAGGACACCAGTAATCTGGTGTGTGGATTATTTTTTTTTACCCATTTGTTTTTCCTTCCTTCGTTCTGTTATTTATATAAAAAAAAAAAATTTACTGGGAGTTGGTTCCATATCTCAGGTCCCTTTACAGAGATGGAGTTAACTTTGAGGACATACAGGCTGTTTTGTTGTCTGGTGGTGCTTTGAGTTACATGATTTACAGTAGGGAGAGAGACTGAAGATAATCTAGGTATTGATTGTGTAGTTCCTTTGAAAACTTTGCTATGTTAAAGGTTATTAGGGATATTTAACCACTCTAGTTCCTTTAAGATAGGGGTAACTTGGTCATATTTTCTAGCTCTCCCATCTACTATTTTAACAGCGATATCGTCTAGTTTTTGGACGTTAATGAGTAAAGTGTTGTTTGTTGATCCCCATATTGTAACACAGTAGTTTAAAAGGCATAGTGCAAGTAGTGGACAATGACTAGCCGAGTTAAACTATCAGAACTACTACTTATTCTGATTATATACATTAAGAACCCTGGAACCTTCTTGCTTATCTCCTTCACATGGGTGGCAAATATGATGTAGAGGTCCATATACACTCCTAAGATTTTGACGCAGGAGGAGGAGGAGGAAGAGAAAAGAAGACGAGGAAAGGAGAGGAGGAGGAAGAGGAGGGGCAGGATGAGGAGGTGTCAGAGAGGAAGAGGGAAGAGGATAATGGGAGGGGAAGAGGGTGGTGAGGTAGAAAAAGGAAGAAAAGAGAGTAAATGAAGAGTGAAAGAGAGGAAGGAAGAATGGCCAATTATTGATATTTTTCTGTTTATTTCGTTTTTCTTATTTCTGAACAGAGAGAGAGAGAGAGAGAGAGAGAGAGAGAGAGAGAGAGAGAGAGAGAGGGAGGGAGGGAGAGAGAGAGAGAGAGAGAGAGAGAGAGAGAAATAAACCTTTCCCTGAGTGAGGCATCCCAACTTAACATAAAGAAAATCGTCTGGAGAGAGAGAGAGAAAGAGAGAGAGAGGGAGGGGGAGGCGGTTGCTTGAAATTAGAAAGACAAAGATATAAGGAAGAGAGGAACACTGTATATCAGAGAGAGAGAGAGAGAGAGAGAGAGAGAGAGCACCTTTCTCTCTATGCTCTACACGTATCCCCGCCAGAACACATCATTACATACAAAAAAACAGCGATATATTGAGAGAGAGTGACGCGGGAGAGAGAGAGAGGGCGAGGGAGAGTGAGAGAGCGAGCGAGCGGGGCGGTCTCTGAGGGGAAAAAGAGAAAGAGAGCGAGGAGGGAGAGAGGGGCGAGGGGAGGGAGGGAGAGGGGAGAGAGAGAGAGAGAAGCGAAGGGGAGGGAGGGAGGGAGGACCCACCCACCCTCCAGCAGTAAAGTACAAATGGCGGGAAACTTAGTCCGAATGAATCAAGCCCACCTCGTCATCCACCTCATCCAGTCCACATTTCCAGTCCACCTAGACCCTGAATCCACATCTATCCACGGTCTATGGAGTCCCAGGATCCCGATAGATCAAGGGGTAGGGGAGAAACATAAATCGAACAGTGGGGAAATAGAGGGAGACGAATCCGAAGCCGCGGGAGGGGGAACGGACGCATCTGATATCTCATTTGCGCGCCACCCCGCCATCTTATTGCTCCCCTCATCACCGACGCGCGCCCGCCTTCTACCTCTGATATTAAACAATCGCTGTGGAGATAAGGCCTTCAGGGGTGGGTGGGGGGAGAGAAGAAGCCTGGATTTCTGAAGATGCTGAGAGCTTTTTATGGTCCTTGAGTTGGGGGGATGGGAAATGGGAGGGGGACGAAAGAGAGGATGGGGATGGTGGTAGGTAGGAAGGGGGTGTGTTTATAAGATGGTGGTTCTTTAAGAGGTTGTGAAGAGGAGGGATAGTGAGAGGAAGAGGAAGAGGAATAAGAGGAGGAAGGAGTGGATAGCATGAGATTGAAAGAGAGGGTGGGGGTGGGGGTAGGTAGGAAGGGGGTGTGTTTATAAGATGGTGGTTCTTTAAGAGGTTGTGAAGAGGAGGGATAGTGGATGAAAGAGGAAGAGGAATAAGAGGAGGAAGGAGTGGATAGCATGAGATTGAAGAAGGGGAAGGTGGGGGGAGAGGGTGTGTTCTTAAGATGGTGGTTCTTTAACGGGTTGTGAAGAGGAACGATAGTGGATGAAAGAGGAAGAGGAAAAAGGAGAGGAAGAGGAGTGGGAGAGAAGGAGGGGGAAGGAGAGGACGGGGGTAGGTGGGGTGTGTATATAAAATGGTGGTTAAAGGGTTGTGAAGAGGAAGGATAGCTGATGGGAGAGGAAAATGAAGAGGAAAGAGAAGAGGAAGAGGAGTGCATAGGGTAAAATGAACAAGAGGAGCGGAAGAAGTGGGGTGTGCATTGAAGGACTGCAGAGATGAGGTAGGATGGATGAGGAAGACGAGAAGAGGAAGAGGAAGAAGAATGGATGAGGGAAAACGAATGATGGATAGGAAAGTGGGGAACAGGAGTCGATAAAGGAAAAGTGGATGGGAGAGGAATATAAAATAAAGAGGAAGGATAGTGGAAGAGGAGGAGGAAGAGGAGTGAATGGGAAGGGGTTGGGGAAGAGAGGAGGGGTACTGAATGCAAGAGGAAGGGGAGTGACTGGGAAAGAGGAGGGGGAACGTGAAAGAAGGCATTGAAGAGTGGATAGTTTGAGAGGAAAAATAGGGAGGAAGGATAGTGGAAGAGGAGGAGGAAGAGGAGTGAATGGGAAGGGGTTGGGGAAGAGAGGGGGGGATAATGAATGCAAGAGGAAGAGGAGTGACTGGGAAAGAGGAAGAAGGAAGTGAAAGAAGGTTGGGGAGGATTGTGAAAAGAGGAAGGATAGAAGATGAAGGAGGAAGAGGAGAGGATGGGAAGGAAGATGGGAAGAGTTTTTTTTTTTTTAGGTGGGAGTAAAGATTAGGATAGTGATGATGGTGGTGATGGTAGGAGAGAATGATAGTGGTGATGGTGATGGCAGAAGAGGAGGAGGATGATGATGGTGGTGATGGTAGGAGAGAATGATTGAGGTGATGGTGATGACAGGAGAGGATGATAGTGGTAGTGGTGATGGTGATGGTGGTGGTAATGATGATGATAGTGATGATGGTAGTGATGGTGGTGATGGTGAAAATAGTGATGATGGTGGTGGTGACGGTGATGGTGGTGGAGACTGATGATGATGATGATGATAATGAAGAGGAGGAGGAGGAGGAGGAGGAAAAGTAGTAATGAGAAAGATAAGAAGAGTGAGAAGAAGAGTGAAAAAAAATATGGAAAGGAGAGAGAGACGTAACCGAATATAATAGAATGAGAGAGAGAGAGAGAGAGAGAGAGAGAGAGAGAGAGAGAGAGAGAGAGAGAGAGAGAGTTATCCATAATGTGACATGGATTTACCGTGGTTAGTATATCCAGGTTATAGTACATCTGCTATTGCTTTATTCTCTCTCTCTCTCTCTCTCTCTCTCTCTCTCTCTCTCTCTCTCTTCCCCCCAACACCTCCCCCTCCCCTCCTAGCACCTCAAATTTCTCTCCCGAAAACTTTTCTCTTCTAGGATACTTTAATGAGGAGGGAGAGAGAGAGAGAGAGAGAGAGAGAGAGAGAGAGAGAGAGAGGGGGAATAAAAGACATAGATAGATAGATAGATAGTTTGAAGTATGTGTGGATGGATGGATGTAGTTTGAGAGTGAGTGAGAGAGAGAGAGAGAGAGAGAGAGAGAGAGAATGAAAGAGAGAGAGGTAAAAAGGAGACGGGGGGGAGGGGGGTCAGAGCGTCTCCAAAAGCCCCGTTAAGACAGACACCTTCATTACTCAAGCCCTTATTTTGGCGTTATATCGGGGTCTCTCGTAATAAGGTGTTTTTCTTAAAGGGGTTGGCTTATTACGAAGACGAAATACGCGAATTTTCGTAAGATGTTCGTATTTTTGTTCGTAGTAGAGATTGGAAGCATATTTGCATTTATTAAAAGGTGTAATGATGCATTTTGTCTGCCTCTTCGTTCTCTCTCTCTCTCTCTCTCTCTCTCTCTCTCTCTCTCTCTCTCTCTCATTGTCTTCAGATTTCTTTCACTTATTTTTTTCCTTCATTCTTCTTTATACAGTCTTCTTCATTCTTCATTTTTTTTTTTTTACTCCTTCTCTCTCTCCCCTTCCTCTACCCTTCTTCCGCCTCCTTCCCCCTTCCTTTCCCCTCCTTCCGCCTCCTTCCCCCTTCCTTTCCCCTCCTTCCTTATATCCATTCTCTACCTCCTCCTCCTCCTCCTCCTCCTCCTCCTCATCCTCATCATCATCATCATCATCATCATCACATCATCATCATCATCATCATCTCCATTCCATCCTTTTTCTCTCTCCCCCTCCTCTTCCCCTTCTTTCCCCCTTTACATTTCTCTCTCCCTTTCCCTCCCTTTTCTGTCCTTTCTCTCTCCCTTCTTCTTCTCCTTTCCTCCCTTCCCATCCCTTTTTCTCTTCCTCTTTCCCTTCTTCTTTCCCTTCCCCTTTCCTCTCTCCTTTCAGTTCCTACCTTTCTTTTGTCTCCCCCTATCCCCCTCCCCTCCCCTCAACATTCACTCCCTCCATTACCCTTCTGTCACTCTCTCTCCCTTCTTACTCTCCCTTTCTGTCACCCTCTCTCTTCTTCATACTCCTCCCTCTTTCTCACCCTGTTGGCTTTCTTCCTCTTTCTCACCCTGTTGGCTTTCTTCCTCTTTCTCACCCTTTCTCCCATCTCCCGCTCTCATCCTTCCTCCCTCCTCCCTCTCCCTTTCATCTTCTCCCTCCTCCTTCATTTTTGTCTTTCTCATCTCCCTCTTTTTGTCCCTCCCTTTCTATCACCCTCCCTTCCTCCCTTTTATCATCCTATCTCCCTTCTCCCTCTTAATCACCCTTCTCTTTTCCCCCTTTTCTGTCACCCTTTCGCCTGTCTCCCTTCTTACTGTCACTATCTCTCTCTTTCTCTTCTTGCTCTTTTTCATACTCCTCTCTTTTCTTGCTCTCTCATCTTGCTCTCTTTCTCTTCTTGCTCTCTTTCTCATCTTACTCTCTTTCTCTTCTTGCTCTTTCTCTTCTTGCTCTCTTTCCTCATCTTACTCTCTTTCTCTTCTTGCTCTTTTCTTTCTCTTCTGTCTTTTTCTTCTTGCTGTCTTTCTCTTCTTGCTGTCTTTCTCTTCTTGCTCTTTCTCTTCTAGTTCTCTTCTTGCTCTCTTTCTCTTCTTGTTCTTTCTCTTCTTGCTCTCTTTCTCATCTTGCTTTCTTTCTCTTCTTGTTCGCTTTCTCATCTTGCTTTCTTTCTCTTCTTCCCTTTCTCATCTTGCTCTTTCTCGCTTTCTTTATCTGCTTCCTCTCTTTATCTACTTTGCTCACTTTCTCTTCTTCCTCTCTTTCTCTTCTTGCTCACTTTCTCTTTTTGCTCTTTTCTTGCTCTTTCTCTTCTTGCTCTTTTCTTGCTCTTTCTCTTTTTGCTACTCCTCTTCTTCCTCTCTTTCTCTTCTTCCTCTTTCTCTTCTTTCTCCCTTTCTCTTTTTCCTCTTTCTCTTCTTTCTCCCTTTCTCTTTTTCCTCTTTCTGTCCCTCCTCCTCTTCTCTTCTTCCTTCCTTTCTCTTTTTGCCCTCTTTTTCCTTCCTTTCTCTTTTTGCTCTCTTTCTCTTATTTCCCCCTCTCTCACCCTCTCTTCCTCCGTCCTCTTTGTTACCCTTAAAAGTCTCTCCTCCTTCACCCTCTCCTCCTTCACCCTCTCCTCCTTCACCCTCTCACCCTCTCCTCCTTTACCCTGCTTCCATCACACTCCTCCTTCACCCTCCCCTTCACCCTCTCCTCCTGCACCCTCTCCTCCTCCACCCTCTCCTCCTCCACCCTCTCCTCCTCCACCCTCTCCTCCTCCACCCTCTCCTCCTCCACCTTCTCCTCCTCCACCCTCTTCTTCACCCTCTTCTCCTTCACCCTCTTCTCCTTCACTCTCTTCTCCTCCTCTTCTCCTTCACCCTCTTCTCCTTCACCCTCTTCTCCTCTACCCACTCCTCCTCCACCCACTCCTCCTTCACCCACTCCTTCTTCACCCTCTATTCCTCCTCCACCCTCTTCTTCACCCTCTCATCCTTCACCCTCTCCTCCTTCACCCTCTCCTCCTTCACCCTTCTTCCATCACACTCCTTTCTTCTTCCCCTTTCAGCCTCGTTTTCTTTACTCATATTCCTCCCTCCCTCCCACCCCTCCCCTCCCCTCCCCTCCCCTCCCCTCCCCTTAGACACAGGTGGGGTGGGACATAACAAGGCAGTTTGACTAAGGTGTTAACAAGGTGTCCCCTCCCCCCTCCCCCAACCCCCTCACCCAACCCCCTCACCCTCCCCCAACCCCCTCACCCTCCCCCCACCCCCACCCTCCCCCCTCCCCCCTACCCCTTCACCACTACCCTCACCCTAACCCCACCCCCTCCCCCACCCCACTGTACACTCATATACCCTGCAACATGATCCGCCCCACCACCCCCACCCGCCTCCCTCCACCCTCACTCTCCCTTACCTTCCTTATTTCACGCCCTCATTTTTTCCTCATTATATCCTCCCTTTTTTTTTCTCCTTATTTTCCTCCCTATTTTTTCCTTATTTTCTTCCTTATTTTTCATTTTTTCCTTATTTATTTCATTATTTCTTTTTATTTTTCCTTATTTTCCCCTAATTTTCCCTCCTTATTTTCCCCTCATTTTTCCTCATTTTCCTTATTTTCCTCATTTTCTCTCCTTATTTTTTCCTCCTTATCTTTCCTTATTTTTTCCTCCTTATCTTTCCTTATTTTTCCTCCTAATTTTTCCACCTTATTTCTTCCCTTATCCAGTAGAAATTTTCCTGATTTTTTTTCATACCTTATTTCTCCTTATTTTGGCCCTTTTTTCTTATTTTTTT
Organism: Coenobita brevimanus; assembly: GCF_032717465.1. Classification (NCBI taxonomy): domain Eukaryota; kingdom Metazoa; phylum Arthropoda; class Malacostraca; order Decapoda; family Coenobitidae; genus Coenobita; species Coenobita brevimanus. Next base: position 4,087,593 of record NC_137034.1, read on the forward strand.
CCCATATTAAATTTCATCTTTCCTTCTTCCTTACATCATCTTTAACTACTACTTCCTCCATCTTCCCTACCTTATTATTTCCCATCTTCTTTTCCGTATTATTTTCTTCATCTTATTTTTATGCCTTATTTTCCCTCCTTTATTTCCTACGTCTTTATTTTTCCTTATTAAACGGGATTTTCTTTATTTGCCCTTATTTCCTGCCTGCTTATTAATCCGTATTTTCTATCCTTAACAGATTTTCCTACCTAATTAGTCTGTCTATCTGTCTGTCTATCTGTCTATCTGTCTGTCTTTTTATCTTTCTCTCTGTCTGTCTGTCTGTCTGTCTCTCTCTCTCTCTCTCTCTCTCTCTCTCTCTCTCTCTCTCTCTCTCTCTCGTTAATTTCCTTCCTCCTCTCTCCCTCTCTCTTTCACTCACTTCTTTCCTCTCTCACTTTCTTTTCTTTCGGTAAATTGGCTGTAAAAGATAATGAGGTGCTTTGGAGTAATGGGGGGAGGGGGAAGGGGGAGGAGGGAGGGGAAAAAGGGAGGAGGGAGGATTGAGACAGGACGAGGTGAAAAAGGAGAGAGAGAGAGAGAGTAAAGAGAGGAATGTGTGTGTGTGTGTGTGTGTGTGTGTGTGTGTGAGAGAGAGAGAGAGAGAGAGAGAGAGAGAGAGAGAGAGAGGAGGGGGGGAGGGGGTAGACAAACACAGGCTCGTCTCATAACTCCTGCATCTCCTCCCTCCCTCCCTCCCTCCCTTTCTTTCCTCCTTCCCTCCCTTCCGCCCGTTCTTTCCTCCCTCCCTCGCTTTCTTCTCCCTTTGCTCTCTTCCTTTCCACCCTCCCTTCCCTCTCTCCCCTCCCTTTCCTCCTGTCTCTTCATCCCTCTTTCCCTCCTTCCCTTCCCTCCTTCCTTCCTTCTATTTCTCTCTTTTTCTCTTCTCTTCCTCCCTCCCTTTTTATTTTTTACTTCTCTCCCTCTTTCCTCCCACCCTTTCTCTCCATTCTCCCTCCCTTCTTTCCCTTCCTACTTCCTTCCCACATTTCCTCCTTCATGCTCTCTCTCTCTCTCTCTCAAGTATGTATGGAAGGAAGGAGTGATCGAACAGGTGGTGAGAGAGAGAGAGAGAGAGAGAGAGAGAGAGGAGGTGGACGAATAGTGAAAAAGTGAGTGAAGGAAGAGGTAAGATGAATGAGAGAGAGAGAGAGAGAGAGAGAGAGAGAGAGAGAGAGAATGAAGAAAATCGTCTGGTAGGGGCAAGAATTAGCTTTAGAATTAGGTCATCGTACTGAAAGGGCTACAGGTGTTGCTTTCTTCCTTTTTTATTGTTTTTCTTCCTCTTCCTGTTTCCTCCCCACCCCCTCCTTTCCCCCTCCGTTCCCCTCCCTCTTCTCTCACCTTCTTCTCTCCCTCTTCTCTCACCTTCTTCTCTCCCTCTTCTCTCACCTTCTTCTCTCCCTCTTCTCTCACCTTCTTCTCTCCCTCTTCTCTCACCTTCTCTCCCTCTTCTCACACCTTCTTCTCTCCCTCTTCTCACACCTTCTTCTCTCCCTCTTCTCACACCTTCTTCTCTCCCTCTTCTCACACCTTCTTCTCTCCCTCTTCTCTCACCTTCTCTCCCTCTTCTCACACATTCTCTCCCTCTTCTCTCACCTTCTTCTCTCCCTCTTCTCACACCTTCTTCTCTCCCTCTTCTCACACCTTCTTCTCTCCTGCTTCCCTCACTCCTCTCATCTTGTCACTCTTCTCCCTTCCCCATCCCCTTCTTCCCACCTCTTCCCGTCTCCCCGCCTTGATCTTTCTCTTCCTTATTTCCGTACCTACCCACTCATCCCACCTCCCACACCCTTCCTCCTCCCCTCTCTCCGTCCCTCCTCTTCTCTCTCTCCTTCTTCCCCCGTACCACATCCTCTTCCCCTCCCTCCCACTCCCAGTCATCTCCCCCTCCCCTCATTCCCCATTTTATTTTGTTTCTCACCCTCATTCCCCCCTCTCCCTTCTGCTTTTCTCCCCTCTCCTCCTCTCCCCTTCCCTCCCACCCCCTCCCTTTCCCTCCCCTTCTCCCCTGGCCTCCCCCTTCCTCTCCCCCGCCCTCCCCCACCAACAATATGAATATGAAACTGATTTAATATTGAGTCCCTCTGTCGACATCTTGGTTCTGAGTGATCCTAAGTTTTAATGCAATATCCTTCTCACTCTGTTTGGCTAGAGAGAGAGAGAGAGAGAGAGAGAGGGAGGGAGGGAGAGAGGGAGAGAGAGGGGCTGTGTGAGTAAAGTGTATGATTTTGACAGTAGTGTGCAGATTGAGAGTGAGTGAGTGCTGTTCATGGGTGTGTGTGTGTGTGTGTGTGTGTGTGTGTGTGTGTGTGTGTGTGTGTGTGTGTGCCGTTACTTACATGTCACTAGCTAATATTACTGTCCTCCTCTTATGATATTACGTTGCCTCTATCGGTGGTGGTAGCGGTGGTGGTGGTTGTAGTAGTTGTGGTGGTGGTATTGTGGTAACTGTGGTGGTGGTATTGTGGTAACTGTGGTGGTGGAGATGGTCGTTGTGATGGTGGTTGTATGGGCGGTGGCGGTGATGTGGTGGTACAGGTGGTGGTGGTAGTGGTAGTGATGGTGGTCGTAGGGTTTGTTGTGGTTGTGGTGGTGGTAGAGTTTGATGTGGTTGTGGTGGTGGTTTATAGAGATATTGATGGTAGTTATTATGGTGGTGGTTGATGTGGTAGTTGTGGTGTGGTTGATGATGATGATGATGATGATGATGATAGGTGAAAAACGGAAGGGAGGAAGGGGAGAGGGGGAGTTGGGAAGGAGAAGTGGGAGGAAGAGATGAGATATAAACGGAGGGACGGGAAGCAAGGAGAGAGAGAGAGAGAGAGAGGTTAGGAGGAGAGAATGGAAGGGAAGATGACAAAGGAGAGGTGAAGGAGAGAAGAAAGAAGAGGAGGGGGAACGAAGGGAGGGGAGGGTGAGGGGAAGGGAAGGAGGAGGGAGAGGGGAGAGGGGGGATTGGGGAGGGGAGAGGGGGGATTGGGGAGGGGAGAGGGGGGGTTGGGGAGGGGGGAGGGGCATCGTCTGCAAGGGAGTGATAAGATTTGCCGACTTCACCACCGTCTTCTCTGTTCTCCCTCATAAACCCGCCTCTCTCTCTCTCTCTCTCTCTCTCTCTCTCTCTCTCTCTCTCTCTCTCTCTCTCTCTCTCTCTCTCTCTCTCTCTAACACATTTTAAATTCTTTCTAAGACTTCATCCTTCCATACTTCCATCTTTATACTTTCCTTTTTCCTTTCTTATTAATTTTGCCTCATAATTTTCTATATTTACTCTCAGAGGGCTTGGGGGGTTGTGGAGAGCCTTCATACAGCACTATCCTTGTCTTATCCTTCGCCCAATAGAGGAACACTACTCGTTAGGTCCGCAAGGTCTGCGTATTTATGTAACTTCTTTTTCTCTCTCCTGTGTCTCTTATTTTAACATTATTTTTTCTCCCTATTTCCAGTCTTTAGTGTTTCCTTCTCTCTCTCTCTCTCTCTCTCTCTCTCTTGCACCACACCCCCCCCGTGGAGAGGTGGAGGTTGGAAGGATATTAAAGACAGACTTCAATCCTCCTCTCCTGCAAATTATTCTCTCTCTCTCTCTCTCTCTCTCTCTCTCAAAAAATCGTCCCGCAGCACCAAAAATAGACCAAAAAAACACACTGAAAAGGTAAACGTGCTATTTTTTCAGATAGGCTAGTCACGAAGAAGTGCATTTGACCCCCCCCCAAAAAAAATAGCCCAATATATATAGGCATCTAAAAAAAAAATTCAAAAATCGACTCAGATGAATAAAATCGTCTTGGGGTGATGGGAATGGAGTGCTAGAGTTACCCCGTCCGTTGAGGGGGTTTATGACCGGGGTTTTAGCATCTCCAAGGGTCCTATATAGAGTCCCTGTCAGCTGAGGAAAATCGTCTGGCTGTAGATTTATTAACAGAAGAGTTGACCGGAGCTTGAAGGAGTTAATATTTGTTTTGACTCTTTTTACTGTCTCTTTTTGCTCTTTTTTTTACTTTCTCTTTTCGCTCTCTTTTACTCTTTTCGCTCTCTTTTACTCTTTTTGCCCTCTTTTACTCTTTTTGCTCTTTTACTCTTTTTGCTCTTTTACTCTTTTTGCTCTTTTTTACTCTTTTTGCTCTTTTTTTTTAACTCTTTGCTCTTTTTTAACTCTTTTTGCTCTTTTTTTAACTTTTTGCTCTTTTTTACTCTTTTTGCTCTTTTTACTCCCTCTGCTTTTTTTTTATCTTTGTTTTTACTTTTTTTTTTACTTTTTGCTTTTTTAAAATCTTTTTGCTCTTTTACTCTTTTTTGCTCGGCTCTTTTTTACTCTTTTTGCTCTTTTTTTTACTCTTTTTGCTCCATTGTACTCTGCTCTTTTTTTTTTACTGTTTTTGCTCTCTACTATTTTTGCTTTTTTCCTACTTTTTGCTCTTTTTTACTCATTCCTCTTTTTTTTTTACTCTTTTTGCCACTCTTTTCACTCGTTTTTACTTTTTTGCTCTTTTTACTCTTTTTTGCTCTTTTTACTCTTTTTTGCTCTTTTTTTCTCTTTTTTTTACTTTTCACTCTTTTTTTCTCGCTCTTTTTCTCTTTCTGCTCTTTCTTACTCTAACATGGCCTAAAACTGCCATATTTCCATCGTCAATGCTGAGTTGTATTTCAAACACTTGGCTGGTGCTTGTCACGAAGAAGTGCTATGGACTTGAAGTGACGATGTAACTGCCTTTTTATGACACTGAGCTCATCCTTTCCTCCGTACCCCCCCCCCCAGCTCTCCCCCTTTCCTCCTTCCTTCTCTTACCTCCCTTATCTCCTTTTCCTCCTCCCCCCTCCCTCCACCTCTCTCACCTCTCTCCATCCCTACCATTTCTCCCAGTCCTCTCACCCACATTTTCCCCTCCTTCCCGCCTCCCCTCCTTCCCGCCTCCCCTCCTTCCCTCATCCACCCTTTTCCCCTCCCCTTTACCCTCTTCCCCTCCCTCCCACCATCTTCCCCTCCCTTTTTCACCTCCCCCCTCCCTCCCTTCCTTTCTCCTTCCCTCTGTCTCTCATGCCATTCTTTTCCTAACTCCTTCTCTCTCTCCCTTCTCTCCTTACCTCCCTTCATGTGCGTATCTTAACTCCCTTTTACCTCTTAAACCTTTTCTTTCTCACTTACCTGCCTTTCCATCAGTGCTATCCTCCTTCCTTCCTTCTCTCCCTTCTTCCGTGCCTCCCTCCCTCCTTCTCCCTTCTTCCGTGCCTCCCTCCCTCCTTCTCTCCCTTCTTCCGTGCCTCCCTCTCTCCTTCTTCCCCCTCGTCTTTCCTTCCATTTCCCCTCCCATCCACCTCTTCCCACCATCACATCCACAATACTCCCCCTTCCCCCTTAACTCTTCTCCTTTGCTCTCCCTCCTCTTCCTCCTCCTCCCCCTTCCCCTGTCTTTCCCTCCTCGTTCACTCCCTCCTTCCATTTACTCCTTCCCACCTCCTGTCTCTCTCTCTCTCTCTCTCTCTCTCTCTCTCTCTCTCTCTCTTTCCCCCTTTTGCTATCCCCCCTCCTCTCCCTCTGCTGTCCTTCCTCCCTTCTTCCACTCTTCACCTCCCTCCCCTTTTCCTTCCTTACCAACCACTTCTCTTCCCACCTCCCCCTCCTTTCCTCCCTCTCACTCACTTCTCCCAATCTCATTTTCCTCCCTCTTTCCCTTCCTTCCTTACATTTACTCCTTCCCACTTCCTCCATCCCTCCCCCTTCCCTTCTCTCTCTCATTTCCACGTCTACTTCCTTTGCTATCCCCTCTTTCTCCCTCCTTTGCTATCCCCTCTTCCTCCCTCCTTCCCTCCCTTCTTCCCTTCCTTCCCTCCTTCCTTCCCTTCATTTTCCTTCCTCTGTCCCTTCCTTCCATTTACTCCACCCCTCCCCATCCTTTCGATTCCCACTTTCGTCCCTTTTGCTACCCCTCCCTCCCTCCCTCTCTCCCTCCCTTCCCTCCCTCCCTTCCTCCGTCCCTCTTTCCTCCGTCTCTCCCGTGTGTGGTGTCGTCAGGGCGGGGATGAAGAGTCAACACTCCCCAAAATGAACTTTCTCTCCGTCGCCATCTTGAACACCCTCACGTCATTATTGCTCTCTCTCTCTCTCTCTCTCTCTCTCTCTCTCTCTCTCTCTCTCTCTCTCTCTCTCTCTCTCTCTCTCCTCTCCTCTCTTCCTTCCTTCCTTCCAATTCATAACAAAAACTCTTAGCAAATCACCCTCCCCAGTTCAACGGCGAAGCTCAACGTTAAAATATTACAGAAAAAAAAAAAAATCTTTCAAATTAGTTTCTTTGATGTTCTAGAGAGAGAGAGAGAGAGAGAGAGAGAGAGAGAGAGAGAGAGAGAGAGGACTTTGAAAGGACTTGGACATTTTAGAGTGATAGAGTATTGATTTATTTGGCTCCTAGGACTCACTCTTGCCTCCTAGGACTCACTTTTCCTAGGACTCACTCTTGGCTCCTAGGACTCACTCTTCCTAGGACTCACTCTTCCTAGGACTCACTCTTGGCTCCTAGGACTCACTCTTCCTAGGACTCACTCTTCCTAGGACTCACTCTTGGCTCCTAGGACTCACTCTTCCTAGGACTCACTCTTCCCTCCTAGGACTCACTCTTCCTAGGACTCACTCTTCCCTCCTAGGACTCACTCTTCCTAGGACTCACTCTTGGCTCCTAGGACTCACTCTTGCCTCCTAGGACTCACTCTTGGCTCCTAGGACTCACTCTTGCCTCCTAGGACTCACTCTTGGCTCCTAGGACTCACTCTTGGCTCCTAGGACTCACTCTTGGCTCCTAGGACTCACTCTTGCCTCCTAGGACTCACTCCTGGATGAGAAAAATCATCTGGTATGACTGGTTAATTGACTGCTAGAGTTCTCCCAAGGATGAGAGGGTTAATGGTGAAAGTCTTAAGATTCTGGCCCCTACAGGTTTGTCGTCATGTATCTATCAGTGTTTATTTCTCTCTCTCTCTCTCTCTCTCTCTCTCTCTATCAATCTATCTATCTATCAAACACCCTTCCCAGTGTACTGTATATCTAAGACAGTATTTTTCCTTATCATTTACCTTTCATGTTTTATTAAGATGCTTTGTAAGTGAACCAAGAGGGAAAGTCTTCATTATCTATTTTCCTGTCTATCAGTACTTAATCTATCCGTCAGTCTGTCTATCTGTATGTCTATCTATCTATCTATCTATCTATCTATCTATCTATCAATCTGTCTATCTGTCAGTTTGTCAGTCTGTCAGTCTGTAATGAAAACCCATTATTATAAGTCAGTCTGTCTGTCTGTAATTAAAATGCTAGTATTACAACTATCTATCTATATATCTATCTATCTGTCTGTCTATATATCTATCCGTCTGTCTGTCT
>NC_137034.1:4100000-4105000 GCF_032717465.1 Coenobita brevimanus
TGCGCCCTGAGAGGTGAAGATAGGTCATGGAAGGTAGGAAAGGGTAGGGCAAGGGAGGGCAGGGTAGGTGAGAGGGTAGGTGAAAACCAGGAGTGGATGTTAAGGTGCGACAAGGCAGGCGAAGGAGTAAAGGTGTGGTAAATAAACTAACTGTCTTATGGTAATGTTTTTGTGTTATAGGCAGAATAGAGGTGGTGAGGTGATGTGATGGTGTGACTGACTGTGTGGAGATGCCGTAGAAGGGTTGGCAGTGTGGTGTACTGGTGTGGTGGTGGCAGGCAGTGAGGCGGTGTGGTAGTGTAGTAGGCAATTTGGTGGTGTACTAGACAATGCATTAGTGTGGTGGAGTGACTTTGTGGTGGGGTGGTTGTATTGGTATGTGGTGTGGTTGACGGTATTGGTGTGGCGGTAGTATTAGTAAAAAGTGTGGTAGACAGTATATGTGTGGTGGTAGTGGTAGTGGTGTGGTGGTTGTAGTGGTGTGTGTTTTGTGGTGGTGGAGTAGCTAGCAGGAATTTCAGTGAAGCAAAGAGTTTGGGAGAGGCAGACAGCAAGTTAGAGCAATGTGTATCAAAGCGAAAGACACCACGCATTTCACGAGAGGCAGAGGCGAAAGGGAGAGCAGTGGCGGCAGGACAGAGTAGGGCGAGGCATGACAGGGTAGGACAGGGCAGGGCAGGGCAAGGCAGGGGATACAGGAACAGGGCAGGGTAGGACTGGGCGAGACAAGGCTGTATTTACATAGTGTCTTAGGACGATATGGATGGATCAGTATAGACAGATTAGTGTTTATTTTTTTATGTATATGTGTTTATAAGTTCCGTACTTGGCGTTGTCTGAAAACAATAAATAGAGGCAGAAGTGAGGCGAAAGCAACTGTTTTTCAGGATACGATGCGGGGAAAACTTAGAGTAGAAGGCTTTTAAAAATATAAATCACTGGAATGAAATGAAAGGAATTTGGCTCTTATGTTGTATTTGTAGTTTTCTTGGAGGGAACAAATCTTGCAGTCTTCTGGCCTTTGGTTCCTTCTTCCTTGAAAAAAAAAAAAATCGTATGGAGACGTTATCATTCTTAAGGTGGAGAAGAGAGCATAGAGCTTTCAGGACAGATGAGCTGAGACAGGGTATGATACGGTGTGCGTGGGGGAGATGAGAGGGAGGGTAGGGGGGTGAGGTGGTGGGTAGCGGGGTGATATCGCGCGTGCCACGTACCCCGCCCACTTTAATATGCAAACTAGCCCTCGCTCGTGTCACCGCCCCTCCCCACACCACCCTCCTCTATGCAAATAACCACATGCTTGGAAAAAAGAGGAGCTGCCCGTAAAGAGGAGAGCTGGGGGGTTGGAAGAGGGGGAAGGGTGGTGGTGTGACGCGTGGATCTGATGGGGGGGAGAGGAGACACACGGGTGGGATGGATTGGGGTGGGTAGGGGGTGGTAGGTGTGGGAAGGAAGGGGAGGGAGACGCGTGGATGTGAGTGGTGTGTGTGGGGGAGAAAAAATGAGGAAAGGGGAATTGGGAAGAGGGGAATAAAGGGTTGGAATGGGAGTTGGGGAAAGGAGACATGCAGATGTGGAGGTGTGGGGAGGAGGTGAGGAGGGGGAGAGGATGACCTGGTTCTGGATGGGGTGTGTGGAGGGAAGAAATGTAGTAGGGATGAAGGGGGAATCTGGGTGAGGGAGAGGGGGAGAAAGGGTTGGGTGAGGGGAGAGGTAAAGGAGGGAGGAAAAGTAATGAATCAGGGTGAAGGGTGAGAGGAGAAATGAAAGAGAGAGTGATAAAGGATTGGGGTGAGAGAGAGGAGGGAAGGAGTAAAGAAGGGAAGGAAAATAATGGGGGAGAGAGAGAGAGAGAGAGAGAGAGAGAGAGAGAGAGTGAAGGGTGGGGGTGAGGGGTGAGGAGAGAAAGAGTAAAGGGTGGGGGGGGGGATCTGCAGCTGAGTACCGTGACTGACTGGCTACGGCGGCACCCTTAGGGGTGAGGGGGGTGAGGGAAGGAAGGTGTGGTGGTGGCAGGGTAGTTGTGGTAGTGGCAGAGGTGGTGGTGGCGACAGGGGATTGTGGTGGTGGTGGTGGTGACGGGATTGTGGTGGTGGTGGCGACAGGGGATTGTGGTGGTGGTGGTGGCGACAGGGGATTGTGGTGGTGGTGGTGGCGATAGGGGATTGTGGTGGTGGTGGCGACAGGGGATTGTGGTGATGCTGGTGACAGGGGATTGCGGTGATGGTGGTAGCGACAAGGTAATGATGGAAACAGAGGTGGAAATGATGGCAGTGGAAATGACAGTCCATTATTAAAAGTGAGTCCACGCAAGTTTAAACAAAATCCTAATTAGTGATGTCATTATTGGAATACCTGTAATTATCAGATGTAATTAACCTGCATCCCATTATAAAGGTGTAATCAGCATCATATGTTGCAGAATTCATCGTCAAATATTGGGGGCTTTTTCACATTCTCAATTTCCTATACTCCTTCTACGTTCAGCTGGCCTAATTTTTCGTCCTTTTGCGGGTTCACGTAGCTCAGTGCCAGAAAAAACAATACTACGACTCCGCATCCTTGCCATAGCACTTCTTCGTGACTAGCACCACATTCTAGTGTTAATCTAGGGTTATAACTCAGCGTACAAGATGGATAGATGGCAGTTTTAGGCTAAGTTAGAGTAAAAAAGTGTATAGTACATATTTATTCAAGTCAAACCTCCAGTCTTTAAAACGCAGTGTGTCCAGGCATCTCGAAATGAACGGAACTTGAATTTGTCTCCCTGTTATTTTGTTCTTGTTCTTTCTTGGAACAGTCTTGCGGGTTTCTGGCCTTTGGTTCCTTCTTCCTTTCACACACACACACACACACACACACACACACACACACACACACACACACACACACACACACACACACACACACACACACACACACACACACACAAGGAGGCCGATACTGATCATAGTGTATATATTAACCTTTTATCGTTGAAAGAAATATACACAGAAGACAAAAATTCGGCTAATATTTCACTTCCACTATTCACTGTCCTCTGATGGATATTATCACCAAGATGAAGGAGACTTGGTATGATTTTCTTTTATATATAATTTGGGAAGGAAGTGAGAGTCATGGACTAAGGCCCGTTTTCGTCGGGTGAGACTCCCTAACATCTCTTCCTTAGCGATTTATTTTCCAAACTACATATTAATATCACCCTGGTTTGCTTCTTATGTCATTTCGTTATCGACATAGGTTGCATGGACAACACACAAGAATATAGTAAGGGAGGAGAATCAGGGATAAATCGGTAAGGAAGAGGTGTTAGTAAGCTTCCTAACTGCACGAGAATATAGTAGAGGAGGAGAATCAGGAATAAATCGGTAAGGATGAGGTGTTAGCAAACTGAACAACACACAATAATATGATAACGAAGCCAAATCAGAAATAAGTCGGTAAGAAAGAGGTGTTAGCAAACTGAACAACACACAAGAATATAGTAACGGAGCAGAATCAGGAATAAATCGGTAAGGAGGAGGTGTTAGCAAACTGAACAACACACAAGAATATAGTAACGGAGCAGAATCAGGAATAAATCGGTAAGGAAGAGGTGTTAGTAAGCCTCCTAGCCGCACAACAACACAGCCTTAAGTGTGAAATAACCTAACCATTTCTTTTTCCCATCTACTCTCGGAGCAAGACTGGGAGAGAAAAATTATGCATATGGTTTTGGTTGTCACTTGGTCTTTGATTCTGGACCTTATTAGCGTGTGTGACATATGGGGCGGAGTCACACGGCGCCTGAATACACTGCGTGGAATTGTAGTGCGATTAGGAAGCTCACTAACACCTCTTCCTTACCGGTTTAGTTTTGCTTCTGCCTCGTTACTGTATTGTGTGTTGTTCAAGCAGGTTCTGTCCAGGTTAGAAAGATGTAAGAAGTAGAGAAGAGGAAATTAATGAGTAGTTTGGAAGATAAATCGCTAAGGAATAGGTGCTAGGGAATACTAGACAGAAATTCACTACTCCTTTACCGTTGTTGACTTTGGTCGGTATCGTTATAAGAGGAAGCTCCCTAACACCTTTCCCTAAGCGATTGCCTCACACTGCCACACCTCACACTGCCACACCACACAATATTACACCACACAATATTACACCACACAATATTACACCACACACTACCACACTACACACAATCACACCTCACATCACCACACCACACATTGCCACACCACACATTGCCACACCACACATTGCCACACCACACATTGCCACACCACACATTGCCACACCACACATTACCACATTACGCACTGCCACACCGCACACTGCCACACCACACAAGACCACACCACACAAGACCACACCACACATTACCACACCAAACATTGCCACACCACACACACACACACACACACACACACACACACACACACACACACACACACACACACACACACACACACACACACACACACACACACACACACACACACACACACACACACACACACACACACACACACACACACACACACACACACCTCCCCTCTTCTACTGCATAGAGACATTTTTTAACGCCCCGTAGATTTTTTTTTTCTCAATATCTGAATACTTGGCCTAAGCAGAGAGAGAGAGAGAGAGAGAGAGAGAGAGACAGACAGACAGAGAGACAGAGACAGACAGACAGACAGACAGAGAGAAAGAGAGAGAGAGAGAGAGATGCTAGCTCTGATAGAATTCAAGAGTTATTTAAACCATGAAGGGGTTAAGTTGATAGGAAATTTTAGTATAAGTTAATAAGCGAGTCTGGATAGCGTGTTTATTATTATTATTATTATTATTATTATTATTATTATTATTATTACTACTACTACTACTACTACTTTTACTACTACTACTACTACTACTACTACTACTACAACTACTATTATTTTTATTTATATATTTTGGGAGACCGTATAGAAAATGGAATGGAGTGGAAGAAATTATTGTGAGTGAAGGTGTGT
>NC_137034.1:4110000-4112500 GCF_032717465.1 Coenobita brevimanus
CACTGAGATGGTTTGGCCATGTGGAGAGGATGGAGAATGAGAGACTTAAGAGGAGAGTGTATGTGAGTGAGGTGGAGGAGGGGAGAGGGAGGGGGAGGCCAAGGATGAGATGGAGGGATGGAGTGGAGAGGTATATGAGAGAGGGGGGTGTGAGCTGGGAGCAGGGCAGTGAAATGGCGGGGGACAGGGCGACATGGAGGCGATTTGTTTGTGGTCACCCCTTACGGGATTAAGGCGTCTGGCAATAGATAGATAGGACACTCCTACTAGCACTCCTTCCCATTCGTACTTAGCCAGCATGGGTAGGGATTAATTTCGTCTACCACTCTTCCGTTGAAATCTGTTCGTGAATTGCTCTCCATGTCGACTGAGTTACATTTACAGTATGTTTAGCACAACTACACCCTTGTCACGTTAACTTGGCCTAAAATTGCCCTTTCTCCATCGTGAATGCTTAGTTGTAACAGCAGATTAGCAATAGAATGTGATGCTATGAAAGGGATGTAGAGCCATAGCATTTTCTTTTTCTGCCACTTAGCTATGTGAAATATGCTGCAAGAGGACTAAAATCAGGGCCAACTTAAGGTAAACAAGGTGTAGAAGTAATTGTACCACACACACACACAACACAGTACACCATTTACACCTGAGCTCACACCTCTTTTCACACTGCCCTCACTGTCACAACATCCCCTTAACTCCCTACCCACGATAACCATCTCATTCAGACTTTGCCATTGAGACGGATTGCAGGAGGGAGCTGGGAGGGTGAGGGAGAGGGAGGGTAGTGGGTCAGGGTGTGTTTGTGTTGTAAGGGTGGGACAGGGTATGGGAGGAGATAAAAGGGTGTAAAAAAGGTTTGAGATAAGGGTGATTCATTTAGGTTGAATTAGATTGCAAGATGGTGTGAGGAGGGTGAATGTATGTGGGGGATTGTGGGTTGGGTATTTTTGTGTTGTGGGTAGGTGTGGGGTGAGGCAGGGCAGGGTGTGTGTGTGTGTGTGTGTGTGTGTGTGTGTGTGTGTGTGTGTGTGTGTGTGTGTGTGATGGAGGGGGATGAAAAGGGTGTGAAGTGAGATTGAAATTGATGCTGTGCAGTTGAGACAAATTGCAAAAGAGGTGGTGGTTGTTATTGTTATTGGTGGTGGTGGTGGTGGTGGTGGTGGTAGTAAAGGAAGGGACTAAGGTAATGGGGTAGGCTGTGTTTACGTTGTGGGTAGGGATGGGGTGAGGCCTTAGGGGAGTTGAAAAGGGTATGAAAAGAAGCTGGAATTGAGGCGCTGCTATTGAAACGAACTGCAGTGTGGTATGGTAGGGGGAGGGGGATTTTGGGTAGGGTATATTTGTGTTGTGGGTTGGGGTAGGGCGGGGCAGGGCGGGGCACTGGGGGTGTAGGAGGGTGAAATGAAAAGCTTATGAAAAGAGGTTTGAGATGAAGAGGAGCGGGAGAGGGGTGGGAATGGCATAGCGTAGGATTGTGTAGGGCTGTGTAGGGTTGGGTAGGGTATGCAAATTAACACTTCCTGCTGTCACCACGTGCCCCATCCATGCCCCTAGGCCTCTGGTACGTGCCCCTGTGTTATGAAGGGTCCACCGCTAATTTGAATAGACGCATGCCAATCCTCGCCTTCCCTTTTATGAGCGCGCGCCCTCCTCTTAAATGGCCATTGCTTGAGAGGCCTGGCGTGGAGGGGTAGACTCAGCCTTCGATGGTTGAAATTGGCTGTGCTGTTTTATCCTTACTAATGCAGGCCTTTACTTTTATCATTAACCTGAGAACTAATACCAATCACACAAGGCTCAAAACTTGCAAAAAAATGCCAATTACATCAAAAAAATAGGCAAAATAGGGCCATAATCAAGATCCCTTCATTCCAAGATGCAAGAACACAAAAGACTGGAGGTCGTACGCACAGGGATATCCAGACTGAGAAAGATAGTTTTTAAGCAGCTACACATATCAAGGACTGAAAGTGCAGGTTAACTAAATGCATCAAAGACTTGGGTTCGTATTCCCGTTGATTAAAGAAGCTCCCAAACGCCTCTTCCTTAGCGATTTATTTTGGATATGGATGGTTAATATCCTCTTGTACAATATTTATGCATGGTGATATTGGAAGGATTTATGCAACACGGAAGAGGACAGTAAGGTGTAATAAGCAAAATAAATCGCTTAGGGAGAGAGAGAGAGAGAGAGAGAGAAACCAGCTCATTAGCCTGTGACGTACTGCCCTGGGTACTTATTTATGACCGTGTGGGGGGGACGCTGTTGTGACGTAATGACCACACGCGTGACGGTGACGCTAGGCCCACCGTCATTCATTCATATCCCCGTCACATTTATCTCGTATTCATGTGCTATTCATTTGGCGGCTCTTTTATGCACGTTAATAGAGAGCTGTGGTGAATGCTGGTTTGTAGTTCATTTATCTGAGAGAGAGAGAGAGAGAGAGTGTGTGTGTGTGTGTGTGTGTGTGTGTGAGAGAGAGAGAGAGAGAGA
>NC_137034.1:4115000-4117500 GCF_032717465.1 Coenobita brevimanus
TCCTCCCCCACACCCCTCCTCTTCCCCCACATCCCTCCTCTTCCCCCACACCCTCCTCTTCCCCCACACCCTCCTCTTCCCCCACACCCTCCTCTTCTCCCCAACACCCTCTCTTCTTTCACCCCCATTCCTCCCTGCCACACCCTTCCTCCCACATCATCCAACATCCCATCCACATTCCTGCCTTCTCTCATCCCCCTAGCTCTTCCTCTGACCACACTTCCCCCCCCACTCCCTCCATCTATCTCCATCTCTCTTCCCCTCCTTCTTCCTCTTTCCTTCCTTCCCCCCATATCCCCTCCATACTTCCCCCTACCCCCTGCTGCTCCTCTTGTCTCCCTCCCCATTTATTCCCCCTCCTTCCCCCTCTTTCCATACACCTTCCTCAAACACCACAATATTTGATCCATTTCTTCCCCTCCTCCCTGTCTTACGTTCCCCCTTCCTCCCACATCCCCCTTCCTCCCACATCCTCCTTCACATTATTCCCCCCATCTTCCCCTCCCCAACTTCTTCCCTCACCTCCATACCTGTCTTCACCTCCACTCTCTCTCTCTCTCTCTCTCTCTCTCTCTCACACACACACACACACACACACACACACACACACACACACACACACACACACACACACACACACACACACACACACACACACACCTGGCCCCTTACCTTTCCTCATCTCCCCTCTCCCCTCACCTGTCTTCATCCCCCCCTTCTTCCCCTCACACCTGACTCCTCACCTGTCTTCCCCTCTTCCCTCATCTTCACTCCTACCTCCCCCACCTCTCCTTCTCCCCTCATCTTCTTCACCCCCCACCTTCCTCCCTCTCTGTCTCCCCTCCCCCTCCTCTCCCCATGAAGGAGGGGGGGAGGCTAAAGATCACCTCCGGCCCATAATGATAAAACTCTTCGCAAACTGTAATGACACCCCGCTACCAGGATGATAAACTCTCCCCTCACTCTCCCCCCTCACTCTCCCCTCACTCTCCCCTCACTCTCCCCTCACTCTCCCCCCTCACTCTCCCCTCACTCTCCCCTCACTCTCCCCTCACTCTTCCCCTCACTCTTCCCCTCACTCTCCCCTCACTCTTCCCCTCATTCCTCTTCTCCCTGCACACTCCTCTTCCCCCCACTCTCTTTCTTCTTTCACCCCCTTCCTCCCACATCATCCCACATCCAAAATCCCTTCCACATTCCTGTCTTCTCGTTTCCCCCTGCCTCTCACATCACACTTGTCCAGAGAGAGAGAGAGAGAGAGAGAGAGAGTGATGAATCTGTCCACTTTTCCTTCCACCACTTGGGTCCATCTGGTCCAGGGGAGGGCGTGAGGATTAGGGTTGGGTGGGTCCAGACTAACTCTCTTTCCCTTGCCCCTGCTCATCTTCCCTGCCCTCTCCCCCTGCACTTTCCCCCTGCACTTTCCCCTTGTTCTCTCCCCCTGCCCTTTCCCCCTGCCTTTCCCCCTGCCCTTTCCCCCTGCCTTTTCCCGTGCCCTTTCCCCCTGCCTTTTCCCCCTGCCAGCCCCCTTTGTCACCTCTGCAGTCTTCAGCTTCTTTTCTCCTGCTGCCTCCTCCTTCCCCTGTTTTCTTTTTCCCCTGCTTCCCCCTCCTTCCCCTGCTCCTTCTATCCTTCCCCTGCTCCTGCTTTTCATCCCCTGCTCGCCTCTCCTCCCCTGCTCGCCTCTCCTCCCCCTGCTTCCCTGCTGCTCTCTCCTCCTCCTGCACCCTGCCCTATCCCCTTCCCTCCTGCCCTGTCCCCTCCCTCCTGTCCTCTCCGTTTGCCTTCTCCCCTTTGCCCCCTCCCCCCTTCCCTTCCCTTCCCTTCCCTTCCCTTGTTCTCTTGCTCTCCCTCCTTCCCTACCCCTGCCTCCTTGCCCACCAATATTTCCCTTGTCTTGCCCTGAACTTGCCCCTTCCCTTCACTCCAGTATTGCCCTAGTCCTTCTCTTCCCCCTTCCCCTGCCATACCCTACCCTGTTACCTTCCATCCCCTACTCCTTTTGTCTTTCTCATGCTTACTCTGCCTACACCCTGCCCTCTTTGCACCCCTACCTTCTTCCCTTACCCTCCCCCTTCCTTTCCCCTCTCCCTTTCCCCTCCCCCCTATTCCTCCCTCTCTCCTGCTCCCTCCTCCCTCCACCCCTCCCTCTCTCCCCGTTCCCCTGTTCTCTCCCCCTTGCTTGCGTACATACCCCTGCTTCCCCTTCTTCCCCTCTCCCTCTCCCTTCCCCTCCTCATCCCACTCCTCCTCCTCATCCCACTTCTCCTCCTCATCCCACTTCTCCTTCTCCTCCTCATCCCTCTCTCCTCCCACTTTCCCTTCCCCTTCCCATCCTTCTCCCCTCTCCAACCCCCACTTCCTCTTCTATTTCCCTCCCCTCCCACACCCCTTCCCCTCCTCTCCCACACCCCTTCCCCTTCCCATCCCTCTTCGCCTCCCCCTACCCCCACTGCATCTTCCCCTCCCCTTCCCCTCTCTCCTCCCCAGCTCCCCGGCA
>NC_137034.1:4122500-4142500 GCF_032717465.1 Coenobita brevimanus
CATGGTGATATTGGAAGGATTTATAGAACACACAAGAGGACAGTAAGGTGCAGTAAAATAAATCGCATAGGAAAAGGTGTTAGGGAGACGAACCTATGAATACAGCAGTGACAGAGATGATGGAGACGTGAAGACTTTTGTATCTGGCTGTAGGATGAAAAAAAAAAAAAAGAAAAAGAAAAAAAATGAGGACCAGTGTCGGGGAGTGAGTGGGAAAGTGAGTGAGTGAGTGAGTGGGAAAGTGAGTGAGTGAGTGAGTGGGAAAGTGAGTGAGTGAGTGAGTGGGAAAGTGAGTGAGTGAGTGAGTGGGAAAGTGAGTGTGTGTGTGAGTGGGAAAGTGAGTGTGTGTGTGAGTGAGTGGGAAAGTGAGTGTGTGAGTGGGAAAGTAAGAGTGTGTGACTGAGAGTGAGAAAGTGAGTGGATGGGAAAGTGAGAGTGTGTGTGAGTGAGTGGGAAAGTGAGTGTGTGTGAGTGAGTGGGAAAGTGAGAGTGTGTGACTGAGAGTGAGAGAGTGTGTGAGTGGGAAAGTGAGTGAGTGAGTGGGAAAGTGAGAGTGTGAGAGAGTGGGAAAGTGAGAGTGTGAGAGAGTGGGAAAGTGAGATAGTGAGTAAGTGGGAAAGTGAGTGAGAGTGTGTGAGTGAGTGGGAAAGTGAGTGAGTGAGTGAGTGGGAAAGTGAGTGAGTGAGTGAGAGTGTGTGAGTGAGTGGGAAAGTGAGTGAGTGAGTGAGTGGGAAAGTGAGTGAGTGAGTGAGTGGGAAAGTGAGTGTGTGTGTGAGTGGGAAAGTGAGAAAGTGAGTGGGTGGGAAAATGAGAAAGTGAGTGAGTGAGTGAAAATTGAGAGAGACAGCGGGGAAGTAGCGCACTGTGGACTTGTCATCGCTTGAGCGGGAAGGCAAATTATTATTATTATTATTATTATTATTATTATTATTTTGGTAGTAGTAGTAGTAGTAGTAGAGGATGGCGATATTGGAAGGTTTTATGTAACAGAAGGGGACAGTCAGGTGTAATAAATCGCTTAGGAAAAGGTGTTAGGGAGCTTCCTCAACCATCTACCTCTCCCTGTTAAAAAATGTCTTAGTTACGCCGGCGAAATGATCGTAAAGTGACGAATTTGCAACATGAAAGCTGCGAATTTGCGACATTGCGAAAGTGACGAATTTGCGACATTGCGAAAGTGACGAATTTGCGACATTGCGAAAGTGACGAATTGGCGACATTGCGTAAGTGACGAATTTTGCGACATTGCGTTAGTGACGAATTTTGCGACATTGCGAAAGTGATGAATTTTTGCGACATTGCGAAAGTGATGAATTTTTGCGACATTGCGAAAGTGACGAATTTGCGACATTGCGAAAGTTGCGAATTTGACGGAAGTGGCGAATTTGCGACATTGCGAGAGTGGCGAATTTGCGATATTGTCGTTAGTTAAGAAAGCTCCCTAACACCATTTCCTAGGCGATTTATTTGGCATAACACATCTTACTGTCCTTTTCTGTGCTACATAAATCCTTCCAATATCGCCATACACCGCATAAATATAGTACAAAAGGATATTAACCAGCCATATCAAAAAATAAATCGCTAAGGAAGAGGTGTTGGGAAGCTTCCTGAGAAAATCTAAGGAAGGCAACCATCTTGATTCGCTAGCGTATCCTCATCGGTTATGGAAGCTCCCTAACACCTTTTCCTAAGCGATTTATTTTTGGAGACTGGTACTTAACATCAATTTGTAAGTTATTTATGATGGGTATGGTAGTATAATAATGATTTAAGTGATACAGGAGTAAGAGGACAGTAAGGAGTAATCATCAAAATAAATCACATAGGAAGAGGTGTTACGGCCAGTCATAGTCTTTTCTGTAACAAGGTCGGAAGAACTAGTAGGTGTTATTATTATTATTATTATTATTATTATTATTATTATTATTATTAATATTATTTATTATTATTATTATTATTATTTGTAGTAGCAGTAATAGTGGTAGTAGTAGTAGTAGTAGTAGCAGTAGTAGTAGTCAATAGTTTTCCTGTTATTATTATCGTTATTTTTACTATCATTATTATTATTTTATCATTATTATTTTTATTATTATTATTGTTATTATTATTATTATTATTATTATTATTATTTATTATCATTATCATTAATTCCATAGATTATAAACCCAATATTTTCCACATTTTCACCCAAAGAAAATATGGGAATTAAATATAAACTATTGTAAATACCCAAAATATATATATATACTTCTCTACCTCCGCCGCCACCTGCCCGCGCTCCGTCCGCCACCGCCGCCGCCGCCGCTCAGACTACCTTACTATCCCTCTAAATAGTCCGTGATAGTAAGGGTGTCCATGTTAACCCCTTCAGTACGAGGAAGTGAGATTTGATAGTAATATTTTTTTTTTCTTTTGGGATTTTTCATAGTTTTTTGACTTGCTTTTTTTTTCACAATGGAGATGTAATAGTTGTAGTTATGGTAGTAATGATGGTGGTGGTAGTAGTAGTAGTAGTAGTAGTAGTAGTAATAATAATAATAATAATAATAATAATGATAATGATAATAATGGTAATAATAATAATGATAATAATAATCCTGCAACTACTACTACTACTACTACTACTAATAATAATAATAATAATAATAATAATAACAACAGTAGTGGTGGTGGTGGTGGTGGTAGTAGTAGTAATCACCATCATTTCTTCATTTCGTAATACAATATACATATACAGAATACAGAATATTACGTAACCCAAAGTTCCCGAGGTCAGTGTACAGCAAACAACATAACGCTAGTATATCCTTGAGAAAGATGGCTTCTGATAGTCACGTAAAAGATATATACATTCTATACACACATATATACATACACACACATACACCCTCATGGCCTTTGGTTCCTTCTTCCTCGCATAAAAAAAAAATGCACATACTATATATAAAACATCGTCACTGCTGCTCCTTTAGGGCAGTGAAAACTATGAATATAATTATAATGATATAATATTGATAATAATAATGATAATGATAATAATAATAATAAATCCACATAAAATTAAATCCAAGTGATCTGAAAATTATAGATTTGAATTATGGTAATTTCTGGAAATTTGGACCAATTTAATGAACAAAAAAATCATATCTGCCTCTAATATCCTTTTTATAGATTGATTTATTGTTATTATTATTATTATTATTATTATTATTATCATTATTATTATTATTATTATCATTATTATTATTAGTATTATTATTATTTAACCACCACTACTACTACTACTACTAATACTACTACTACTAATACTACTATTACTACTACTACTACTAATACTACTATTACTACTACTACTACTACTACTGCTACTATTACTACTGTTACAACTATTATTATTATTATTATTATTGTTATTATTATTATTATTATTATTATTGTTATTATTATTATTATTATTATTATTGGATTTTGCCACCTTGAATTCTTTCCATAAAGGATAGATAGATAGATGTAGATGGATAGGTATGTAGGTAGGTTGGTAGGTAGGTAGGTAGGTGGGTGG
This sequence comes from Coenobita brevimanus, assembly GCF_032717465.1. Taxonomy (NCBI): domain Eukaryota; kingdom Metazoa; phylum Arthropoda; class Malacostraca; order Decapoda; family Coenobitidae; genus Coenobita; species Coenobita brevimanus. The sequence goes on from NC_137034.1 coordinate 4,126,066, forward strand.
ATAGGTAGGTAGGTAGATAGATAGAATGATAGATAGATAGATAAATAGATTAGTTATTTTCTTTCTCTTCCGATCATAATTCTTTTTACTGATAAAGAAAACGATAAATATATGTATCGCTAAGGAATAAGTTTGTGTGTAATTATATATAGTTTTATTTATGTAATTTTCTCTCTCTCTCTCTCTCTCTCTCTCATGGAAAAACGAAACGCAAGAGACACTGGTATTAGGCATATTATTATTATTATTATTATTATTATTACTATTACTACTACTACTGCTACTACTGTTACTATTACTACCACCATCACCACTATTATTATTATTATTATTAAACCAGTCACTGGGGATAGTTCTAATGGAAGACTTAAGCTTCAGCGTATATTCTCTGTCTTACTGACCACGTGCTGTCGATAGGTGTTATTATTATTATTATTATTATTATTATTATTATTATTATATGGGAGTGTATTCTTGAGAGAGAGAGAGAGAGAGAGAGAGAGAGAGAGAGAGAGAGAGAGAGAGAGAGACACAGAGAGAGAGAGAGAGGTTAGGTTAAGTAGACTGAAAGAAATTGCAAGTTATGAGAGAAAAAAAATATATCCTCAGTATTATAACGTATTTTTTAGTGTTTTTTCCACATGATTTTTTCTTGCCTATGGATTTTTTATTATTATATATATATTTTATTAAGGGAGTTGAATGAGGTTAAAAATCGCATTCAATATCCTGTTTATAATTCTTTATTTATTGCTCACATTATTTATCTATCGGTCCATCTGTATATATACATATATATATATATATATATATATATATATATATATATATATATATATATATATATATATATATGTGTGTGTGTGTGTGTGATGCAGATTTCCTTATTTGTAGCCTAAATGTGTAGATGAGTGTCGAGCGCTTTTGAGACGAGCAGGTTATTTATTATTATTATTATTATTTTTATTAGATGAGTGTCGAGCGCTTTTGAGACAAGAGCAGATTTATTATTATTATTACTATTAATGGATTATTATTATTATTATTATTATTATTAATTATTATTATTATTATCATTATGATTATTATTATTATTATTATTATTATTATTATTATTATTATTATTAATGGATGTGGTTACTACTACTACTACTACTACTACGACTACTACTTCCACTACTATTGTTATTATTATTATTATTATTATTATTATTATTATTATGTTTCTGGAAGATTTGTGGAGCTGGAAGGGTTTGATAGAGCCTTCAGTAACCCCTTCAGCACGAGTTCTTTCCAAAATTTACAAAAATCGTCTTTAAGGAGCAAGAACACACCAATAAATCATCGTAAGAAAGAGATTAACTTGTAATAAATATGGGCAGAGAACACTGGCTTCCCACGATATTCAAAAACATTCTTAGCGGGTCTGTAAGAATGATTGGCTTTTCATTTTTCACTTATACACTTGCCAAAAAAAAAATCATGGGTAAACAGGCGTGAATAAGCTGAAAAAAATGAACAAATGGTGATTTATGGTAACTGAGGTGTTATGGGGATATTTAGAGGGGAAAGATGGTTGAGAGTTTTTATGAATTTGGGCCTCGTATCAGTGTAAACGCGAGGGGAAGGGAGAGAGGGGAAGCAGGAGCAGGAGGGAATGTTACGAAGAGAAGGGAGGGAGGAGAGAACGTCAGGGAGGGGAGGGAGGGAGGGAGGAAAGAAGGGGGCGAGGCTAGAGAGACAAGCCCCTCCCATTTGTTCAACCTTGGCTCCTCCCATTCCTAGCCTCGCGCGGGCTCTCAGGCGACTTTTTTTCTTTTTTTTTTTTTACCCTCCCTCTTTCCGATCCCCCCCTTTTATACTCTCCCTGCCCTCCTCCCTGCGTCCTCTTCTCTCCCTTCCCTCCTTCCCCCCTCCATCGGTTCTGTCCCTAAGGGGAAGGCGTGATTAGAGGCAGGGTGATGCTAGTGTACCGATACCAACCCTGTTCCTCAGCATAGCGCCTTCCAACCATTATTTCTCTGATGGCTTCTTCCTCCTCAGTCTCCCCCTCCTTCTTCGTCGCTCTTCGGCTGTTGTGGATGGATGGATGGATGGATAGGTAGAGGGATGGATGTAGAAGGGAGATGGAGGAGGTGAGAAAATGGATGGTTTATCATATTCTTCAAACGTCTGGATGTGTAGCTCTCTCTCTCTCTCTCTCTTTCTCTCTCTCTCTCAACCGAACGCCTCGACGTTTCAAACCCCCTTTCCCTTGACACTCCCTCCCCTCTCCCCCTCCAGCACTCACTCTCTTTCTCTTCCCTTCTCTCCCTCCCTCTCTCTCCCTTTCTCTCTCTCCCTGGACCCCCGTCAGTACGAAGACTGTACTTTCCTGGCTTAACATGATAATTACGTTCTTGTTCCATCTTGCTTTGGGGACGGTCGCTGTCTGAAGGAGGAGGGAGGAAAGGAGGGAAAAACTGGAGGGGGAGGGAGAGGGGGGAGGGAGGGCGTTTCAACCCCCCCTTACTTACCCCCAACCAAACCCCCTTCTCTCATCCTCCTGCCGACTCTCTCTCTCTCTCTCTCTCTCTCTCTCTCTCTCTCTCTCTCTCTCTCTCTCTCTCTCTCTCTCTCTCTCTCTTACGCCTCCTCCTCCTCCCCCTTTCCTTCTTCTTATTCCTCCCTCCCTCCCTCCCTCCTCCCGTCCACTGCTGTTAACAAAGGACGGTGTATTGCAGCTCCTCCCTCCCTCCCTTTCTCCCTCCCTCTCTCCCTTCTCCCTCCCTCTCTCCCTCACACATCTTACATTTTGGCACGTCTGTCCTCCCTTATTTATGTCTCAATGTCGTGTAATTTTTATTTATGCTGCCCTCCCGTTTCTTTGCCTTTGTTGTCTCTTACGCATTTTGACGACTTACGCATTTTCTTACTCTTTCTCTTACGCACTGAACGCTTTTTTCTCGCGCAATTTTTTTTTAACCCATTGTCCATACGCATTATTTTCGTACGCATTTTTTCCTTACGTAATGTTTCTGACGCATTGCCCTCTTACGCATTTTTTTTTACATATTGTCCTTTCATTCTTTTCTTACGCATTTTCTTATATATTGTCTCTGACGCATTGTCTTCTTACGCATTTTCTTGGTGTCCTTACGCATTCCCTTCATACTCAGTCTTTTCCTACCCAGTCTCAAGCATTGTTGTACGCATTTTTTCTTACGCAATTTACGCATTCGTTTCTTAAGTATTGTCTTACGCAGTCTTCTCTAGCATTGTCTTACGCATTCTCTTCTTACGCATTGTCTTCTTACGCAATCATATCTACTGCCCTGTATCTAAGACATTTTCTTCCTCACTCATATTGTCTTGATCTCTCTCCACTCTCATTGTTCATTCTTACGCATAGTTGTTCATCTTCTTACGCAATTTCTATTCTTACGCATAGCTCTCCTTCTTACGCAGTTTCCTCCTGACGCATTTTCTCTTACGCATGTTCCTAACGCATCTTATCTCCACCTTGGTCCTGTTCCTCACGCACTGATCCCTCTTGAAATTCCATCTTACGCAGATTATTCCGTCTTACGCATTATGTTCTTCTTACGCACATTATTCTTTCCGACACATTGTTCTTCCTTACGCATCTGTTCTTCCTTCTTAAGCATCTCTCTTACGCATCTGTTCTTCTTACGCATCTCTTCTTCCTCTTACGCATTTTTCTTTTTACGCATATGTTCTTCCTTCTTACGCATTTGTTCTTCCTTCTTACGCATTTCTACTTCCTTCTTACGCATTTCTACTTCCTTACGCAATTTATTAAGTTTTATTCGTGCGTTCGACCTAAGCACTGTTCAATTTTACGCATCATTTCTTCCATATAACGTAATTTTATCTCATACGCATTGACCTTACGCAGTTTATGCATTGTTCCAACTTACGCTTATAATCTTACGCAATTTTCTCATTTACGTATGGCCTTCCTTATGGCGATTTATTCTGTAAGCATTCACGTTATACGCATTAAATTTGACGCATTCTTAAGCAGTGTATCTTACGCATATGTAACAATCTTACGCACATCCCTAACGCATTTTATCTTACGCATATCTCACGCAGTCTGTTTCTTGCACTCTCTCTCTCTCTCTCTCTCTCTCTCTCTCTCTCTCTCTCTCTCTAATTTGCCAACAGTGCATTTAAATATTGTGTCTTCCTCGTCAAATATTAAAAGTAAGAACAGAGGAGGCGAGGTAGTTCTGTGATTTTTCTTACATACTTTTTTCTCCTTTTTTTGGAAATTCTGTGAAAATTTTGACTTTGGTTTTATACTTTGGGGGGGAAGTATATAATATTTTTTTACTTTTTTAATGGTGAAAATTTTGACTTTTTATACTTTGGGAGGGTCTAAAATTTTGGGGCAGAACTGTTTAAAATTTTCCCCCTATTTTGATGGTATAGTCTCTCTCTCTCTCTCTCTCTCTCTCTCCAATCTGTTCTCCTCTTGTGTATTCCTCCCTTCCTATTTTTCTCTCTTAGTTTCCCTCCACTTTCGCCCTCCCTCTTGAGTCCTTCCTCTTCACTTTCTCTCCACTATCCATTCTCCCTCATCTTCTCCCTTCCTCTCCACACTCCTTCCCTCCTTCCCAATTTCCTTTCCTCCAACCATCCTTCCTCCAATCCTTCCTCTTCCATCCTTCCTCCTCATCTCCCTTTCCACATTCCTTCCATCCTTCCCAATCTTTTCCTCCTACCCGCCTTCCTCCAATCCTTCCTCCTCTTCTCCCTTTGTCTCCACACTTCTCTCTCCTTCCTTCCCGCCTTCCTCCTCGTCTCCCTTTCCACATTCCTTTCCTCTTTCCCAATCTTTTCCTCCTACCCGCCTTCCTCCAATCCTTCCACCTCTTCTCCCTTTGTCTCCACACTCCTCCTCTCTCCTTCCTACCCGCCTTCCACCAATCCTTCCGCCTCTTCTCTCCTTCTCACCACAGTCCTCCACTCCTTTCCAATCTCTCTCCTTCCTACCCGCCTTCCTCCAATCCTTCCGCCTTCCATCCTCGTCTCAAATTTGGTCTTGTTTAACGCGAGCAAACATGGAAGGAAGAAGCGAAATAATTTGTAATTTTCTCTGCTCCTACCCAGGGGCCCCGGCGTGTTGACTCAGACGTGCGCTCATAAAGGCTTCTGTTTGAGTCCCCCCTCTTTGGTCCGGGACGCGAGGAAAATGGGAGCCGGCTGGATGGAAAATGGGAAAAATGAGAGAGAGAGAGAGAGAGAGAGAAGAAGAGAAGAGAAGAGAGAGAGAGCTATAAACATGATTAGCATTCGGAGTGGATGTAGCAGGTCCTTTCATGTGTTATTAACTTTATATTAACCGAATCCTACACACTCAAAAAACATATATTGCAGCATTTCAGTTTGCAACACGACCTCTCTTCCTACATACACCCCTTTCCCATCTCAACTACCACAGCTACCATTATCATAACCACCATAGCCTACCACAACCACACGTTTCAGTCACCACAACCATTTCCACTACCACAATTGTAAGAAACACCACATACCACATTGAGTACCATAATCACCACCACACTTACCACCACCACCACCACTGCATTCAGCCACCACCATCACCACCACAACCACAACTGCCTTAACCACAATCAGCCACCACCACCACCACAACCACCACAATCAGCCACCACCACCACCACCACCACTACTACATCCTCGACTACTGCAAAACCACCACCACCACAACCACCACCACCACAACCACCACAACTACTACAACCACCACAGCTACCACAGCTACCACAACTACCACAACCACCACAACTACCACAACCACCACCTGAAGTAATACCCACGATTTGCACTTTAAATACTTTGGTTAAACTTCTTTCCTTAATTTTGGGATAAAAGTTGGGACGTGTGTGTGTGTGTGGCATGTGTGTGTGTGTGTGTGTGTGTGTGTGTGTGTGTGTACGAATATGTGTATATGTATGAAGCTGAGATAAATTATAGTGTTTTTATCTTAAGCCAAATAACTAGAAAAAAAATCACTTAATATTCTGTCTACGTTCTTTCACTTCGCTAATATAATCTTTCTCTCTCTTTCACAAAGCTTGAATTATTGTACAGAGTCCGTAACTTCTTCGCTGATGAGCAGTTAGCTATAATTTATAAGAGTCATGTGCGCTCTCAGCTTGAATATTGCTCACCCTTGTGGAATGGATGTGGAGAGGTTGCATTAAAACAACTAGATAAAATTCAGAACAAAGCTTTTAGAATTATTACTAATCCTGCCATTACAAATAAACTACCTCCCCAACAAGTAAGAAGGAATGTTGCCTCCCTTGCATTATTTTACAGATATTTTTATGGCAAATGCCCAGACGAAGTTGCGTCCATGGTGCCACCTCTCCATGCCTTCCCTCGTGCTACACGGGCATCTGGTACCGCTCATGACTGGAATGTCACTCAACCATATTGCAGAACTTCTGCCTATCAGAATTCTTTCATTTCCCGAACTGCATCTCTCTGGCACTCGCTTCCCCAGAGTTGTTTCCCTCCAGCCTTCAACCCACAGCTGTTCAAGTCTAACTGTTACAGATATTTTATGAACAGAGGGCACCAGTAATCGTATGTATGGATTATTCTTTTTTATTTATTTTTCGTTTCTCTTGTTTTAAAAAAAAAAAAATGACCCACCTCTTCCACCTGTCTTCCGCCTTATTCTTGCTGTATATAGACGATTTTAGTAAGCTTAGGTGAGGTGGTTTGATGTGGAGGGATTAGATGCAGCCTTCATTAACCCCTTCACCTTCAGACGTTTCAGTAATAATAATAATAATAATAATAATGATAATGAGAAAAGTAATAATGGTAATGATGATGATGATGAAGATAATAATAATAATAATAATAATAATAATAATAATGAAATAATAATAATAGCAATAGTAATGACGATAAGATGATTGATGGTGGTGGTGATGTTGATGATAATGAAAATAACACTAATAACAGAAATGAGTAACATAATAATAATGATGATGATGATAATAATAATAATAATAATAATAATAATAATAATAAATCGTCAGTATGTAGCAAGAATAAAATAATTACATCCTCGTTCTGACAGGGTTGCAGGTGAGACGGAAGAGTAATTAAGAAGGTAAAATTAGGCTTAGTATTTTTTTCTCGTAAGATTTTGCGTATTTTCGTAAGATTTTTAAAGTGTTACAGTGTCTTACGCATTCTCTCTCTCTCTCTCTCTCTCTCTCTCTCTCTCTCTCTCTCTCTCTCTCTCTCTCTCTCCATGCCCCCATTTCTCCTTTCTCCTTTTCCTCCCTCTCTTCACCCTTTCCTCCCTCCCCTTACTTTTTCTCTCCTCCCTTCTGTTTCCTCTTCCCCTCTCTTTCCTTCTTCTTCCTTTCCCTTTCTTTCCCCTTTCTTCCCTTCCTTCCTTCTCCTTCATTTCCTCCTTCCCTTCCCTCTCTTTCTCATTCCTTCAACCACTTCTCTCTCCCTTTTTACTTTCTCTTCCTTTCCCTTCCCTCCCTCCTCTTCCTCCTTCCCTCCCTCCTCGTCCCCCTTCTTCTTCCCGTCCCTCCCTTCCCTTCCCCCGTCCCTCCCTTCCCTTCCCCCGTCCCTCCTTCTTCTTCCCCCGTCCTTCCTTCTTCTTCCCCCTTCCCTCCCTCCTCTTCCCCCTTCCCTCCCTCCTCTTCCCCCTTCCCTCCCTCCTCTTCCCCCTTCCCTCCCTCTTCTTCCCCCTTCCCTCCCTTCCCTTCCCTTTCCCTCCCATTCCCTTCCTTCTCTTCCCATTCCCTCCCATTCCCGTCTTTCTCTTCCCCTTCCCTCCCCTCACTTCCCCCTTCCCTCCCCTCACTTCCCCCTTCCCTTCCTTCATTTCCCTCTTTCCTCTCTTTTTTTCCCTTCCCACACTTATATTTCCTCTTTCCATCCTTTGCTTCCCCCTTCCCTCCCTTCTCTTCCCCCTTCCGTCCCTTCTCTTCCCCCTTCCCTCCCTATTCTTCCTCCTTCCCTCCCTTCTTTTCCTTTCCCTCCCCTCTTTTCCCCCTTCCCTCCCCTCTTTTTCCCCTTCCCTCCCATCTCTTCCTCTTCCTTCTCCTCGCTTCCTTCTTTGCTATCCCTGTCTTTAACATTGTATCAAACATCTACTTGCTTTCATTTATACTCTCTCTCTCTCTCTTTCTCTTTCTCTCTCTTTCCTTTTCCTACCTATCTCCCTCCCTCCCTCTTTCCTTTTCCTACCCATCTCCCTTCTCCCTCCCTCCCTCCCTCCCTCCCCTCACCTGGCCTCAAGTCCCTTCACCTGCTTGCTTGATTTCCCCAGGTAAGACCCCCCTCCCCTCCCCTATCCCCCTCCCCACCGCCTCTCCACCCCCTCCCATACCTCCTCCCTTTTCCCCTCCCCCTCCCCCCTCCATCCATCCTGTCTCTGCCGAGGGTCAGTTTCTCTCTCTCTCTCTCTCTCGCTCCTAGTCACGAATAAGAGACTTAAATGAATAATATCCATGAGTAGGAGAAAGAATTAAATCATCGTCCTGAATGAGCTAGGGGAGAGAGAGAGAGAGAGAGAGAGAGAGAGAGAGAGAGAGAGAGAGAGAGAGAGAGAACATTACCCTCTGGTCAGTCCCCCGGTCAATGCAGTCCTGTATTAAAAAATCAATATTTGTAGTTGGTAATTCTCTCTCTCTCTCTCTCTCTCTCTCTCTCTCTCTCTCTCTCTCTCTCCTCCCTTTTTTAATTCCTCTCTCCCCCTGCCTCCCTTTCTCTCTTTTCTCCCTCCCTCTCTTTACCTGCATCCTTACCTTCCTTCAGTGCTACCTCTCTTTCGTTTTCTCTTCAATTCTCTTTTCTCCTTTCTTCCTCTTTTCTCCTTTCCTCTTCTTGCTCTCCCTTGCATTTCTCTCTTTTACCTCCTTCCCTCCTTCCACCCTTATCTATCTACCTATCTACCTACCTATCTATCTATCTGTCTATCTACCTACCTACATACATACTTATCTGCCTACCTGCCCTTCTTTCTTTTCCACTTCCTTCTTTTTACCTCAGTCCCCTTTCTCCCTCCCTCCCCCCCTCCTCCTGCATCCCCCCCCTCCCTCTTTCATCTCTCCCCCTTTTCCCCTCTTTTCTTCTCCGTCACTCCCATCCTGTCCCTCTTCTTCATCTCTCCATCCTTCCCCTCTGCTTTATCTCTCCACTTCTCCCCTCTTCATCTCTCCACTTCTCCCCTCTTCATCTCTCCACTTCTCCCCTCTTCGTCTCTCCATTCCTCCCCTCTTTATCATCTCCCCATCCCCTCCCCTCTTCTTCATCTCCCCATCCCTCCCCTCTTCTTCATCTCCATCTCTCCCCTCTTCTCCATCTCTCCATCCTTCCCCTCTCTCCCTCCCTATTTTCTTTTTCATCCCCTCCTCTTTCCCTTCTATGATCTTATCCCCCTCCCCTTCCCTTCCCTCCTCTCCCCTTCCCTTCCCCCCTCTCCTTCCCTTCGCCCCTCCCCTTCCCTTCCCCCTCTCCTTCCCTTCCCCCCTCCCCTTCCCTTCCCCCCTCCCCTTCCCTTCCCCCCTCCCCTTCCCTTCCCCCTTGTCATTCCCTTCCCCTCCTCTCCTTCTCTTCCCCCCTCTCCTTTCCTTCCCCCCCTCTCCTTTCCTTCCCCCTTTTCCTTCCCCCTTTTCATTCCCTTTCCCCCTCTCTAATTCCCTTTCCCTCCCTCTTTCCCTTCCCTTCCTCTCCTTCCCCTCCTTCCCTTCCTCTCCTTCCTTTTATTCCATCCTTCCCCTCTCCCATTCTCTCCCTGCCTCCCTCCTTCCTTTTATCTTCCCCCTTTCTTTCCTATATATATATAATATCATCCTTCCTCTCCCCCTTCCATTTTTCTCGTCTCCCCATTCTGCTCCCCCTCTCTTCTCCCCCTCCCATATATTCTCCCCCTCTCCATTTCCTCCTTTCCATTTTATACTCTCCCTCCCTCCCTCTACCTCCTTCCCTTCTGTTCTCTCCCTCCTTCTCTTTACTTTTGCATTCCATCCCATCTCCCTCTTCAGTATTCTCTCTCTCTCTCTCTCTCTCTCTCTCTCTCCTATTCCCCCCATTCCATTCCTCTCTCACCCCCCCATCCTCCCCCCTCCCTCCCTCCCTCTTGCATCCCATCCTCCCCCCTCCCTCCCTCCCTCTTGCATCCCATCCTCTCTTCCTCCTCTATACTCTCTCCCTTTCCTCCCTTCCTCTCCGTCTCCTCCCTTCCTCTCCCTCTCCTCCCTTCCTCCCTCCTTTCTTCTGCATCCCATCCCATCTTCCTCCTCTATATTCTCTCTCTCCTCCCCTCCCCTCCCTCCCTCTCGTCCTTCGCACTCCCCACCCTCCCTCTCTCTCTCTCCCCTTCCTTTCTTCGTTCCTCCCCCTCTCCCCTCACCCCAAGGAGACGGACAATCCACTCATTCCTTTTCGATTTAAATGGATTTTGGAGCTCCAGTATTTGACACGAGAGAGAGAGAGAGAGAGAGAGAGAGAGAGAGAGAGAGAGAGAGAGAGAATGCCTGAGTGACTGGAAAGAAAATACATATATATACATTTTATTCAGACATAGTGATGGAAAAAAGAGAGAGAGAGAGAGAGAGAGAGAGAGAAAATAATGTAATTGAGAGCATTGATGAGAAAGAGAGGGGAGAGAGAAATGAAGAAAGATGAACTGAGAGAGAGAGAGAGGGGGGGGGATGCTTGAATGATTGGGAAGGGAATAAGTTAAAATATTCATACATACATACATACATACATATATATATATAGTAATGGATGAATGATGTCTCAACCAATCTATCGTTTTATCTATCTCTGGGTCTATCTATCTATCCATCTGCCTGTCTGTCTGTCCATCTTTGACTGTCTGTCCGTCTATCTCTATCTGTCTATCCATCTCTCTGTCTATCTATCCATCTATCTAGCTACTTATCTGTCTATATGTGCCTATCAATCTATCCGTCTATCTATCTATCTGTGGGTTAGACTTTATCTGCTAGCCATTTATCTATCAGTCTGTCTCTTCGTCTATCTCTCTCTGTCTGTCTGTCTATCGATCTGACTCTCTATCTATAGCTATATCTGGCACTGTCTCTCTAAATTTGTTTATCTATATCTATCAATCTGTCAGTCTATCTATCTATCTATCTGTCTGTCAATATCTGTATGTCTCTATACCTTTGCTCTTTCCCATCAGCTAGTCATTTCTCTCTCTCTCTCTCTCTCTCTCTCTCTCTCTCTCTCTCTCTCTCTCTCTCTCTCTCTCTCTCTCTCTCTCTCAATATGATGCCCGAGTGAGGGATTTCCCCATCAAGATCCGGAAGCCTTTGTGAGGTGCTTGATAAGGTGGTGGTAGTTGTGGTGGTTGTGGTAGTTGTGGTGGTGGTTGTGGTTGTGGTGTTGGTGGTGGTGCTTGTGGTAGTTGTGGTGGTGGTGGTGGTGGTGATGGTTGCGGTAGTTGTGGTGGTGGTGCTTGTGGTAGTGGTGGTGGTGGTGGTGATAGTTGTGGTGGTTATAGTGGTGGTGGTAGTTGTGGTGGTGGTGATGATGGTTGTGGTAGTGGTGGTAGAGTTTTTCCTCCTCCTTTCCTTCCCCACCTCCCTCCCTCCCTCCGCCCTTCTCTCTCCCATCCCCTCCTCCCCACCCCTCTCCAATTTCCCCTCTTCCCCACTTCCTTCCCCTCTCACCCACTAATTTATCTCCCCTTTCACGACTTCTCCCCTCATTATTTCCCTCCATCTCTTTTCTCAACTTCTCCCTCTCCTCTCTCCTTCCTCCCTCTCCTCTCCTTCCTCCCTCTCCTCTCTCCTTCCTCCCTCTCCTCTCCATCCTCCCTCTCCTCTCCTTCCTCCCTCTCCTCTCCTTCCTCCCTCTCCTCTCCTTCCTCCCTCTCCTCTTCCCTCTCGTCTTGTCCCTTTCCCTCTCTTTCCCTCCCTTCAGCTTCCCTTTCCTCTCCATATCCCCCTTGTCCTTTCCTTCATCCCTCTCTTCTCTTCACTCCCTCTCCTTGCCTCTCTCTTCCTCATCCCTCTCTCTTCTTCCTCCCCCCTCTCCCTCCTTCCTCCCCCCCTCTCCCTCCTTCCTCCCCCCCTCTCCCTCTCCCCTCTCTCTTCTTCTTCCCTCTCGATTCTTCCCTCTTTCTTCCTCTTCCCTCCATTCCTCTCCCTCTTTCCTCTCTTCTCGTATTACACTGCCTTTCTTCTCCCCATCTCTCTCTCTTTGTCTTCCTCCCTTCCTCTCTTTTCTCCCTCCCCTCTCTCCCAGTTTTCCTCCCTCCCCTGTCTCTCCCCTTTCCTCCCTCCCATCATCTTTCCTTCTACGCACCCTCTCCCTCTCCTTCCCTCTTTTCTTCTCTCCCTTCCCTCCCTCCCTCCAATTTCCTCTTCTCCCCACTTCCTTCCCCTCTCACCCACAAATTTATTCTCCCCTTCCTGCTCTCTTTCTCGCTTTATTTTCTCTCCACCTTATTTCCTCTCTCTCTTTTCACCTCCCACTCTTTTTTTTGTCTTTTTTTCTTTTTTTTCTTTCGTTTCTTTATCTCCTCTTTTCTGGGCCTCATTTCTCTCTCTCTCTCTCTCTCTCTCTCTCTCTCTCTCTCTCTCTCTCTCTCTCTCTCTCTCTCTCTCTCTCTCTCTCATTATTCTACCTCCTCTCTCCCTTACCCCCTCCCTGTCCCTCACCATTCCACTTTCCTCTCCTTTACCCCCTCCCTTTCACCTCTCCTCCTCCTCTTCCTCCTCCTCCTCACAATCCCATCATCACCCTGTCCCCCTCCCTTCCTCCCCCCCTTTATTTTCCTTTCATCATTATTCCCCGCCTCCTTCCATAGTCTGGCTGCGACACCTGACGATATCCCCTCCCCCTTCCCTCCCCTCCCCTCCCCCTTCCCTCCCCTCCCCTCCCCTCCCCTCCCCTCCCCTCCCTCTCACTTTCTCTCTCCCCCTCCCCTCCCCCTTCCTTTCCCCTTACTCTCACTTTCTCTCCCACCCCCCTACCCCTTCCTCATCCACTACCCTCTCACTTCCTCTCCCTTCCCTACTCCTTCCTTTCCCCCTCCCCTTTCTTATCCCCCTCCCCTCCCCCAGCCACACTCCTTCCCCCAGCCACACTCCTTCCCCCAAGCCCTCCTCTTCTGCTTCCCACCTCCTGTCTCTCCCCTCTTCTACCCTCTCCCTTTCCATTCCCCACCTTTCTGTCCCTCCTCTTCCTCACCTGTCTATCCCTCCTCTTCCTTCCCTCCTCCTCCCCCTGCTCCTTCCTTCCCCGTCCCTACCTCCTACCTCCTCTTTTCTTCCCTTCCCTATCTCCTCCCCCTCTCCATCTCCTCCCCCTTCTCCATCTCCCCCCTCCTCCCCCTCCTCCTTCCCCTCCTCCCCCTCCTCCCCCTCCTCCTCCCCCTCCTCCCCCTCTCCCTTCTCCCCCCTCCTCCTTCCTCTCCTCCCCCCCTCCCTTCTCCCCCTCTCCCTTCTCCCTCCCTCCCTTCTCCATCTCCCCCCTTTTCTCCCCTCGTCTTTCCCCTTTCCACACCCCTTCCCCCTTTCCACACCCCTTCCCCCTAGCTAGATCAAAGAATAACACCCCCTCCAGATATTACTTTGAGGAGAGAGAGAGAGAGAGAGAGAGAGAGAGAGAGAGAGAGAGAGAGGGAACACGTCTATCATCTATCACATTTCTCTACTTCCCTCCTCCTGAATTCCTCCTCCCCTTCTCCCCTCCCTCCCTTTCTTCCTCTCTCCCCTCCCCCTCTCCCCTCCCTCCCTTTCTTCCTCCATCTTTCTCCCTCCAGCTCCCTCTCCTCCCTCCACCTCTCATTATTCTTTCCTCCCCAATGCTCCTTTCCCTCCCTCCCTTTTCCTCCCTTCCTTCCGTTTCTACCTTTTCCCTTCTCTCTCCCCTTCTTTCTCCCTCCTTTCCTCCCTTCCCCCCTCTCCCCTTTCTGTCCCTCCTTTCCTCCCTTCCCCCCTCTCCCCTTTCCCTCCCTCCTTTCCTCCCTTCCCCCCTCTCCCCTTTCTCTCCCTCTCCTCCCTCCTCTTCTTCCTTCCCTTTTCTTTCACTCCAGATTTTTCCCTCTCCTCTCCCTCCACCCTTTTCCTCCCTCTCCCTGTCATCTCTTGCCTCCCCTCTCCCATTTTCTTCCTTTTCCTCTTTCCTCTTTCTTTCTTCCCCTCCCCTCTCTCCTTTCCATCTTCCCTCCCTTCCTTCCTCCTTCCCTCCTTCCCTTCCTCCCTCAGTAGCTGTCTCCCTTACTCTTTCCATTCCTCTTCACTGCCCTCACACCTCCCTCCCTCCCTCCTTCCCTCCCTTCCTCCTTCCCTCCCTCCCTCTCTCCCTCCCTTCCTCCGTGTTTAGCTGTCTCTCTCACCCCCTCCAGTTCTCTTCACCTCCCTCACACCTTCCTTCCTCGCATCTCTTCCCTCCCTCTCCCTTCCTCCCTCCCTCCACCCATCCCTCCCTCTCTCCCTCCACCCATCCCTCCCTCCCTCCATCCATCTATCCATCCATCCATCCATCCATTAACCCACTCATTCATCCATCCACCCATCCATCCATCCATCCACCCATCCATCCATCCATCCACCCATCCATCCATCCACCCATCCATCCACCCATCCATCCATCCATCCACCCATCCATCCATCCCTTGTGTGTTTCCTCCTATCATCTTCCTTTCTCTTCCTTCTTTCTCTTCTCTCTCTTTCTCTCCCCTCTCTTATTTTCTTTCTCATTCCCCTTATTCTTCCCCTCCTTCTCTCCCTTGTCTCTCTCTCTCTCTTCCCCATTTTTCCCCTCTTCCTCTCCCCTTCTCCCCTCACCCCTCACCCCCTCACCCTTCACCCCCCTCACCCCCTCACCCTTCACCCCCCTCACCCCCTCACCCTTCACCCCCCTCACCCTTCACCCCCCTCACCCCCTCACCCTTCACCCCCCTCACCCTCACCCCCTCACCCTCACCCCTCATTCCCCCTCACCCCTCATTCCCCCTCACCCCTCATTCCCCCTCACCCCTCTCCCTCACCCCCTCACCCCACCAAGTCCTGGCCATTAACACTCTTCCGAACGAGTGCAATTGTAAACCAAGAAGACGATTTCCAAAAAGTCGGGGGGAGGGGGGAAGAGGGGGGGAAGAAGGGTAGGGGGACTGGCAAGGGGTGGGGAGGGGGTAGGGAGGCCAGCGTGGGAGGGGGAGTGAGGAGGGTGGGGAAGCACTGCGTAATAAAATGGAGAAAGTGGAGAGGGGAAGGGGGAGGGGACGAGGGGGAAGGGGAACGAAAGGGGAGGGGGATGGAGGAGAGGGGAGGGGGATGGAGGGAGCAACGTGAGAGAGGGGAGGAGGGGAATGTGGAAGATGAGGAGAAGAGGGGGCCAGGAGGGAGGGGGAAGGAAGGGGGAACAGCGTGAGAGGGGGGAGTGGGGAGGGAGGGGTGAAGGGGTGAGGATGGAGGGGGAGAAATGAGGAGAGGGGAAGGGAAAGAGAAAAAAAAATGGGGGATAGTGAAGAAGGGATGAAGAAACAATAGAGAGAGAGAGAGAGAGAGAGAGAGAGAGAGAGAGAAATAAATGTAATTGAGTGTTGATAAGAGGAGAAAGAGAGGGGAGAGATAAATGAAGAAAGATGAACTGAGAGAGAGAGAGAGAGAGAGAGAGAGAGAGAGAGAGAGAGAATAATACAGTACTGAAAAGATAATCGAATAAAAAAAAAACAGGGAAAGAGAGAGAGAGAGAGAATGGAGGAAAGAAAGGTGGAGAGAAAAAGAGGAAGGAGTAGAGAGGGAAAGAGAGGAAAGAGAGAGGGAAGGACGAGAAGAAAGAGATAGGGGAAGGAGAGGGGAGAGAAGTGGAGGTGAGGGAGGAATGGGGAGGAAGAGGAGAGAAGGGAAGAAGGGAGAAGGAACGAAAACGGAAGAAGGGAGGGGGAAGGGGGAAGGAAGGGAGAGGGAAGGAAGGTAGGGGAGGGGGAGACTGGTGGGGAAAGGGGAGGTAGAGGAAGGAAAGGGGGAGGAGTGGAGGTTACGGGGGAGGAGTGGAGGTTACGGGGGAGGAGTGGAGGTTACGGGGGAGGAGTGGAGGTTACGGGGGAGGAGTGGAGGTTAGTGGGGAGGAGGGGAGGTTAGTGGGGAGGAGGTCATGAAAAACTTCAGGTCAGTATGGAAACAGGAAGGAGGATATGGGAGAAAAGATGAATGGGGAGGAAGGAAGGGAGGAGGGATAGGATGGAGGTAGAGGGGGAGGAAGAGAAGAGGATAAGGGAGGAGGAGGAGGAGGAGGAGGAGAGGGGAAGGAGGAGGAGGAAGAGGAGAGGGGAAGGGGGAGGAGGAGGAAAAACTGGACGTGTAAGAAGGGGAGGAGGAAGGGAAGGAATGATAAAGAAGAGGATAGGAAGGAAGAAAGAGGAGGCAAAGGG